>NC_135122.1:890000-1257500 GCF_050908995.1 Andrena cerasifolii | reverse complement strand
CGAACGGCTTTGAACGGATATCGAACGAATATTCAACGGGTATTGAACGACTTTTAACGTGAATCGAACGGACGTCTATCATACGTGTATGGTATCGCTTTGATCATGAATTGTACTACTTCTACATAATAATTAGAACTATCGTCTTAATCTAGCGTACATGCAGAAGGTTGGAGGTTGAGGAGGGTGAAGAAAAACTGTTATGCATTAAAAATTGATTATATTTTACTTGTGTATTTCCCTCTGGCGTTTAGACCACCAGTTGAATATTTTAAATACATTTTGCATGGCACAGTGCTTTGCGTGTCTGCCACATCGCAGAGTATTAATTACGTTTAGCTTATTTAGGGATTTGATATCCTCGTAGTCAATGTCTAGCGTCTCGATGATCACGTCCGCTCTCGTATTTTCATCGAGGAAATCCACGAGCCAATCGCGTTTCTGCAGCCCTTTAACGTATACGACATGGGGTGTGTCATCTTCCTCGTCGATCGCATCGGCTACAGCTTTCATAATTAGCTGTTTAGCCATACTGTACGGAACGTCACCATCTTCCCAACGTAGTCCATGATGTTTTGTCACCAACCACCGGATGCTCGATTTGTCGGATTTTGTAAGAAGATATTGTGGCATCGAACTCCCAAAAATATAGTGCGAGAGAATTGTTCCCTTTCGTAGGATAGCCACTTCCTTCGCGACAAATCTTCCATCGACGATGAACCCTTGCAGGTCAACGAATGTTGGTACGACCATTATCGATACAATTTAGAGGTCCGTTCACTTCCAAGACAGACTGGAGAATGCACTCTTTCTCGTAAAGCATCTCAATTTTCACGATGAAATTTTGTACGAATTTGGTACAGGAGAGGGCGGACAAGTAGCGCAGTAATTTAATTGATTTTGCGCACCACATTTGTCAGCGGATTGTATTCAACCACCCGATCGTGCAGAATCAAACAGTAGGCCGTAGTATTTGCAGGTACGTTTTCTTTACAATCAAATTCTATGCGCACGTCCACGGTGCTATTCTTGATCGACTCATTTTGTCGCGAGCAATCAATCACCACGAGGGGGCCAAATTGCAAAAATTGGGCTACGGTGAATAATGCCTCGTTGCAACTATGTCCGTAATACGATTTACGAAAATGCGTATACATGTTAAATAAGATGGCGTGCCTATTCTTGTCAAAGTCCAAGTTCATGTCATCGTACGGGTAAAATTCCGAGTTGAGAAAAAGTTTTACATTGGTCAATTTGCAGTGGTCAAATCGAGTAACATCTTCAGTCATCACATTCTTTCGAGCAGTCTGTAGAGCAAAGATAATGTATCGCGGCTTCTCCAACTGTGCAGCTGCCTTCACGGCCCACGAATGCTTGGTCGTGCTCTGTAAGAGAGGATACTCATACAGATCCCACGAGCGAAAACTAATGCTCAGGTTTTGTCCACTTTCCAAAGCATGTAGCAACGACAGCTTATTAACGTCGTTCAGCGTCACGTGAGGCATCCGCCATTGCACTTTAAGTAATTCAATTTCTGGTTCCAACGTCGGCGATCCTATTAGAGAATTGTTATCGTTGCGCGATCGTATTAAAATCAATTCGTGACGCGCATTAATAACCATGCGTTTGTAGTCCTCGCAAAATCCCAACAAATATTTGAGCGGGATGCAAAAATTGAAATGATTTTTCACTATTAGCTCATCGTGCCGTTTCAAGCCCCATCCCGCATTCTCCATATTTTTGTCTTCATCAGATGTCATCGATACATAGTTTTTAAGCGTGCTAGTTATTCCAACGTTTCTGTTGCGATCAATCTCCACACCATTCAGTTCACATCGAATCTCATCAAATATGAATGCCATGCAATTATTTCCCAACATCACCGATGATACATCATTCGGCTTATTTATCGTCAATTTCCCCTCCAGGTAGAGGAAACTTTCACACGGTAATGTGTATAAATCCTGTTGCTGTATAGGTATTCTTATCTCATCGCTGTATCCAAACGTCGTGTTGACGTAAGGGTTGTATGTGTGAGTCTCAAGCTTGACGATGCGATCATCAAACGTCGGCTTCGCGCCAATGCTTAGAATGTCAGTCATTTTTCAACTTAATTGCGTACAATGAATCCCAGCGATTTCAAAAATGCAATGTTCGCAGCACTGAACCTCTTCTTTTTAGCGTAATCAGAGCTGTTGCAGTTGCAGTTGTTGTTGTTGTTGCTGCAAACAATTTCGTTTGGAAGAAACGTGTTTCTGGAGTCGTTCAACACAAGCATCTCATACGACTGCACCACATGTATTATCATCGACGTCGTCGTACGTGCAGTCTGATGGTAATCTCTTCACCTCGAAAATCAAGCAACCGCCCGTCTTGATCCACAACACGTATCGTTAGATCCGAAATGACCTGTGCGGTGATTGGAAGGTAAATGATCTGCGCGGGCGTTTCCGATATCTTATATCCCGGCGGTACTCTGGGAGAAAATTCATGTATGGTATGTACGCGCTTTCCATTGCTGTACGCGCCAGCGGTCACGCTACATTCTACGCGAATAATGTTCACATTCATGATATTAATCGGATCGTCCGATTCGTGCCACTGTTCCGGTTCTAATACGCGATTCGTCGAGAATCCCAGTAGCCGTTCGAGTAATCGCTGCTTCAAATACTTGGCAATGGCGTCTAGTTCGTAGGTACCGTGGGGAATCGTAATGTATTCATGGATGATGTCAACGCTGCTGTTGACATCATAGTTTACGGCGAAGTAGAATTTATCGTTGCTCGAGTCGATGTTCGGTATTCTGTGATAAGTTTCAAAGGTTGTTAGACCAAGCTCGTAATCATTGTCGCTCAAATCTATGAGTGGAAAGTAGCTCACCGCGAGGGTGCTACTCTTGCCGGTTAGAGTGAATGTTAACGACATATTCCAAGCTGTACGACTGGACTCGTACTGAATCAAAGTGGTGAGAAGTCAATCCTTAAATTTGCAACCAATCGTTTGTAGAAAGCGTAGACATAGTTGACCACAATTGCTCTGATTGTACTCCTGATAAGGCGCGTGATTGTATTCGATTTTCACGACATCTTTATCCAGATATTGTACCAATTCCTTAGGCGGCCGAAGATTGCCAAAGCTGTCGAAGTATACAGCTCGACGCCCCCTCTTCGCATACGCCACCCAATGAGTCCCCGGTCCCTCGACATTATCCAAATTCACGATACCGCTCTCGTTTCGGCGTACTCCTCCAACAGGTAGTGCATTGCGCATAAAAACACCTCTAAAAAATGGAATACGCATACGTTTTGCCAACTCCCCCAATTGCGCATCTGTAGTTACGCCCTCGGGCATTTTTATTGTCTTTTCGGCGTTTTTTTTTTTGTTTCGATATTCCCTGTCCGCGCTTGTATGGTGCGAGATAAAGTCCGCGACCTTCCATGGTGCGATTATGACGCTGCATTTCCTGCAGCTGATGTTGCGCCGCCTTATTATCGTTTACCGCCTTGGCGATCCCCGCTGCTCCACCGGCTAATGATCCGAGAACACCTAGCAGCGGGAGAAGTGGTAATATGCCACCTCGTTTTGCCACCGGAAGTATCCGCTTTTGCGATGCTCTCCTTACAGTCCTTTTGCGGGGTTTTGTTTTCATCCCCATTCCGATTTTCGTCTTAGCTTTCATAGCTGCCCAAACAGCTGTAGCAGCACCTCTTTCACCCAGAGTCGAGTCTCGCGCAACGATGTGTTTTCGCGCTTTGTCAGCGAGAACCTTATCTGCCGTGTGCCTTTCACCGAGGTCGTTGCTACGCGAATATGCAATATCGTGTTCGCGACACGCTGCGTCCAACGGATTGATGCCTCGATCGCCTCTAGCCAATCGTTTTGCCAGATGAGTTCCTGGACCACAAAACTGATATCCCGGAATATGTAATTCGATAGGTAACGCGTTTATCGCCCGATTTATCAGACCACAACCTTTCTTTACTCTCTTCGACGACATTCGCTGCAGTTTTTAATCAATGGTGCTGGACCGTCGATATGCGTTCGCTGCCAAGGGCGATTATAATGTTCCAAGCATCGACGATACTGCTGAACCTCAGAATCGACTTTTATATGCTCGGGGAGTCTGTCCCACAACTGATCGATGTGTCTGCCAAACTCTCGCAGTAGAATAATTTTTTATATATATTTCAACTGCTCAGCGGTTTGGTCTCGAATATCACAATTATCCGACAGGATCAGAAGCATTTTGAATAATGAGCTGTTTTGCTTCGGCGCGAGCCTATAAATAGAGCGCACCGCAGCTTCGACGTATCAAAATCATTTTTCACAGTTCACGGAGAGGATGCGATTCGTGCGACAACCTGTGGCGATACGCGTGACTAATTTTGATGATAAATCGCAAATGATGTCTCCGAAAACGAGACGCAGACACGGTAGCATGCTACCAAACACTATACGCTGCCTCATTTGTGGTCCATCAAATTGTGGAAAGACCAACGTGCTGGTCAGCTTGTTGGAAAGTCCTCACGGCGTGTGCTTCGAGAACCTGTACGTGTATTCCAAGTCGTTGCAACAGCCAAAATATAAGTATTTGGAGAATTTATTGACTGCGATAGATGAAATTGGCTACTTTACATTTTCAAATAATAGTGACGTCATCCCACCGAGCGAATCGCTTCCGAATTCCATTTTTATCTTTGATGACGTGGCATGCGAAAAGCAAGATACGATAAGGGAATACTTTGCAATGGGACGCCACTCGAACGTCGACTGCTTCTATCTCTGTCAGACGTATGCAAAGATTCCCAAACATCTTATACGCGACAATGCGAATCTGTTGATACTGTTTAAGCAGGATGGTACCAACTTGAAACATGTGTACAACGATCATGTAAACACTGATATGTCTTACGAGGATTTCTGCGCTTTGTGTCGTAATTGTTGGCAGCGGGGGTATGGTTTCATGGTGATAGATAAAGATAGCGCGATGTCCAATGGGCGTTATAGAAAGGGATTTAACGAGTTTGCGCTACCGTGAGATGCTCAATCGTCGTCAACACATCGGTGGGAAAGCAACGTCTGCGATACAATGATGATTAGTAGTCAGGAGATTAAGGATCGCAAGAGAATAGCGATGGAAATTGCAAAAACCAGCGAATCCATTCGCAGGAAACATCAGTCTTTGAAGACTGACAAGATGGATGAAGATATCGCGCTGGAAAAATACTTTAAACCTATTACCGAGCCCTTAAAACATATTGTGGAAAATACTGCTGAGACAGAAGCTGACATATCACCTGCGACGAGTATGAGCATTGAAACATTAACGCCTAAAACAAAAATCCGGCCGAAATGGAACGCATCGCGTACAAGAAATAGTAAACAGTCATACATGTCATTGGAAAATTCGCTCGTAACCTCCACACCAGTTCAATCGAAGCGGAAACGGTTGAATGTCGCATCAAACGATTCCACGGTTCCTCCTGCGTCAATAAATACATTTCCCGATGTACAGTCGCTCACAACCAATGATGACGAAGACGTGTATGAAACTTCTGCCGATGAGTCGCTTGCAGCATCTATTAGAGAGCAACTCCAAACATCCGAGGGGCAAGAAACGTTTCGCAACCATTTCGGTCCGCTGGGACAAAAATACATGAGCGCAATCCTAAGTGGAGATAGGGATACGACCATAGATTATGTGTACGGTGTATACTTTGGTGGTAGTGGAATGATGCTGGGGGATAAGGTTTTCGATATGGACAAGGATGATAATATAATCATAGACGGTGTAAGATATGGAGGAACGCCTGGTCTGTACGAACTGATTTTCAAGAGAATTCCCGATGATGCTATATACACAGATGCTGATAAACAAAAATACAAAAGTATACTGCTGATGACGAATGCTCACAGACGTGGTCATAACGCACAAAACCCCATATTGGGTAACAAGGGATACAAGTACAAACATGTAATTGCGCCACTACTACCCCGTGTATTGACCAGTAAAGCGGGGAAAGGTCTAAGGACATCGCGAGTCATGGTGGTAAACGATAACAAGATCGATTATGTGCACTGGGATGATCCCAACGAGCTGGTGGATCGATTGCGTTTGCTGGAAGCGTCGCGTCAGGCGGGTAACAACTCGCACGACAACGAAATTCTATCGATTATCGAGGAACTCCGCGAGGCAGGCCTCATTATAAATTAAACCGCACGCCGATGATGTGCACTGTATGCGTCGAGATGCCGATCAACAAATTTGGGGTATCGCTCGAGAAGAGTGGAGCAGCTACAATGGACTATTACAAATGGAGCGGCATGCTTCGAAATTATATGCGTGATAACGCTCTTTGCGTGACCGGTGCCGACTTTGATGCAAAATCGCGCAAGATACGACGCGTAGCTCAGCCGGTGGCCGACACAGATGCCGTTAATAAACTATATGTGAAAAAGAGCATTAAACTTTTGAGAGAGCAGCAGGAAGAATTAGAGATGAAGCTGGTCGCGTTTCAGAGAGATATGCTGACGTTGCAAAACAGCGTTCAAAAGATATCGCAAGCATTGAATCCTATCCCGCAGCAACAATGCGAAGGAGAATCATGTGAGACGGTTGAACTTGTCCAGAATTTCCTTGGGGCGGTGGAGAGCACATAATGCACGTACACGATAATTATCGCATCATTCGTGGCAAAGATACATCTGCGATCAAACATGCAGCCATTTAAGAAATCCATGAGTGAAGAAAACTATGGCCACAAGAAGCTACAACTTGTGGAGAAATTGCACGCTCCAGCTCGAAGACATTTTCCTCGGAGGCGCGTCATAGTGCGTGGATACGACGATCTGTGGCAAGCTGACATTGTAGAAATCCGTCCATACTCGCGATTCAACCAGGGTCACCACTACATACTCACCGTCATCGATGTGTTGAGCAAGTATGCATGGGCGTTGCCGCTCAAGACTAAAAGTGGCGCTGAGGTGACTAAAGCGTTTGCAAAGATATTTAGAGATCGATATCCGAAAAATTTGCAAACCGATCAAGGAAAAGAATGTTACAACACCGATGTGCAGAAACTCTTGAAGAAGCATGACATTAATCATTATTCAACGTATTCGGTGATGAAGGCCTCCGTCGTAGAACGTTTCAATCGAACTTTGAAGAACAATATGTGGAAACTGTTTACGCTGAATGGAACCTATAGATGGACCGATTCGCTACCGCGTCTACTTGCAGAGTATAATGCGGGAAAACATAGAACCATCGGAATGCGTCCTTGCGATGTTACCCCTGCGATCGCCGACAAGCTGCTAGCCACAGTATACAGCAACCTAAAGATCGCTGCTCCAGCGAGATTCGAGTTGGGCGAGTTTGTGCGCGTGAGCAAATTTAAAACCATCTTCGATAAAGGCTATACGCCGAATTGGACAACGGAGGTGTTCGAGATAGCCAAAGTACAGACAACTAATCCCGCGACGTATCTGCTCGTCGATTCCTGTGGAAAACCCGTTGCCGGAGGATTCTATGAACACGAGCTGCAACGCGTCGCCGATCCTGATGTGTATCTAGTGGAAAAAGTGCTGCGTAGAAAGGGGGATAAGGTATACGTCAAGTGGTTGGGGTTTGATAAATCACACAATTCTTGGATAAATAAAAATAATGTATTGTAAAATAATAATAATAATACATGGTTCAATAAATACAATGTTATACATACAAGTTCAAATTTCTTTTTTTATAATATTTTTATAATGGAATTTTACAACGGAATTTTATAATGTCCCCAGGGCAGAGTGTAGGTAGAATCGGGTACGATATACCGCTTGTCGTCGTATGGACTTAGAGCGATTTTGGATTCTGAAATGGTGTACACTTTATGCAATTTAGACCGTATGCATGATTGCCTGCGAACCATTTCGATCTCCTTTTGCAAACACTGCGCGTAGTCGTCGAAAGTTATCGTTCTGGCTATGACGTTGGTCTTGACGCCTTTCGCTTTTTTCGTATCTTTTTTACCGTCTACGCGAAGTGCATACATTTTCGCTCTAAGACCTACGAATTCGGTTATTATCATCCCATTATTTTCGTCCTTCATCAGCCCCGGAACCTTCTTATTTAAGCGCGGCATATTATATGTATTGTCAGTAGGATAATCGCTTGTGTCGAATCTATCGATATTGCGTTTCACGGACTCGTAGATATCATCGCATCGAATGTGATAGATGAGGCTATCAGTGTCTGTGTATAGAATTTTACATTTTTGGCCATATAGTGGAGACATGTACTCGTGATGAAATTCGTACAAACAAATTTTTGATATGTCTAGAATGCACATACCCACATATATCGGTTTGTTGAATTTCACCTCGAGTTTTCGCAATTCAACAGCTATTAAATTTTCCGAAAAAACACTTCTGCTGTGGAAATTCGGTTTCACGATCATTGCCTCCGCACCATATCGCCCTTCCCAATGTGTTAAAAGTTTTACGTCCACCTGATTTCGCACATTTTCCATAGTTTTACCGAATACTGCGTTGTTCATCAATTTGTACAAATTTTTTTCAAAGTCGTTTGTCGCGCATGTTCTAAACCGTGTATTGAGTTCGATGTAATCGCGGAGCCAGGGAGATTGAGCGAATTGAAGCGCGCGGTGTATCTTTGTAATACGAAGACCGTGACTCGTGCACTGCTGCAGGTTGCGATAATGGATAACGTAACGCTGCTTATCGTATACCGTCGCGAGTAACTTGTCCTGTCTGCTGCCAGGTGGTTTGGCACGCGTCGGGCAGAACGGTAGATCGGCGTGAGCGTCGTGCAGACGTTGCGGATATTCCAGATATACCTCGAGAATGTATCCCGTGGGCGAATCGACAGCGATCGAAGACACGTCAAAATTTGCGACATCTTCGACCCATTGAAATTTGGCGTATGGTAGGGGCTGGCACATTGCCCATCCGTACAAGTTGTTCACGTCAAAGTACATCAAGTACGATGACTGTTCCGATGGGTTGTAAGATGACATGTACTTGTTATTGGCGTGTGCGTATCTTCCGGAACATTGGCTTAAACCGCCACGTATACCGCGTTCGATAAACATGACCATATCAATGTCTGTGAGCAATTCGAATGTAATTTTGGTATGTTTTAGCATGGCATCCCACGTAAAGCCAGGTAAAGTATAATAATGCGCTGAATCTATTCCGTAACTCTTGATACAACTTTCGCGAAAATTTTCAAAAATATCTGCCAATAACAAGACATCTGTTTTCAAATACAAGTCGCTGTATTCGCCCAAAGTTCTAATCCTGAAACGCTGCCAGACAATCTCGGCGTGCGCGTAATCGCTCTTGGATACAGTCTCACCCGTTAACGAACTGTAGAATGACTCGCGCGGTGGTAAGCATGGATCCTGCAGCTTGTTCGCGCAATCAAGGTATTCGTATGGAAATACACCCTTTCGCGTCAATAAATTGAAATCTTCGATGGATAATGTTTCAAATTCGGATCGTAAAATTTTTAATTTATCCGCGCTAAGAAAAGATGCTAATTTGTCGAAACTGGTATTGAGAAATTTGTATGAATCGATGAATCGCAATTTAATACATTTTCGCGAGTCTGAGTCAGCCGTATCTTCAACATTTTTTGTGAATGAAATGTACTTTTCTTTCGTTATGGGTAATACGTCAATGCTGCCTCCGAAAGCGGTAGCTATTTCCTCGATAATGAAATGCGAATCGTAGCCGGATAAATTATGGAAAACTATGGGGATGTAAAACGCATTTTTATAATTTAAATTGCACTCCGAATGTGCTGGGCCTCTAAAGCGTCCGGATAGATGGCAATGATCGCGAACTCGTACATCTTCAGCCTTGAATGGTTCTTCGCAAATATGACAGTGTGTTGCATCGCGAAATGTCGCCCATTGTTCGGGAGTTAAATCAAGCATGGGAACATTGTTGGTCAGAATGGGTTTGGCGAAGTTTGCAAAATTTTCCAGTTCGTTGACGAACCATGAAACACAATCCGCGTCGCGGCGACATCGATACGTCGACAGTGATGTATCGTACGAGCAATGCATATAATATGCAATGCTGTGCACTTTATGGTGTTGATACGCGCGCAATTTACTATCCATTTCACCCATTCGGTGATTGTCCTCTGTTTTTTCAATGATGCACTCAAGATCGGCGTACACCACGAAGGGGAGCCGCTCCTTCATACAGTGGTTGCTGAATTTGAGCAGATTGTTTCCTACGCTGGGCAACAGGATGGCGCAATCATTCATTTGCCCGCAGTCCAGCGAATGGGCCTCCAACTTCTCGGCAGATCCAAAGTAGTGCATGCATCTGCAAAAAATCAAAAATTTTTTTATTTAATTTTTTTCAACGATATTTTTCAACGTTTCATAAGTTTATGTACATACCGATCGCAGATGTATTTTTTTTCTCTGTGCCTGCTCAACTGCATGCTCACCAGTCGGGATAAGTTCTTGATCAGCACAAAGTGCCCTACATCGCCGTGCTCATGATTCGGCGTGTAGAGCAGATTGACGTGTCGATCCCTCTTTTGGCTGGTGAGACGCAGCGGAAAGACCGTCGATCCTTTCTCCATCCCGAACGTGTACACGTTGACGGAGATGCCGTACTGCCGCTCAAACTTCCCAAGCTGCTCTAGGGACATTGGAAACTCAATGTCTTGGAGATTTAGCACCAATGTATAATGTGGATATGAACTTGGTCGATGAGGGTTTCTTTCGGCGGGATGGAGAGCTGCGACCACTGCCCGCGCGAAGCAGGCGTTATCCTCGGATCGTACGCTAATTGTCGCTTTCTTCATCAATATTTCCCGTGGCAACTTGAAGTGGCACCCTGCGCGCAGCGGATTGTACTTATTAACGTTGACGGTTAGGTTGAGAATCCTCATCAATGCCCATCCACTATCGCGTTACTGAAACTCTTCCAACGATGCCAGGGTGGGTTCGATGACGCATCGTTGGTACCACTCCTGTAGATCACATGTACCGAAGAGTTCGCAGTTCCGGGTATTGATGCTTTTGCAAGCATGTTTGTCCCCCGCCACAAATTCGCCGTTGAACACAGTGTTCACTTTGAGGTTCTGATGTTTCCTCAAGGCGCCTCGTACATACTCCAGCACAATGGTCCCCGCATCCTCGAGGAAGTTGCGCGGCTCGATATAGTTCGAATTTAACACTGCACCAGTTAATACGCGGGTATCGAACGCAGTGCCTATTTCGCGCCACAAAAGTCCTGTGCTCGAATGTCCAGCACCTTCATGCACGAAACGTCCGCGCAACGAATATTTTAGTCCTTCGAGATGAGCGATTCGAGCAACCAGCGATTGCTGAACACCGATCGATAATCGCGGGCGTTTCACTCGGCTGTGTTCTTCCAACGATTCGATGCACTCGTTGCACCGTTCTTCCCACGCGAGGTATTCTTCCTGTGAAATCAATCGCGCAGATTGATCCAACAATTGGCGTTCTACTTGCGCGAATTCTCCCATGGTTGTAAATGAAATATGTCTTTTCCTCGCAACACGTTGCAACGATTTGAGGCTTTGTGCAGTTTAGAGTGCGCTTTTTAAGACTCATACCATGGTTTGGTATCTCTGCCTACCTCTTTTGGCGTACCCCCTCCCTCGAATGCACCGCATGCAAAAACGACGATCCGTCCCAGCATGGTTCTGTGCAGTTTCTACCGATACAGCATAATTCTTTCTATGATTCGCGCGTATGACGAATTAGCGCGCAAAATCATCCGACACAGTTTCTGCTGACGCCGCATAATTCTAAGATTCGGCGCTTTCACAGATATTATATTACATTCAACACGTGTCGAGACTTTTATCCTTGAAGGTGGGGCTCAAATTACATACAATCGCGCGATATGCTGCGATGTTAAGATTGGAAAACATTATGGAAAAATTGGTAGCTTTAAAATAAAATGCTGTGGTGGGGGTGGCAATTGCACCTCTATTTAAGCCGAGCTCTTGGACGCTATTCCATCAATCGCTCAGTAGCCTCAGTGACTTTGACGGAACAGACGGTACTCCGTAAAAAATATAGTGCACATCAAAATGTACAAACACAGCTTAAACGATTCATCCTGCGCAGCCGGCAACGATGGTGGGTTTCCAAATAAATGTGAACAACAGCAGCAACAACTACATCATCATCAACAATCCAATATGAGGTATGTACACGTTACTATACACTTTTCATTTACTTCATTCACTGTAAACGCAAACGACCGAAGTATCAATTTCATGTACTTGTTTCTTACAGTTCTGGATCCGTATCGCTAAAAACGATGAAAACATCGAAACCATCAATCGTACGGATCCTGGGGCGTGATTATCCACTGACTGCAACAGCTTATAAACGTCTAACTATAGGAATTCGCATTGGTATGGATTTGTGTCACGTTGAGATCGCCATAGCCGACAATAAAGGCAGCGAGTTAAGCTTTTCAATGTCTACGTGGAAGCTCCTGCTACAAAACGAGGTGGACATACTCCAACGATTACGCAGCAACGCAACATCGCCCCAAACTCACATTATAATTGATCATTTACGACTAGAGTTCACGCGTATGCATGATGATCAACTTATTAAAATCACCGATAATCGCGTTGTCATATATATGACTGAAGCCACGATGTGTAAATTATTCGCGTACAATCATTGCATTGAACATATGTATACGTGGCTAACTGAAAATATGTACTCTGTAAGCAGTAAATATGCCACTTTCGTAGACGCTCTACGTAGCGCTACCGCGCCAACAGATTATGTAAAATTAATTTCTGAAAGCGAACACTTCGAACAGCATTCATTGATTGATTGTGAATTGTTAACATGTGCAATCAATCATATTGTGCATGATGCTCGTAGTAAAAAATGTTAAATTATATTCTTTTATGATTTGTACCATTTCATTCATCCATCATTCTCCCCGTCATCTAATTTTAAGATTCCGCGTTTCTGTGTTACATTTCATTCTTCGCGCCGCCAAGTGACATCACCCTGCACGGCTGCTCCAGAGGAGTCGAATTACGCGAGATCGCGCGATACGCAGCGACGTTAAATCGGAACGCTTTGAAATACAGTTAGCTTTAGAATGCATGCGATTCTATCCCCTATGTAGTGGTGTCTCTTTCCCTCCTAGAATTTTAACTTTAAAGTAATGCTCCTCTCTTTCCCTCGAAGACGCGGTGTTGAGAAACGCCGATCTTTCCCGACATAGTCCGAAACAATTTCTGATAAAATTTCTCATAAAAATAAATTATTATTATACGCCGACGTTGCCAAACGGTGTGTGTATGTGTGTGTGCGCGCGTGTGTGTGCGTGTGCGTGTGCGTGTGCGTGTGTGTGTGTGTGTGTCACATATGTGACGCTCCGTTGGTTTCGCTATATGTACCATTCGGAAAAGACTAATGTCAGAGACGGCGTTTGGGGGAGTTGGTTAGGCGGCTGACTCGTACCGCGGAGGTCTTGGGTTCGAGCCCCGTCGCCCCGAGAAGTTTTTTCATTTATATTAATATCATAAAATTAATATTTCCTTCCTTACCGACAGTCTGTTGTACCACGCTCCAGAGTAGCACCTTCCTTACCGACAGTCTGTACCACGCTCCAGAGTAGCGCACCGTCACCCCGCGGTTCCTCCTCCTCCTCCTCGATGATACCCCCCACCACTCCGCCATCTCTATGACGTCATCCGCCGCCAGCCCGCCGACAAAAAAACAAATTTGAATTAGAATCCCCATTGCCATACTACTGTCGATGATATTACTAGTAACGATCGTCCACAGGGACGCAAACAAAAACAGCCCACGTCCGTCCATTGTGGCCGTAGTACGAAGGTTTTCCGAAAATGTCAAATTCGCGGGGGAATTCTATTGTTTTTACGTAGTTGACTACTGCAAATACGAAAAACAAGTGAGATAAAGAGGATGGGGGGGGGGGATAAATAAAGTTTTGGAATGTGGGACCGTGGTTATGGAAGTCGGTAGTACGACTCCTTCCTCCGGTCCGTTGTAAGCTTAAACCACACTATATACGCTTCATTGGCGTCAAGGTGGTTTATCTTTAATATAAGCATGTTTCAATTTATCGAAATGTTTTATGATTTGTTGGCCCTTATCTGAGATTAGTACCGCGTTGTTTTGATCGGTAATTGCTTTTATTTTGAAAGGGCCGATGTAATGCGGATCAAATTTGTGGAGCCGGGGCTCCTTTAGTACGTAAACGAGGTCGTTTGCCGCAAAGGTGACCTGATTACTTTTTCGGTCATAAATATTTTTTGAACGCGATTTGCTGGTGTCCAAATTTGATCGCGTGGTCGTTCGGATTTCGTCTAAGCGCTCTACTAGATTTTGTACGTATCCCGGGTATGTTAGCAATTCCTCACGGGACATAGACGTAAACGGATCTCGAGCTAATTGTCCGAAAACCACTTCGTATGGGGTGAATTTCGTGGCCTCGTGTACCGAGGTGTTATACGAGTACATAGCAAACGGAAGTAGCAAGTCCCAATCCTCGTATCTTTCCAGGTAATGTTTCAGGTACTCAGTTAGGACTATGTGGCTTCTTTCGAGGGAACCGTTGGTCTGTGGTCGATATCCCGAGGTGGTTACGTGTTTGATTTTAAACGTTTCAGCTATTCCCTGTATTACGTTATTGATGAAACTTGTTCCGCGATCCGTGAGTATTGCGCGCGGTGCGCTGAAAATTGCGATAAAGTAACGCGATAAGGCGTCGGCCACAGTAACGGCTCGTATGTCCGGTAAAGGGACAGCCATACAGAATTTCGATAGTTGGCATTGCATTGTCAGTACGTGACGGTTTCCGCTTGGTGTAGGGGGAAGCGGTCCTACAATGTCCAATGCTACCTTATCAAAGGGCCTTGCGGGCGTATCGGTGATTAACATCGGTTCTCGTGTTTTAATGCGTACGAGCTTTTGTTCCTGGCAACTCTGGCAACTTCGTACGAAATCCTCTACATCTCGACGTAAGCGCGGCCAGTCAAATAGGCCGCGGATACGTCGGTACGTCTTTGTCACGCACTTGTGCCCTCCTATAAGGCTTTCGTGATAGTGCCGGATGATTTCTTCCCGTTTATCTTCTGGTGGTAATTGGATTTTGCCGGTGCAGATTGTAATCATCACGGGTGTACGTTTGAAAATCACTTGGCAGTATTTCTGGAGCGCCGTGGCGTCAAAACGGTGTAAGGTTTCGCCATACGTCGCCATACGGAGCGTGCGGACGCGTTCGGTCTCTATGGCGTCCCTGAGCGCTGCTAATGCTGATGTAAGCTCATCTTCTCCCATTTCATGATAGAAGCTCCTTGCTCCGACAATGCTGAAAATTTTTCCTTCTTCGTTGTGGGTGATTATTACGCGGTTCCTAATTAATTCCTCGGATAATAATTTAGTCTCGTCGAAAAGTCCAATAGCTTTTAAAGTTTTACAAATGGGGCTAGTTAGTATTCTGTCGGAAGATATAAAATGAGCATAATTGTCCGGGGTCGACGCTAGCGTGGTTTTTACGATTTTTACTTCGCATTGCGTTGGCTGCGTTTCGTCTTCCGAAGCGTCCGGTGTGTTGTTCCCGAGTCTGGGCGACTCCCTCCAGGTTGTTGGAAGTTTTGGCGGGACGACGAATGGCCTGTAGCTTGTTTCCTGGAACTCCGTTAAATCGGGCATCTTAGTTGCATCAGGCCCCCGGCTTATGCCTGATTTCTGCCTGGGTGGCGATGGATCTTTCTGCTCCTCCCATGCCTCGTCCTCAGGTCCAATCATGGTCGACTGCGGGATGTCCAAGGCTTCTGCGTGCAGAGGTATTCCCCATGACACCCGCTTCTTTGGGCCTGATCGTAGGTCCTCCGTCTTCTGAGGACTGACATTTTCGTGGTGATTCGTTGCTGTCCCTTCTTCTTTGCAGGGATACTCTTCATCAAAGCTCTTTAAAATGGTGATTTCGTCTGGCGTGAGTGGGCCTATGCGCGAGCTATCGCTTAATATGGCAGAGTCCTCGTCTCCTTCTTCTGGATCCTTGTTTCCCGTATCCAGGAACTCGGGCATTCCCGTCAGACCTTCTGTTGTATCCAGAACGGTGGAATTCGCCCGGCTCTCCGAGCTGGCTGCGTTGTCTCCCTCTGTTGGTTGCAGCTCCTGTTCGGGTTCGTGTCCTTCTAGCGTGGAATCCTCTAGGAGGTCGAACGACGGTGGTTCTTCATAATTCGGTCTGGGCATGCCTTGACGACGCGTGCCTACACGGATCCCTATGCCTTCCTGCTCTTTCTCCAGCGCAGTTTCTTTTGAGGTAGTCGGGAACGCGTGCGAAACCGGGTTCCGCGATAACGCGTCGGCGTTCGCGTTTACTCGGCCGGGTTTATAAATGATCTCGTATTGATAGTCGGCGAGCGTGATTTTCCAACGGGCTAGTCGCGACACCGGGTCTTTTACCGAGGATAACCATTGAAGCGGCCGGTGGTCGTTACCAAGAGGAATTTTCGTCCATAAATGTACGTGCGGAATTGTTTTACAGCGTAAATTATCGCGAGGCACTCCTTTTCAGTTGTTGAGTAGTTTTCCTGGCACGGCGTGAGTATCTGTGAGGCGTACGCTATAGGCGGGTCTTCGCCTATCTTTCCCTAACTCAAAATCGCACCGACGGCTACGTCCGATGCGTCGGTTGTAATAGTAAACGGTTCATCGTAATTCGGATAACGTAGAACCGGCTCCTTACAGAGTGCCTGGCGTAGATCTTCGAAACTCTCTTGGTGTTTCTCAGTCCAAAAGAACGGAATTTTGACGCTTGTTAAATTCGTGAGTGGTTTAGCAGGTTTCGCCATTTCTGGGATGAAACGACGGTAGTAATTTACGAGACCCAAGAATTGCTTTACATTCTTCCTGCTTTTTGGTACGGGAATGCAGAGACGGCCCGGATCTTCTCGGGATTGGGTCTGACTCCGTCGGCTGCTATTATGTGACCCAAGTACACGACCTTGTCCTTCAAGAACCTGGCCTTCTCCGTCTGCAGCGTCAAGTTATGCTCGCGTAAGCGTTCGAAGAATCTCTCAAGTCTGCGTAAGTGTTCCTCGAGCGTGCGCGAATGTATAACTATGTCGTCTAAATACACGAACAGATCTTTACCGATAAGCCCTTGCAGCACGGTATTCATTAGGCGTTGAAAGGTGGCTGGAGCGTTCTTTAACCCGAACGGCATACGGAGATATTCAAAGTGTCCGTCGGGGGTGGTAAACGCGGTTTTCGCACGGTCTTCGGGAGCCATAGGAATTTGGTGGAAACCGTTCGCTAGGTCAAAAACTGAGAAAAATCGGGCTCCGCCTAAGCGATCGAGAATGTCCGTAATTCGCGGTAAGGGGAAACTGTCGTCGATCGTTTTGGCGTTCAAGGTTCTGAAATCCGCCACTATCCTCCAGCGTTTTTTTCCATCTAGGTCCGCCTTCTTCGGGACCACATGTAATGGTGAGTTATGTGGCGACGACGAGGCTGCGATTATTCCCAGCTCTTCGAGGTTCCTTGTTTGATTGGCAATTTCTTCGTCCATAAGGGCGGAGTGCGGTATTGCCGCGTGAATACTGGCGTCGGGTCGGTTAACGGGATGGTGTGTTCCATTGTCGTCGTTCCTCCCAGTGGGTCCCCAGGTACAAAGAACCTGTCCGAGTATCTTGTCACCAACTCCTCGATAAGCTGACGCGGTTCCAGGTCTATCTCCCCCAGTTTCAGCGTTTGGACTATATGCTGCACTCGTTCTTCGGTAGGCTTGCGTTCAACGCGGTAATCGCCGAGGTCTTGATCTTCGTTGATGTTGAAATCGTCTCCGAGGGGAGGGTATGGGCAAACCCGTTCGTCATCCCCGAGACCGTCGCGGTTTTCGGGGAAGCAGACGTTTACCTCACTTCCGTTTGTCTCTAGTTCCGGATTTTCGGTTAAATGAGCCTGGAATTCCATGTGGCTTCTTTTGCATTCCTCCAACGTATTTTCCAATTCCTTTGAATTGGAAAAGATAACGGGATGGATCGGACGATTCGCGGTCACCATTGTACGTTGGTGATAGGATACGATGGCTTCCTCCTGGAGCAGATACGGGCTCCCGATGAGGCCTGCAATCCCCTCCGGTAAATAGGGCATGCTTATTACGTGAAATAACGCCCAGCTGCCATTAATTTTCAGGCGAGTCGTCCCCATGGTCATAACCTTCCCGTTCAGTCCACCGACTTCGATGGGGTCTCTACTTAAAACCGGGGCTTCCGAGCTCGCGTACCGTATTTCTAATAAGTTTAACGCGGAACCCGTGTCTACGATGAATTCTCCCTCACCGTTCTCCAACTGTTCGGCCTTGATCCGGATGCGGGGGGAGTCAGCGCGTCCGAGAACCGTCGCTGGCTCTGGTTTCTCGGGTGGGATCTCGGCGATCCTTGGGCCAGCGAGGAGGACCCGCCCGCCTCGTTTCGGTTGAACGGGCGGGCGCGCTGGTAGTTTAAATGATCGCGATTTTCTACATAGGGTTCTCGTACCACGGGTCTTCTTGATACGCGATTTTCGTGCCTTCTAGATTCTCTAGGATCGTATGTCCTTGATTCGCGAGGTTCGTAAACTCTCGGCTCGCGGGATTCATGTACCCTGGATTCGCGAGGCTCGTACGTTGCAAATTCTCGAGATCGTGGCAGTCTATCATATCGCGGTCTCTCTCGTGCTAATCTTAGCTGAGGGACGTACTGTCCGCGGTTGACTTCCAGCAAACGCTCGCCTTGCCTCGTCAGCAGGGCCGTTGGCCGGCGCGGCGGTGTAGGATCGCGATAATACGGCTCGCGGCTGTACTCGTCGCGCCAATATTCTTCTCGATAGCGAGGGGAGCTGTAAGCGGAGTACGAAGAGTGATGCTCTTCGTACGGGACCTCCTCGACCGGCTGTCTCCATTCGGTCCATTGCCGCTGGGGGTCGTATGGGGTCGGCGGGCGCGCGCTCCGAGCGTGCCCGTACACGTCTTCTCGCGGAAGGCCGACCCTCTCTAATTCTCGCCTTTGTGTGTGAAGCGCCAAATCAAACGCGTCGTCCAATGTTTCCGGATTTAGTAGTGCTACCCTAGCCGAAATCCGTTGGGGAAGTCCAGCAATAAAAGAGGAACGAGCCAATCGCTCGATATCCCTCAGGGTTTTTTCGTTATTTGTTTCTACCAGTTCTTTCGCTCTTAAGGTCACCTGACGGTGCAGACGGCACACGCGGTGGATAAAATCTATGATACGTTCTCGCGGAAACATGCTTATACGCTCAAATTCCAATCGGAGCTCCTCGTAACCACGGCATGGGGAATATCGGGCCCTGAGGAGGGTGAGTAGCTCGGATACGCTCCCACAACCTTTCCCCTCGACATAGAATCTGATTGGTTCGTCTAATTTAAATATGAGGCCGTCCAGGAATCTGTCTTCCTGGCCGGGCGGTACACGTTTTACAGCACGCTGTATCGAGGCAGCGAAGTCCTCCAAAGTTACTAGGTCGGGGTCGAAACGGGGAACGTGGTCGAGCTCCCGATACACTCTCTCCTCGTCGGCTCGGGCTTGCCATACGTCCATTCTAGACGTCTCTAGGTCGTTAGTCCGCGAGCCGAAAGATAGCCCATTGCCCGAAGGCGGTGTGGGAGGAGGAGGAAGAACGGAAGATATTCCACCTGAGGTTCGTACATTAGAGGGCTGATCCGACGGGGATCTAAGCAAACCACCTGGCATTGTTATACAATGCTCGGCAAAAAGGCTTTGAGTAATAGGAAGCGTAGTCAAGTTACGAGCAGATAAGATTGCGACTGGCCGCGGTTATACGCGACGGCGCGATCTTTTCTTTTAAAAGGGGATGATTAGAAGAATCATATCCCACTTCTGACACCAGTTTGTTACGTCCCGATATAGGACTTCCTGTAAATCACCCCGAGCGGTTGGAATGATTTACCGGGTTCTTGCTCTATCGAAGGGCTAAGGCCCACCTTGACTATACTTACCGGGAATATGGAAGGTGACAAGGGGTTGAAAGAATAAAGTACAGGGGATATAAGGGAGAAACGATAAGAATAAATATATTGTTACATAAATAAGATTATCCTACCTCGAGACAGCGCTTCGTCTCAGCTGTCGCTCGCTGTGTCGCTCGGGTGTCGCGCGGCACGCTTGCCGACTCGTGTTTCGGTCGCTCGCAGTGTCGCTGACCCATGGGTAGGTCGTGGTCGCTCGCTGTGCTTCTCGGATGTCGGTGGCCTAGAGCCCGTCGTACCGCACTGTCTCTAACGTACTTCTACGCGGTCCTACGTCGGTCTCGATTGACGCGCAAGGGCTCTCCCGGCTATGCCGTTTCCTGTGTGTCGGACGGAGTTACCCTTCTTACGAATTACTATCGGCCGATCAGGCTTCGCGGAATCTGCGTGGAGACGTGGTCGCGGTATCTAGACGGTCCTCTGGTCCGTCGCGACTTCCTAACTCGAGCACTCGAATAATAATGATCTTTTAGCGGCTCCCGATCGCGGGCCGAACCTCGAACGATCCCTACGAATGGGGGAAACTGCCCCGTCGGCAGCTGTCGCTTGCTTCACCAATTCCCTGATTATTGAGAAATAATTGGGGAATTGGGCCGAGCGCGGTCGCTGTCCCCATCGCTGTTGCCACGGGCTCAGCACCACTCGATTGCTACACGCGAGGCGATTCCGCTGGATCGCCCTTGCGAAACAAAAGCGACGCGTGGACAGCAAGCACGGGATGGACCTAAAGGGCCCATGTAACAGTGGAATCTGTACGAGTATCCTTTCTTACAGAGCACGACCAAGCATTCGTGGGCCGTGAAGGCATCTACGCAGCTGGAGAAGCCGCGATGCACTATCCTTGGTCTACAGACTGAACGAAAGAATAAGATAACCGAAGATGTTACTCGGTTCAATGACGGCAAAATGACCAATAAAAAACTTTTTCTCAACTCGGAATTTGACCCATACGATGACCTGAATTTGGACTTTGACAAGAATAAGCATGCCATCTTGTATCGCGTGTATACGCAATTCCATAAATCGCATTATGGACATGGTAGCAATGATGGATTATTCACCGTGGATGAATTTTTGCAAATTGGTCCCCTCGTGGTGATTGATTGCTCGCGACAAAATGAGTCGATAAAGAATGATACCGTGGATGTGCGCATAGAATTCGAGTGTAAAGAGAATGTGCCTGCAAATACTACGGCCTACAGTCTGATTCTGCACGATCGGGTGGTTGAATACAATCCGCTGACAAACGTGGTACGCAAAATCAATTAAATTGCTTCGCTACTTGCCTGCCCTCTCCTGTGTCAAAATCATACCAAAATTGGATGGATTGGTGGCGGGTGGATTGGCGTTTAAAGGATAGAGGAGGAAAAAAGAAGAGGTGCCGTTTCTTCGTCTCGAGACCGTCAGCCAGACTCATCAGTCGACGGACCCTGCCCTAGACGCATAGGGGCCGAGAGGACTAAACTCGGAACTTTTATATATACCAGAGCTCTCCAAGGTCGCGTACGCGTACACTTGGGGTTTACCCACTCTTGTCCTTGTTATCAGTGATACCGCGCGACGCTAAAGGCGACCATGACAGACCAGCGTCTCCTTCGTCAAGCGAGCTCGAACACCCCATACGACGTGTGTATTAGTGACCCCCGGTGACATACGCCGTTACAGCTAAAGATTTGAAAGGGAAGCAGGCGCGTGAAGGGCCTCTACGCTGAAGAGCCCTGATATATACGAACGAGACAGGAACTTAGGACTTGTGAGAAACATTGATGAAAATTAGACCACTGGTGACGCTGGCAAACACTACAGTCGCCATCCCATGGTGGGACTGGCACCTTTTAAGGAGAAAATACACTTCGTTCAAGTATTTAATAAACATAATATTTATTCTGCATCCATATAATTTATAATAATCAATGCGTTTCATTTGCAGACGCGTTTGTAGATTATACTTTAATAAAATATATTTATTTCATACTAGAATGAAAGGCACGATCGGTATCCTTTATTTTTAAAACAAATAATTGATTTATTTATCCTTGTAGCTTGATATGTTGTAACACTTTCATTTTTAACTACCACACGATTTGTTGTTATTTAGATAAATCAATCATCGGGTACAGTATTCAAATACGGTAATAAACCTGTATACAGTATTCTCTCGCATTTCTTGAAGTACACATTCGGGCGAGCGGCCGCTGTTATTATTTCAGTGATTGTGAGGATTCGCTTTCGTTCCCTCTTCCACGCACTCGTTTTCTCACTCGCGCCAGCGGCGTCGCGGATTTGCCTCCGCTACTCGCTAAGCGCTTGCCGCTAACCTCGAGCCGCAAGTTTATAGCGAAAATAGTGTATGTATGTACATTTTCTACAAATATGTAATGAGCAAATTAAAATGGCATCGAAATTTGTTTCTCTGTCCCAAGGTAATGGAAATAGTTTTGAATCTGTTTGTGTTTTAGAGAGCTAACGACAACGGAAGTTCTCTTTAAAAAGGATTCTTAAGCTATACACACACCTAACGAGTATTTTGATATTGCACTTAATCATATAGCTGCTTAAAACCCTTTTTTTATTTCAACAAAATTACGCACATCATGATGAAATGACTGAAGAAATTAATCTGGTCTTTCGAATTGTATTAATCTATTTTCCGAATATTTTAAATATGAAAATTTATTGAATAAACAATACGAGGATTGTGTAAAATGAAAGTTCCACTTCTGTTGTCTGAATATTCATTATGATTTGAAATAATAATAGTGTACTTGTAAAATAAATTGTGAAAAATAATACAGTAACTGTTGATTGCACTTTTAGAAATTATTTTAAGTACAGGAAGACAAACTTCTGTAATGAATAACGCTTTGCAGCTTTATATTATTTATTTGTTATGCACTTTTATTCCTAACTATTCATTGTTTAACGCTGTTAAAATTATAAGTTTAAACATTTGATGCAGAAATCTTGCCCGGATCTACAGCAAAACTAGGCCAGATTTTCATTCTTATTTCGCTTTTCTTAAGACAATGCTGTCCACAGATAGGTCGATCTCTTACATAGATCTGCCCTCCCTCCCCTTTACATTGCGATTTATTACACTGCCGACTATGTTTCGTTTGCGCGGGGTCCGCATCATAAATGTGAGGTTTATTCCTGAGTTAAGGTTACACCAAGTAAATTGGTAAGAGGTAAGACAGATATAGCGACGTACATATGAGGCGTGGCTAGTAGTAATGGCGAACTTAACGTCTTTTAAAAATTTTTGTATTTTACCAAATAGATCTACGGCAGCTAACACACATGGCCACGGGTATTTTGTGAAGTTATTCCTCTTTTCCAGTGTAAAATAAAGTTTTATAGAAAATGAAAAATATTTTTGAGCGTTCAGAGTGCCGGTAGTAAGGGCGTTTTCCACAGCCCATCCAGTCTCGTCCGCTCGCCATCCCGCGGTCACAGTCGTCATTTTCTTTGAAGACGTTTCGTTAAATAATTACGTGAAGTTATTATTTGACTTTACAACTATCCTATACGTACATTAATTATTCCTATTATTTAAAAAAAAAAACGAAAAAATAAATACTAATACATAGAATGAGGTACAAGAATATATTATTGAGTTTGCCCTTATAGAAAATTTTCAAAACGCGTTTCTCTCAAAATATGCCTTTGTTGAGTTTGTCGTTACTACCCGCAACGCCTCATATATATATGTACCTGTTGCATGTACAATGGTGTAAAGCGATACTCCTGAGGGTGAATGCCGTTAAATGTGATTTTAGTTAATCACTATACAGCTCCGCATATTCTAAACACCATACCCATCCTCACGTGGTCAAGGCTTTAAACCAGGGTTCGAAAGAGTTCGGGAACTTTTTAATAGATTCCATTTGAAACATGGACCATGGAACTTTTTTAAACATGTTCTCACATTATAAGTTCCCATGAGAACTGATAAAGTAAAAGTTCTCGAAAATAAAAGTTCTAGTTGGAATGGAACTTATAAAACATAAAAATAAAAATTTCTCCATAACAGGAACAGGTATTTTGTTCATCAATATTAAAAAAGATCTTAATCGTTGTAACAAATATTGAATACTATTCAATGAATAGTACTACAACAATAATAAATAATTATTATAGTTAAATTGATATTGTGAATCTGTTATTTATTTGTAATATTTATCTACATAGATCATTTCTACGCAGATATTGTAGAATTTTTATGTATTTCGGTTCATGTAAGTTATAAAACAAATATTATTTAGGTATTATTCTTGACAAGTGCTCTTTTCTGTTCAACACTTCTTATGAAACTATTAATTAGCCCGTATCGTGAACGAAGCTCTAATTCCGAGTGTTCATTTCTCGCTTTTTTCTGGCCGAAGAGAGGTGCGAGATGGAACAATAGGTACGCGGCGAGCGTGCGCGATGGCCGCAAGCACTTACCGTGAGCCGGGCCTGCGTCAAGATTTTGCGAAGCGATTTTCGTGTTCACGGTAAGCGTTTGCGACCATTGCGCACGCCCGTCGCGCACGTAAAGGACGAAGTGTCAGGCGTCCGAAAGACAGAGCGAGACAAAACAACAACGCGTCGTCTGTCTCGTACCGTCCTCGCTCGCTTTCAGTGCCTCTCGCTCGCTTTCGTTCGATCTCGCTCTGAGACAGAAGTGGTGGGGATAGCGAAAAGTCCGTATCCTGTACACCAAACCCAGCCCGTAACGAGACAATACTGTACTTATGTTATGATTTTCATACCTTTTATTGAATAAACACGAAGAATAAGATATTATATTGTATAATAAAACGTACCTAATAGTTTAGTACTTTTCTTTATCTTATGGAACCTTTTTTAATAAATGTCCTAATGGAACTGTTTCCATGGAACTTTTACCATATAGGTTCTGAAATATCTGTTCCATGAGAACACTTTCTAAAGAAGTTCCTAAGGGTAACATTTCTTTCAATATAAATTCCACAGGAACAGATATTTTCTTAAATGAAACATAAGGTCTAATAGAATTTTATTAAAAAAAAATTCCAGAACTATTTCGATCCCTGCTTTAAACTTTAAAATATACACAATGCATATACTTTTGTATAAAGACTATGCTTTATGTGTACACTGTGTTATCGACTTATGGCATTGAAATGCACTACCATATTCCATTTGTGTGCATATTAACAAAGACAGAGTGGAGGAAGGTAAGAACATTAAGAAATCTCGTTAATTTCTGTTGGACAGTGCTGTTCTCAAGACATTTTCATTTATACTTCAACTTTGTACGGCGATCCAGGGATATGTTCATCACCCCATTTTACGATAACTATGTACTCCCCTCTTTCGCGAACCAAGTAACTCACGTTGTAATTATTGCGGCCTGTGTGTTTCATGGACACCTCTTCGCAAGGTCCTTTAGGTCCATATACGCCAACAAAGAGAATATTATTACCTGTGTAAACAAAAAAATATATAAATGACTCAAAGATATTCGAAACATTTGATAATAAGTATTGTTAATCGCCTGTTCAAAATTACTCCAATTTTTATCATTTAATTTGTAAGAGTAAAATCATTTCTTACATTGAAATAATAACAGCTTTTTGTACTTATATTGAAAAAGATAAAAATTATGGTACACTCGAGGATGAGATAATTTTTGCGCAAAACATCAAGTGAGTATTGTCATTTTGATCACTTTAAGTACAAAAGTTAGCTCCTATTATAGAGTTTTAATTTTTATTCGTTGATTCAAAGATCAAAATACGTTTGCTAACGTTGTTTTGTACGTTCTCTAAGGTTTAAACTATTCCTATTTTTAATAATGACTCTGTAAAGAAACATATGAATTTGAATAAATATTAAATATTAAATTATGTTCCGATTTAGCTAACTTCGTTATAAAATAATCGTATTTCTGTTAGTATTCATTGTATTCGATAACGAAAGATACAGAAATAAGATACGTATGTATTAACATTTTGTGAATTTTAATGCATTAGTTTTGAAAATGGTGTATTGGCCAGCTTTGCACTTTGAAGTTTCTGGGGTTTAAAGTATTTTGGAAATATTGATTGTATCACTCTAAAATGTTCGTATCTAGAACACACAATTTCAATAGCAATATGATTGATAAAATGATTCGTATCCAACTTATTTTGGCCAAAATAACGAGCTACACATTTTTGCAATAAAAAAATTTTGCAGTAATATTTTCCTAGTACTAATAATAGAAATGTATACATGATAACGCGTTTATTCGAGTGATACGATATATATTTACAGTATATTTTTTCTTCTAGTTGCAATACTCATCATATCAATATGATGTACAGAGTGTTAAAAAAGTGATGCTCAAGGATTAACCTGTTCACTTGGTTGCTTGGATGATCACTTGTTTTTAGGCTTAAGTTTACATCTACACGTCTGTACGTGGACATTTTTAAAAAAAATTTGCTGCAAATTCGGGCCTAGTTAGATCAATACACCTTCATCGGTCTTTTTCCCTTTAAACGTGGTATTGTGCTAGACTCCACCATTTGGGTAGATACTACCATCCGGCAGAGTAGTGGTACACCTTTAACAATCTTTCTTGACCAAACGGTTCGTTCAGGACCAGGCTTTCCGAGCAACAGTTTGCCCAGTAAAATGTTGCTCGGCAAGCCTGTTCGGGACATATAGTTCCTTTCAAACTTGTTCTCCTAGCAATGAGCATAATTTGCTGGCATAAAAAAATTTAACATTCATTTTCGGTACTATATACAATTTTGCAGCAATTTGTTTTACAAATCTCCACCGATCCAGAGGTGTAGATTGGCCCTTTGTTAATACCCTGTACAATAACTTTGACATCACTATGTACATAAATAACAATGGACAGGCGTCAGATTACAGATTGTGGCAGACAAAACTGTATTTTCATTTCGGTTGGTGCATTATTGATACCGCTTATTTCCAAAAAGTTTCTCTTGACTCTGGTATGTGGCTAACGCGACAATCGTGTGTATATACTCTACAGGATGTAACAAAAATGTTTCCGTTCCTTGAAAGGGGCGATTCGTGGGGTGATTGCAAACAACTTTTTCCTTAACGAAAATATTGTCCGAAGCTTCGTTAACGAGATATTAACAAAAAACACCCACCAATCTCAGCACGAGCCTTCCGCTCGAGCTCCCGCGGTAGCGTTGGCCCCGCGGTAGGCGGCTGCGTTTGTACTACGAACAAGCAAGTCGGCATGCATCGAAGGAAATTGCGTAGAATGGCGAATGAAACAGATGCAACAAATAAAATCGAACATTTTGCCATGGTTTCTTTGTCATTTAAAGCGAATCATGATTAAACGATAAATGGATGAAAATCACATGTAACGTAAAAAGACGAATACACAGTTTGTTTTACAAGAATCGAAAATAATAATTATTTGAAGTGGGAGGATAAGGAATACAATTTCCTTTTGTTAATAACGAACACACGAAAAGGTAAGGTAACAGGAAATGAACGAAAAGTTATTGTAGTTTTTTATTGTGATAAAAATCCGTAAAGGCTCCCCCAAACCAACGCGAATTTTGCGGCGCGGAGCGGATCCGCCGGGGATCAGATAACACTGCCCATAAGCTGCCACTTATAAAAAACTGCTCCCTTATCTGATCCGTGGCGCGGAGCGGATATTCGCGTTGGTTTGGGGGAGCTTTTAATTCAATAACGGCCAACGCTGTTGCTGATAATTGAAGAAAAATTTACGTACGGAAATTTGGAGAATTATCGCCGTAAATAAGCCATAGCCTGCGTTAAATTAAAAAAATAATAATCACCAATAAAGTAACTTAAACTCACCCTTTCGGAAATTCACCGGCAGCTTGAAAACCTGGGTCACTGAACCGATCCTAGCCATCGACGGATGCGCCGAGTGCACAGCTGGTCCCAGGTACACGATACCACCCAAAGTTAAGGGTCGCAACGTCTAGTGCGTCCGGGTTAATGTACCGAATGTTCACTTCACTGCACGCCTACTAACACTGATCACTTAATTTATTTTTCATGTAACGTGTTGTCCCTACGTTACAAAAATTGGTGGAAATGAATTTTCATTTGGCGTCCAGAGCCGTGCATACAGCCGTGCAAATGCTCGTACAGCAGAAGTTGCGTCTCCGTTGTACTGGACATAAACCCAGAACATCGCGTAATACTCTTGTGTAGAAAACATTTCTCTGACGCGATTGCTAACTGACTCACAGGATTTTTTCCAAGGAACTTCCTTTATCCTTAAGTAGTTTCTCTTGTTCCATTATGAGTTAACTCACACTAGGATAACAGGCTTCAGGTAAAAAGAAGCCAGCACAGTTTCGAAACACACGTGTATCGGTTCGAAAGGGTCTGGAGAAAAGAGAAACAGGAAGTTTTCGAGTTGCTATGTATAAAGAAGAAAAGGCATACCATTCCTGTTTCCCTTTTCCGATTTTCCTATACCCTGAGCTTACGTCTGCTACGAGCCGAAACCAATTAAGCCATAAATTATTCAAAACTGTAGGAAACACCGCTCTCTACCGCCGACTCAAGGGACAGTACGGTCATAAACAGCGACCCTGGCGAAATGCTCTGGCCGATTGGCCTGATTTATTTTTGGGAATCAAGTGTAGTACACAAGTCAGCCGGTTCAGTTTTTACTTAAATATGCCAGACGTGAGAAAGATGCCGTCAATATAGCAATTAAAAAGTATTATCCATCGCATTGCGGAGAGACACAGGAGAACGGGAGTACCTATGTATTTCGTTGACTGTGCGTAATCCTACCTGCTTTGTCCTCCCTTCAAAGTAAAGACAGATTCTTTATCTCTCGAGCGTAAACACTCGCCCGAATTTCAAAACAGAAGCACGCATTGACGTATTCCTTGCGAGAGAACATGGGCCTTGGAGGGGCGGGGGGAGGGGGGGCATTGCTGCGAAGAAGGCCTCTTCAAGAGAGTAGTCGTTTGGGAGAGATGCAGGGTGGATTGGATAAGTTAGGACCAATCGTACTTAAAGGCCACCTTCTCTCGCACAGAATACGTCAACGCGTGCGTGCTTTTGTTTTGAAATTTGAACGCGTGTTTATACTCAAGCGATAAGGGATCTGTCTTTAATTTGAAGGAAGGACGACGTCGGCGCTACCACGCGCAGACGGCGGACTACAGTATTTCCTCGTTAGCGACTCGATTTTGTGTACACGATACCGACTCTTCGCTATCCCCACCACTTTTGTCTCACTCTTGCCCGGCGAAAGCTGGAGCGAGATGGAACGAAAGCGAGCGAGAGGCACTGAAAGCGAGCGAGGACGGTACGAGACCGACGACGCGTTGATGTTTTGTCCCGCTCCGTCTTTCGGACGCCTGACATTCTGTCCTTTGCGCTTGCGACCATCGCGCACGCTTGCCGCGCACGCAGTGTTCCATCTCGCTCCCCCCTCCGGCCAGAAAGAAGCGAGAAACGAACACTCGGAATTAGGGTTCTGTTCACGATACCGACTCAACGCCGGTCCCGACCAGCGAGTCGCTAACGAGACAATACTGTACCCCTTTTCTTCCTGTGTATCTCCACGATGCGTATCGATGCTGGATAATACTTTTTAATTGCTAGTTTACAAAAATTAATAAGGCTGAACGGCCAGAGCATTTCGCCAGGCTCGCGGTTTATGACCGTATTGTCCCGCGAGTCGACGGTAGAGAACGGTTTTGAGTAATTTATGGCTTAGTTCGTTCCGCCTCGTAGCAGACGTGAACTCAGTTTATCGGAAAAGGGAAATAGGAATGGTATGCATTTTCTTCCTTATAACAACTCGGAAACTTTAAGTTATTTGACTCTTCGGAACCTTTCGAACCGAAACACGTGGTGTCTGCTGGATATCTCGAAGCAATAGGTACATTGACAGTAAAAGGATGGAGCGCAGGCTTCTGTGAAAGTGCACGATGGTTCGTTCGTTGCACTTCTGCGAAGCACGTGTGTTTCGAAACTGTGCTGGCTTCTTTTTACCTGAAGCCTGTTATCCTAGTGGGAGTTAACTCATAATGGAACGAGATAAACTACTTGGGGATAGAGGAAGCTCCTTGGAAAAAATCCTGCCAGTCAGTTGGCAATCGCGTCAGAGAAATCTTTTCTACACAAGAGTAAGTATTATGTGAAGTTGTGGGTTTATGCCTAGAACAACGGAGCCGCAACTACTGCTGTACGGGCATTTGCGTGGCTGTAACCATGGCTCTGAACGCCATATGAAAATTCATTTCCTCCAATTTTTATATCATAGTAGGAACGCGTTCCATGAAAAATAAATAAAGTGATCAGTGTTAGTAGCCGCGCAGTGAAGTGAATATTCGGTACATTAACCCGAACGCACTTGACGTTGCGACCCTTGACTTTGGGTGGTGTCGAATGTACCTGCGATCAACTGAGCACTGGGCGGTACCAACATCGGTACAGTGGCCTAGTGACACAGGTTTTCGAAATAGAAGGAAAGTATGGAAATGAATGTCCGAAAGGGTGAGTTTTATTTATTGGTCATTATTAGGGGTAGAAATAAATTCTTTCCGATTTTTAAGTACAATAACAGTTTGATTTAAAAAATATGAAAGGAACTGAATCATCGAAATAATTTCCATTATGGTTAATTACCTTTTGCCATTGTTCTGGCAGTTTACAAATACCACCGCGATAGAAATTCGGTGGCTTTGTAGTTTGTACTGATTATGTAAATTCAGTCGGAAAGAATTTGTTCATACACCTAATATTATTTTTTAAATTTGACGCAGGCTATTATTTATTTGCGGCGATATTTCTTCAAGTTTCTTGTACGTAAATTTTCTTCTTAAAGAGACTTATTCATTATCAGCAACAGTGTTGGCTGTTATTAAACTACGGAATTTTACCGTAAGAACAAACTACGATCACTTGTTGTACATTTTCTGTTACATTACTTTTTCGTTTATGGGTTATTTGAAAATGAAATTTACCTATTTCTTGTCCCCTCACTTCAAATAATTATTTTTTTTCGATTCTTCTAAAAAAAAAACTTTTTACGTTTGACATGATTTACCTGGATTTATCTTTTATTCGTTATTCACTTTAAATGACAAGCAAAAGATGACGAAAATTTGGATTTTGTATGCTATGTCTTTTTCATTTGGTATTTTACGCAGTACATTTCCTTCGATACCGCAGGAGGCTTGCCCTCTGATTGATCGGGTTTTTTTTGTTAATATCTCGCTAACGAAGCTTCGGAAAATATTTTCGCTAAGGAAAAAGTTGTTTGCAATCATCCCACGAATCACCCTTTTCAAGGAACGGAAACATTTTTGTTACACCCTGTATAGGTTCCATACTACACATAACTATATCAGTAGAATGTTCAGTCGAAGATAATTCGTATCACCGTGTTAATATTGTCAATGTTTGCACAATCTACTAACAATAAGTGCAGATACAGTCGAGCGTGTGTGATACATTATATATATTAAAGTTTTTTTCTCTGCAACAAAGACCCGTATAAAGAAAACTTAAGTTTATATATATTTTTTTTTTGTGAAATTACTAATTTTTAGTCGTACCACAACTTTTGATTACAAAGAAATAAACGACACAGAATGTAAAGCTTTCTTCTGCCAGTGTACAATATGTAGATTAGGGTGTTTCAATTTTCCAAAGTTGCTATTTTCATATAACTATGCTCGCCCCCTTGGTTCAGTTTATCTAAGTGATCTGTATGCCAAATTTTAGACAAATTTAATAATATTTAGTGGTTGCACAGTTTTACCACTAGGATAGACCTGGGGCGGTAGTAACACTTTGACTTTGGAATACGATTACGCAAGAACTATTATATTTACAACAAACACTTTTATTCGGAAATGTTACTTATCTGACATCATTGAGTCACAACTGTTTCATTGTATATCAAGTAATATCCAAGTTATTAATAACAAATGTGAAGCGGAGTGTTATAGCCCTAACGTTACAGTGTAAAGGGTTGTAACCGTTTCTGACCCCGGGTCGGTTGTAACACTGCATGGTTTTTGTGCAAATACTTCTGTTGCGGTACAACCGACCCGACTGCTGATGTTACAATCGTGCCCGACCATGCTTTTGAACTTCAATTACAAATTGTGACTAACGAGACACTTAGAAGTACTAAGTAACGGTCAGTATTACTTAAAAAAAGGTCAAATAACACATTTAAAAAAACACATATTTGCAAAGGGAGTATTTATATTACAATTTTAAGTCAGTAAAAAAAAGTTATTTTAAGGTATCGAAGAGTTATTTTCTTCGCTATACATGTCTCTTGTGTATCTACAGTATTGTCTCGTTAGCGACTCGCTGGTCGGGACCGGCGTTGAGTCGGTATCGTGAACAGAACCCTAATTCCGAGTGTTCGTTTCTCGCTTCTTTCTGGCCGGAGGGGCGGGCGAGATGGAACACTGCGTGCGCGGCGAGCGTGCGCGATGGTCGCAAGCGCAAAGGACAGAATGTCAGGCGTCCGAAAGACGGAGCGAGACAAAACATCAACGCGTCGTCGGTCTCGCTCGCTCTCGTTCCATTTCGCTCCAGCTTTCGCCGGGCAAGAGTGAGACAAAAGTGGTGGGGATAGCGAAGAGTCGGTATCGTTTACACAAAATCGAGTCGCTAACGAGGAAATACTGTATACTGCTAGGACATGAATGTGTGTATTCAAATTGTCATTGTTTATCGTATATCAAAAATTGGTGTTAATATCCATTATATATTTTGAGATATTAGCGTGTTACATTCGCCCCCCCCCCCCCGTTAATACCGCCCCGGTTTACGCTACTTATTTTCGCTCTTTCAGATTTAAAAAATGTGGGTAAAATAATAAGATACAAAATTTTTATAGGCGTGAACAATAATAATAAAATGTAAATTTATCTAAGTTTAAGTCTTCTTTGAAGTTTAGTTTCTTTTTTAAAGACTTGAGAATAAAAATAATTATCATTGGAAATCGTGTTTTCTTAGCCTACTACGTATTATTTAGTGCAGGAGGCTTGGGAATTAAGTGAACGCGGCGGCCGATTTTCAGAGGCAACGCCTCCTTTCTCCCGCCGCGCGTCTTGGCTCCCGCGGCGGCCAAGATGTTTGGAGCGCCTCAGGCCCGTGCCATATGAACCATACGTGGCGCATTGGGGCGATATTGTATCAATAGGTTACCACATCGTCCCAGAGAGCACGATTTTCGATGAATTTTTGTTTTGTCAACGCGCCACGCGCGGTTCACGTGGTACGGGCCTGAGGCGCTCCAAGCACCTTGCCCGCGCGGGCCAAGACGCGCGGCGAGAGAAAGGAGGCGTTGCCTCTGAAAATCGGCCGCCGCGTTCACTTAATTCCCCAGCCTGATTTAGTGTATAGTATTGTCTCGTTACGGGCTCGGTTTGTTGTACACGATACGGACTTTTCGCTATCCCTACCACTTCTGTCTCACTCTCGTCCGGCGAAGGCGAGAGCGGGATGGAACGAGAGCGAGCGTGAGGCACTGAAAGCGAGAGAGGACGATACGAGACAGACGACGCGTTGATGTTTTGTCTCGCTCTGTCTTTCGGACGCTGACACTTCGTCCTTTGCGTGCGCGATGGTCGCAAGCGCTTACCGTAGCATGGAAACCGCTTCGCAAAATCCTGACGCAGGCCCGGCTCACGGTAAGCGCTTGCGTCCATCGCGCACGCTCGCCGCGCACGCAGTGTTCCATCTCACTCCCCCCTTCGGTCAGAAAGAAGCGAGAAATGAACATTCGGAATTAGGGCTCCGTTCACGATACGGGCTCAACGCCGGTCCTGACCAGCGAGGCGCTAACGAGACAATACTGTACTATTACCCGGCCGAAAGAAGATCCCCAAGAGGCGGGCTCGGGCGATACAGTCCGTACCTATGACGATTGGTCGAATCACCTATTTTGGCACACTTTTAAAGACGCGACACACGTATTTTGGTTATTGGCTGAAGTAGGCACATACATTGTCGCACCGCGCGACGAAGAGAGCGCACAAAACACATCGAGATCGAGTGGAATAGAGCGATCTGACCGACGAACGCCAAAGCAATAGCGTAGGCATCTCAGACGGTTAACCATTAATATACAGGGTGTCCCACTAAGGAGTGGACAGCGCGATATCTCTTAAAGTATTGTCGATAAAAATATAAAAAAAATAGGGAATTGCATGGTTCGAGGGGGCCCATTTATTAGCGCGAACGAATTTTGTTTTCGATTATTATTTTAAAAGATACGATGGTCAAGTTCGGTTTTTCAAATGGAACTATTTTTTTTGAAGACCTGAGTTGATAGTGCGTTCCAAGACAAATCCAATAAGCTTTAATGTATACACTTTATTTCCACTGGTTTTTAAGATATTGCGCTTGCAAATTTACTGATTTTCACTGCAAGAAACCCCTCTGAAATGGCAAAAACCGGGGGCGGTCTTACTGACGCCACGGGTGGCACTGCCTGTTGAAATGGATACTTACCTGCCAAAGGTCTACGCCAGAAATGGCAGGCCCAAAGGCTGGACAATTCTTTTCTTTTGACACAATCTGCTCCCTATGGTTGAAATTTAGTCTAGCAACTTTCACTCCTCCTAACCTAACCAATCCAACTTGCATCCCTCCCAAAAGAACCGGCCATCCGAGCGTAGAAGCAAGTGCGAAATAAAAGTAACGATGCGCTTCTCGATACCGCAGATGTACCTACTGATGTAGTATTTCTGACGGAAAAGAATTGTCCAGCTTTTGGGCCTGCGAACCCTGTCGTAGACCTTTGGCAGGTAGGTATCAGTTTCAACAGGCAATGCCACCCGTAGCGCCAGTAAGACCGACCCCGGTCCTTCCTATTCCAGAGGGTTTTCTTCCAGTGAAAATCAGTAATTTTGCAAGCGCAATATCTTAAAAACCAGTGGAAATAAAGTGTATACATTAAAGCTTATTGAATTTGTCTTGGAACGCACTATCAACTCAGGTCTTCAAAAAAAATAGTTCCATTTGAAAAACCGAACTTGACCATCGTATCTTTTAAAATAATAATCGAAAACAAAATTCGTTCGCGCTAATAAATGGGCCCCCTCGAACCATGCAATTCCCTATTTTTTTTATATTTTTATCGACAATACTTTAAGAGATATCGCGCTGTCCACTCCTTAGTGGGACACCCTGTATAATAACATAAAAATTTTCTTATTTTTCAAACAATCTGGGCGAGATTGCGTTTGGGCTTATTTTAATCAGAAAAATCTAACCAAACCAATGATAATACTTTCCTGAATATATTGTGAAAAATAAGGAAATTTTTATGTTATTATATATTAATGGTTAACTATCTGAGATGCCTACGCTATTGCTTTGGCGCTCGTCGGTCAGATCGCTCTATTCCACTCGATCTCGATGTGTTTTGTTCGCTCTCTTCGTCGCGCGGTGCGACAATCATGTGCCTACTTCAGCCAATAACCAAAATACGTGTACCGCGTCTTTAAAAGTGTGCCCAAATAGGTGATTCGACCAATCGTCATAGCGACGGACTGTATCGCCCGAGCCCGCCTCTTGGGGATCTTCTTTCGGCCGGGTAATAGTACATAGTGTGCAAGCACTAAATCTTACTCAATCTTCCTAAAGGAGTCTAGCAGGGTAAGCATGGGCAAACGGACCCCATGACGATTCTTGGAGTTGGTATTTTTGAAACAATGCTCCTTGTCTAAAATACCATTATGTAAAGTTTTAGATCGTGTTCCATATGAATATTACATTGAATGCATTTCTCACTACTATTAATATTATACTAATTATATTCACTTTAATGCATATTCCAGGTAAAGCTCCATACTAATATTAATATCTGGGAAATATTCGTATTTAGCGCATGCGCGTTTTTTCGCAGCTACCTTCCCCTTCACACTTCGATCTCCCAAACGAACCGCAATCGTTTTACTCCTTTCGAATTTAAGTGACACGTACTCAGGCTCGTGACAAATACGCTTTCTCGCCACAAAACCCTACATATTTATAATATTATCATCTTAATTAAATTATTTTACTATGTTCCACCATCTCGATCATTTTCGAGTTTTTATATATAATAATTCGATAACAGAGCATTATACTTGATTTTCTTTTAATTTTGTCACTCAAAGTGTTGTTTCCAAAAACCACCCGCAAAAAATAATTGTTTTTTTTCTATCCTTAATAAGTGATTTACAATTTAGAGAAAAATGTATGAAGTACAGTTAGTATGTAGCTATTTTTTCGTTTTATTCATTTAAATATCTTAAGTAGTAACCGAGAAAAAAATAATAACGTTAAAGGCGTTTAACCTCGTATTAACCTTAAACGGGGGAGGGGGGGGGGGGGGGGTAGCGATCTAAAACTTTATATAATGGTGTTTCAGGCAAGGAGCATTGTTTAAAAAATAACTCCAAGAATCGTCATGGGGGCCGTTTGCCCATGCTTACTCTGCTAGACCCTTTGTCAGATATTGTTTTTATATTAATAGGAATCAGGACATGAGCAAAGTAAAAAAATGTAATATTTTAATTTCAACCCTATAATATTGTTGTGCCCTGCGTGATGGCTCGCAAGGTTGGTAGGGGATCTCGCGTAATCTTGGGTTCTAGAGTGGTTAAAGGATAAGAATCCACCGGGTGAATTTCACCAAGTTTGTTTAAACTCAAAGACTAAGTCTTTATTAAAAAATAATTAAACTTGCCTGAGGTGTACAAGTAGGTTTTAGCCGAGTTACCCGGTCAAGGGTCGGATCTCGAGTCTGCCGATTTGTGGAGTCAAATCGGTTTTGCTTCGCTATTGGGCGTCGTGCCGTCGCTTTGCGTTACCATATATGGTCACGGCTAGTGTTGGCTAGAACCGTGATTTGTGAATGCCGAGTGATCCGATCACGTTCATTCCCAATCACGGTGATTTTTCACAGTGATCCGTGATTTTCGTGATCACTTCTGATGGGTGCAGGCACAGCAGTGAGTTGCGATTTTCGTGATGTGATTGGTAGAAAGCATAACTGCTCTTTGTACGCGCCACATAACCCCAATTTCTAATTTCTCTTGAAATATTCTCATGTCCTCACTGTGCTTATAGAATCTCAGTTGTATATTTTAAACCAATGTAATCGTTCTTGATCTATTTAAATTAACGAATATTTCTTCAGTTTAGTTAAAAAGTATAGCGTATATGTGAATACTTTAGCCAATCAAATCAGTGCGTGCACACATTGACTGTAACACAAGCTATATTGAAGTATTTTATAAAAAATAATTCAATCAAGATCAAGAATTACGATCATAGTAAACAATCCACTCAAGTTAAAAAAATCACGATCACTGTGATAAATCACTGTTAGTGATTTTGCACTCCATCCCTAGTCACGGCGAAGTGCTTGCATTTTTGCTGATTTCGTAGATTCGCGGTTGCCACGCGAATGTCTTAGCTTAGAAACGTCTCGAAACGTTCTTGGGTAATATAATATGTATAATATATGTATAATATGTATATATGTTGGGTAATATAATGTATAGTAGTGTATATAATACGTATGCTTGGGCGTTGCCTGGGCACAACAATATGAAACACCCTAATGTAGATATTATATTTTTTTTATCATTATTATTTCGACTTTTTACTCGTTAAACAGAAAATATAGTGCATAATATTTCATGCATTAAATAATGACTTAATATGTATGTATACATGATACTATATTACTCTTTTACTATTAAATTGTGGATTGCAATGCTAATATTTAACCATAAATAAATATTGTAGAAAGTTACATGAAACTTCTTTGACCTTTTCACGTGGCTCAAAATATTTGAAAAGGCATACCTAAATCTATATGTATAAAATATAGAAATTTAATTAATGAAACATTGGGAATTCGTAATGAAAGTGAACATATTCAAGCATACTCTTAATAATTATCCATTAATTTACAACTACAAGTACAATTTACTATATTCGAACTAGCCTATAATTAGTAATATAAAAAATACTCTACCGGCGTCAGTGGCGTTTACAGTAAACTGATTTTGTTTTCCCAGGTATGCCTTTTTCAGTCCCATTCCTTTGCTTGTTACTTTGCCAGCGTCTGATTTGAACAACGGTAAAACAGGCCCAGCTTGCTTCGTTTTTGAAATTTTCTGGACAGTCTCAACCACAATTGAACTTGTTTCTTGAGCGCCCCTTTCAGCTCCCCTTTCAGCACCTGTATATAATATACATACATGATTAGAATGAATTACTTATAAACACAAGATATTGAAAACTAAAAAGAAAGAAAGTTTTCGATTACCATGAAAATGGTTTCTTATAAATAGTATTTGTAGCATAAATATTATTAAAACTTATTAGTTCTAACAAAGCTCCCGTGTAAAGGTAAAAGAACAGAAGACACCTCCGAAGGGTATCGACCACGAAAACAACTTCTGATTAATCGGAAGTCGCTACGCCAAAATGAATAAAAAGGGCAAAAATGAACCGAAATGTCAGTCAAAGTCGAGGTAAAGAGCACGGACTACCTGACTTGGTGCATCCAGACGCTCCGTACAGGAATACCAACATATTTAATATTTACGACCCTAGACTACCGACCAAACGTCCAAACTCCACGTAAAGGACACGGTCAGAACTTACCACGCCTAATAGCTACTTGTCACTCGTTCACCCCCAACACGGAAATTCAAAAAATTATGAAACATTGGAGATATGGAGAGGATATATAGTTATGTATTGCGCACCTTTTGCTGCCCAAAGTCACTCTAAGGGAGTGAAATTGACCCCTGAAAACCCGGCTATTTTCCGATTTTGTTTTGTAACTCGCGAACTGTAAGAGATGGAAAAAGTTTTCAGACAAAAGTTACTTCTTTTAATTAGGACTATCATTTGACAAGGGTGATACGCGAGTTGTAACACAAAATCGGAAAATAGCCCGATTTTCAGGGGTCAATTTCACCCCTTAGAGTAAATTTGGGCAGCAAAAGAAATGCGTAATAGATACCTATATAACCTCTCCATGCATCTAAAGTTTTGTAATTTCTTCAATTTCCGGGTTGGAGATCTTCTGTTGTTAGTCTTGTACATTAGAGTGGTCCTTATATGTTTCTGTTTTCGAGTTTTTTGGTGAGGAAACGATTTGTACAATATTTCTCAATGATTTAGCAGCACAAATCCGTGCTGCATTTGAATTAGTTTTAAAATGTTAGTGAATTCACGATAATTTCGGAAGAAATAAATATACGAAAAATTTGTTATCAACGTGCATTTTAGCTGATGAGTATATTAACCAGTTCCTTAAGGAAACGCACTCATGCATAGGGCTGCCATCCATAAAATCACTAATCTAGGACAGAGAGCATTAAAACCCCGGACATTTCCAATTGAAACCCGGACAGTTTTAACTATTGCTTATATCAAGTGCGATATCCCAAGACAAAAATTTATGTAAATTATAGACTGTAACTGCAATCAAGAAATAAAGAGAAAATATAGTTGTACAAAGTAGGAATTCATTTATGACTTTTTGCGCGAGCAGCATCGAGGACAAATCCGGGGAACCCCGGACAGATGGCAGCCCTAATTATGCAGGGTGTCACCTAATATTGGCATCTTCAGTTACGTCACTATTACTTTCCGCGGCGAAAAATGTTTCAGATAAAGTTGAATGCCTTCAAGGGAGGGGGGGGGGGGGCATATTCTGATGTTATTAGTTTTTTTGTAGGTGGACATGTAAAGGTCATGATTTCAGCTGGCTCGGCTTTAAACTGCGCGGCCCAGAAGAGCCACCGCTAATATTTAACTGTTAATATCTCAAGATTATCTTGTTACATCAGGATATTGCATGTTCCGGGATGTTCCTGAATTTTTGGATACCCTGTATACTAATACCACTTGCACACACCATGCAAGGATTCCCCCTCTACTGCTCCCTACTACGTCATTGTGTTCCTACTTCCAATAGCTGTTCCACCTCTACTACTCCCTGCTACCTTGTACGGGGATTACTCCTGGCAACTCTGTGTATGATAGATAATACGGTTTGTTCTCTGGTTGCCCGTGGTGCGCCACCTACGTAGCGCGGTATACGAATACCCAACAGTAATAGTTTTATGTGCACATCTCTTGGCGACGAAATCGAATACCTCATGATGAAGCTTGCTTTAATACATCTTCATTTTCATACAGAGTAATTCGGATTACCACCGGAAATGATAATGCTAAAGATATTAGAGTGTGTTATAAAACGTTTATGACACTGCACGGGATTACTGGCCGAAGAATTCAAACCGTAGAAGAAGCATTAACCGTAACTGGTGCCTCATCTGTTGATAGGAGAGGCCAGCGTTCAAACAGCCCTCATAAAGTGAGTGATGATACAAAAACGAAGGTTGGAGATTTCATATAGACACTCAAAGGCAGAAAATCACATTACTCTTGAATTAAAACTACCAAGCTGTACCTTCCTGAGGATTTAATTATTAATATAAGATGTATCTCGAAAAGCACCCAGATTGTCCTGTTTTGAAATGTTTTCAAAACAAAATTTAATATTTCGCTGGGGTATCCTCGTAAGGATACTTGTAGTCCATGCGATACTAATAAAGTTCAAATCGCACCTATTCATGCAAAACAGGGAAAAGTTTCTGATGAAAACGAAAAAATTGTTTTAATGAACAGACAGTATAATCATCATCGAGAACACCAGTCTCACTTGCAAAAAACCGGCAAGTTTTGTGAACTGAAAAGAATATATCAAAGACGAGTTCGGAAGGATCCTTCAATGGAAACTATCATTATGGATATCCAGAAAAACCTTCCACTTCCAAATATGGCTACTAACGATGTTTATTACAGAAGGCGGCTTAGCTTCATCAGATTCAATATACATACATGTTCTTTCCAATTTGAATTGAAGATCAGTGTGGTACGCGTAAAATGAAACTGTGGCGGGACAGTGTGCAGACGATTTATGCTCCGTATTGGAAAATTTCGTCAATGAAAAACTGGATCATGTTGTAAGGGAGTTTGGGTTAGGTCTGGGTTAATGTTTTGAATGTTTTGCGACTCATATTCAGGACAAAACAAGAATTATTCAGTTTTCAGGTACTTGCACTTACCTAGTCAGTGTTCGAAAGAGATTTGATACTGTTAAAATTATATTTCTCATAAGAGGTTATTCTTTTTTGGAAAGTGACAAAGATATGTCATTAATTAATAAAAAATCACACACTGAGTTGCCACAAGATTCGGTTGATGTGATAATATCCAATAGAGTAAAGCCTGTACCATTCGAGATCACCACCTGCATGACTGACATGTTCAAAAAATGGATTGCATTTTTAACTCCTAGATATTTAAAAAAATCTCCAATTCCATCACGACTTATTAGAGTTTTAAAAATCACGTCGAATAAATTAAGGTGTTTGTTGCATGCAACCTCATTCTCTGGTCTGTACATATGGTTGCGTGTGTGCATGCCTAAGAAGAAATCTTGAAGTCGTAAAGAAAGTTCAGTATCTCGTCAGCTGGAAAATTCCTATCAAAACAGAAAAATTCAACGACCTTCAACTTTTGGCTAAGTCCTGTGAAAATCCAGCAGTCAAGATATTTTGCAGAAGTCTGATTTCACCACAAAAAAATGATACATCAGTGGAAGAAGAACTTGGAGAACAGGACGAAGCAATAATGTTTGAGTGGTTACTTGGTTTAATGATCATTGGTATTTTTTTTCAAAGACTTGGATAATATTTTTTCAGTAATATAAAATAAAAATATTTTAATAAAATATTTTTCTTGTTTCGTGTTACTAACCCTACTAGACCGAGAGCCAGTGAACGTTTTTCACATGTCATTTTTTAATGAAAATAATTTTGATTTTATGAAATCGTGTATACAGGCGATGACGGAAACCATCGTCCAGCAGTCGGGTGTTAGAATAATAACGCGGGGGCGTACCTTGAAAGTGCAAAAAAACAGTAAAATTACGGTAAACAGTAACATAATGGTAAGTTATAAAAAAATGTTGCCAGACGTTTGTATTAGAACTTAAGGAGTGCCAGACGTTCAGAAAGTTAAATTTTTACAATGATCAATTATGTCATAGATAAATAGCTGTTTCTTTTTTTTGAAAATTAAAGTTAGAATCCCTTCAACACTAATATACAATTGTCAGACGAAAATCGCGGAAGTAACATCTTGCCAGACTTGGGGAAAGTGTCGCACATCGACACCTCGACGTTAGACTTAACCCTCAAACACCACACTATATTTGCCTAACGCTTTCACCACACTAGGTCCACGCGACTTAGAATTTTCTCTCCTATATATATCAGGATTTGCTGCACCGATTTAAACAATTTTTTCAATTAATTTGTCTGACAATAAGGAAATGGAATATATCGACAGTTTGGTGAAAAATCTTTTGATGCTCAAGATATTTTGGAAAAAAGACGTCCGTGTTCTAAAAGTTCCGTTTTTTATTCTTTTAATCGCAGCTTTTCTAAAAAAAGGTACAGGGATTTTATTATACGTCAATTAGAAGGTTTCGAGTCATACTTCAAGAAAATATATGTTATTATGATTGGTTCCAAAAAATATAATTATTTCGAGAGGTGAAGTCGAGTGATTTTTTACATGTTCCGAACGAATGTTTCCTGTGAAATTATACAATGAAATTGTTGGAATAATAATTTATTTTATAATATCCGTATAAATTACTATGAAATGATTCATTTACACTCAGAGCTGTCGCAACATATTTTCGCCACATATTCCCTACACATTGGCCAATCGCATTTTAAACACTTTATATCGATTGAAAAGGATGTGTCCTACTTTGCACAGCGTAGAAGTACAGTATTTTCTCGTTAGCGGCTCGCTGGTCGGGACCGGCGTTGAGCTCGTATCGTGAAGAGAGCCCTAATTCCGAGTGTTCGTTTCTCTCTTCTTTCTGGCTTGAGGGGGGAGCGAAATGGAACACTGCGTGCGCGGCGAGCGTGCGCGATGGTCGCAAGCGCGTATCGTGGGCACGAAACAGCTTCGCAAAATCTTGACGCAGACCCGGCTCAAGTCTTTCTTGCGCCCTAGGCGAACTTGTCAAATTGCGCCCTTTATTATAATACAATTATTTGAGTTTATGATGACCTTACTCTGAATTTTTATTCGTAGTTTAAAACAGTTGCAGAACAATTTGTAATATTTTATTTTAAAGTATATTTTCAAGAATACCAGCAATGAAAATACCAGCAATGAAAGTCGACAAAAGGTGCAAAATGGTATTTTCTTTGTTGGTATTGTTGAAAATATACTTTAAAATAAAATATTACAAATTGTACTGCAACTGTTTCAAACTACAAATAAAACTTCAGAGTAAGGTCATCAATAAAGTCAAATAATTGTGTTATAATAAAGGGCGCAATTTAACAAGTTCGCCTAGGGCGCAAGAAATACTTGAGCCGGGTCTGCGTCAAGATTTTGCGAAGCGGTTTCGTGCACACGCTAAGCGCTTGCGATCATCTCGCACGCAAAGGATAGAGTGTCAGGCTTCCGAAAGACGGAGCGAGACAAAACATCAACGCGTCGTCTGTATCGTACCGACCTCGCTCGCTTTCAGTGCCTCTCGCTCGCTCTTGTTCCATCTCGCTCTCGCCTTCGCCGGACAAGAGTGAGACAGAAGTGGTGGGGACAGCGAAAAGACCGTATCGTGTACACCAAACCGAGTCCGTAACGAGGAAATACTGTACTGTCGGAATAACAAATTATTGCACAAACAATAATGTTCTGTAGCAACTTCTAACTCCACTTTTCCGAAAATACTAACGTGGGCACTACACTGGGTCTGCGCGACCCATAGACTACCTTCTTCACGATGTCACTCGACTTCTTCAAGTAAATTAGGGGTCTCATGGTGCGGAATCCGTAGTAGGGGTCCCAAAGTTTTCCCCCCCACGACAATAGCTCCCCACCATTTACCGTTTAGTAGTGGCTACAAATCTTCCTAACGATCTGGGTTTCGGAGACCCAGTGTGGTGTTTGAGGGTTAATCCATTACTATAATACTTCCTGAACAATTATATACGTTTTCCAGACGTATATATCGGAACTAACACATTATCAAACAACTGTAATGTCAATGTTGACCGTTTTTCTACATACAAGCGGATTCCTCTCTTTGGAGCGTGTTACATTGCCAGCTGCAAATAGAAGCCTATTGTATTATAAGTTCTCGACCTATGTAATCATTGCAGATATGATCTTTACTCCCATCAGAAAAAAAAAATTTCCTAGGGAAACTTAATCAGAGTCCTGTTTTGTATTAAAATGAAGTTAGATTACAGTCTGGACTATGAAAACAAATGCTACTTCCAAAGAATTTATGAATGAAACCCATTACAAAAAAGAAGAATATTAATTTTTTGGTCGTGTGGAAGGGAGGGGGAGTCATAATGTTTGTTTTCCAAATACTGGAAGTTTTAAGAAAGTAAACTTTACAAAAATGTGACTATGGTGGTTTTTCCTTAGAACTCTTCATATGCATATTGGAAGCGAACAAAGAACACGTGTAAAAGAGCACACACGTGTGTAAGGAGCTCTATCTGTGTATAGATCGTGCTTTTTAGGTAAGTTGAAACAACACCTCACACCACAAGTCTGATTTGTAAATACTCGTATGCGTTCGTCGTGCGTCATTAGATCCGGGTCGTTATTTAAGTTCAAATTGGTTGATGAACTTGAAATGGATTTAAATAACCGTTATTTGTTTTCAAAAGAATTATTTAAATTTGCAAACACTTATATGCCATTCGATAAAGAACAGAGGAGGCGGATCGGCCCCTTTAACTCCTTCCGGGAGGCATGACAGTGATACCCCCTATATCATACATAAGGTCCCATTTTATCCTTAAAATATTAGAAGAAAATTTATGTCTATTTATCATAATTCTCAAGAGAATAGTTTGTAACACTTTATGCGGTCCACCTTATATAATTATAACTGCACATTTGTATAGGTTAGCGTTACTCCAGTTTCTGTAAACGTTTGATAACAAATTGTGGTATGATAATAAATTTTAATCGGGTCACGTGTTATATGGGTAAAATACGAAGAACAAGTGAAGTATGTTCTATTCCTAACAAAGTCCTTGGGGTGACGTTCTAGTCGGCTCGTACCTAACCTAACTTATAAACCTTAATTATAAATCTTACAACACAAATGCTAGTACACAAATAAGGATATTGATTGTGAGTAATAAACACAAACGTTAGCTAATTGTAAGTTATTGTCAATTGCATGCGTATCTGATATATCTTGAAAGCTGAGACCATCTACAAGAATTTATATTCTATATTGTGAATTTAATTTAAAAAATAAAAACCCCTCCCTTCATTCTATCGCAAATTACGTTTCACTCTAGATATAAGACACCGCTGCCCAGTGTAGGGGCCCCTCACGCACCTGCTTCCCCTTCCAATCTTTCTTTCTTGCAGCGTGCCTTCCGTTGTCAAGGAGACCGCGCGACGCTACGAAGACTGCGATGACGGGCTGGCCGCGCCAGCGGCTGGTCTGTCATGGTCGTCGCTTTAGCATCGCGCGGTATCTCTGACAACGAGGACGAGAGTGGGAGAACCCCAAGCTCCCGCAGGAGCGACCTTGGACAGCGCTGATATAAGGCCTGTACGGCTGCCGCGTCGCGTGCATGGGTGAGACAGATTCGGAATATTTGGTTCATCTGTAGAGAGGACTGTCGTCCCTATACATTCATATAGTACCATACCGCGAGATATTTGCGACAGTTTTGAAAACCTAATGCATTATTATATATTAATGCTTAAAAATAATTGTGAGTAACTACTTGCGAGGAGACCTTATAAGTTCACGGTTAGTAAGTAGGTTTTTCTAACCAAGCGTATTTACGTGATAAAGTGATAAGGATACTAGAAAAAAATTAAATAATAAATAAAAATATACGAACCAGTACACGGAACCTTAAAAGGTGATCCCACGATGTGATAACCATTGTACTTGATGCTGATGTAATAGTCACCAGGTACTAACGGAGTGTATCTAACCTTGTAACCCTCCTCGACTTCCGTGCAGTCCATTGCGACTTTACTTGGCCCATCAACAGTTACGCTAAGCGCACCACTTCCAGCGTTGCAAGTGTCGATGATAAAATCAGTTTTCTGACCAGTTTTGATTTCTTTGAGGCCATTTCCATAAGCATGTAATGCAGCAGGATCTGCATCTACCTTGCCAATCTTAATACGATACGGACTGCCGGTTATATGAACACCATTCAATTTAATGTGTATACTGTGGATGCCATTTTCACGCGCCAAAAAACGTACGGAATACGTATCCGAATCGATGGCTTGAATAAAACAGTCATCTTCAACGCCACTTGGCGATACAATCTGCGGAAAAAGCGAAATCCTTTCGTTAATGCACGTTTAATGTGTTCGTCAGTAGATATACTGTACTTATACCACTAATAAAATTGTAGAGCTGGGCCTACTGTAATAATAGTTAAAAGGGTAATCTATGTCAATAATGCCCTCATTCATCCGCCGCAGTGTTTCAAGCGGGGAGTAAAACCAATTATTTCCGTAATCAACATATTAAAATAAGCAAATTTTGTCTGAAACATTTTTTTTAAACCTATTCCAAACTATTTCCCCACTACTACACTGCTTCCGGTTTAAACGAAAAGATTCCGGACCGGAGTTTTTCATGAAGTTGGTATAGAGAAAATAAATGAACGTAATGAATTAATCATTACTGAGGCAAGGCAGTAGCTGGCAACCGCCCCAGTACTGGCCTGCCTCGATTTCACCCTACCCTTCACGCTCCAAACCGATAAGAGCAACGAGGGGCTCGACGCTGTCCTAACGCAAGAAGTCGACAGCGAGGAACGTTAGGAGCGTTATCGTTTACTCGAGCCGCACCCTAAGCCCCTACTCAAAGACGCCGTCAGACATCCCACCGCGCTCGATCGTCCTGCAGTGCGGCGTAGGATTCACGCTGGTGCAGTGGAGGTGTCAACGCTGTGGTGGGATGTTACGTCTCGTCCAACAATAGCCCCAATGAGTACGGGGTGTACCTGTTCTACCTCGTTCGGTATTGGGCCTGAGGGATTAATGCGCATGCTGCGGCTTGAAGCTCCCCTAGGACGACCGTGTGGGGCGAGACGGTGTTGGAATGGACAGCGGAGTGCGTGCGGTGGTAGGGCTTTATTCCGTAAATATCATTTCAATAGTAATAATTGTGCATAGTAACAGTAACAGCAATAGTAATAATAGGTAATCATACTGCTGTCAGAACGGAAAATTACAATTCCCGGTTAATCAACCCCACAGGGGATACTGTCGACATATGAACAGGTGAACACGTCTGTCAAGTGATTGCTTTCTGAAATAGTCGTTTCGGACGTGTATTTTGTGGAATATGAAAATGCTTATAACTGCAACACCATGCATTATCGGACATTTTCGTATACCAACTTGTCTTAATATCTTGATCAGTAGAACCAATCCTGAAAAATTGTCCCACATATTTATAAACACCCTGTATACAGCTCCATACATGCGAGGATTCCCCCTCCACGAAAATTTCAAGAATGATCAGGTCAAATTTTAGACCGAAATTCCTAACGGTATAGATTTTACATGCAGTTAAGGGCAGTAATACCGCCTTCAAAATAGGTGTTTTTGAAGATGGTTTGTGGCGCAGCTATGATAAAGAGATATGTGATTTTTCTTTTAATTAATTATACATTTATTGAACTAAAAAAAGAATCAATTTTTGTTTTAATCAGAAAAATACATAGAAAATAGAGGACTGACGGGCAAGTCCCAGTCACTAGACGAATCCGCTCAGCGTCAAACATTCAGTACGTATTTCTCGAAACTGTTTCCGCGTACTATCGCCACTGTAAAACCTGCAATTCTTGACCGAATCTAAAAATTCAAACGGGATTCTATTCATAATTACGTTCGCTTCCGGACTATAATTTATTGTGGATTTTCATTCTCTCATTTTTTTTACGCACACTATTGGGCGGAAAAACACCATTTTTCGGGATCCTATCGTTTAAACATATGGCAATCATTGTCTAATTGTTTCTTAACAATGAGAGAGGGTAGCGCGATAAGCACACATGTGCAATGAAAAACTGTCTTTGGTTCTTTGATTTTGGAAGATCCGATCTGGAGTTATCATGGCGATAGTCAAGTGCAAACACTTTTCGAAGCTTACAATGTATACTTCTTTGTAGAAAAAATCATAAAAATTAACTATGTTTTCGCCCGGCTTGACCGACTTTACCCCAAAAGAGTTGAATGAGTTTACAGTATTGTCTCGTTACGGGATCGGTTTCGTGTACACGATGTGGACTTTTCGCTATCCCCACCACTTCTGTCTCACTCTTGTCCGGCGAAAGCGAGCGAGGACGGAATGAGAGCGAGCGAGGACGGTAAGAGACCGACGACGCAGTGATGTTTTGTCTCGCTCCGTCTTTCGGACGTCTGACACTCCGTGCTTTGCGTGCGCGATGGTCGCCGCCAGTGATGCCAGAACGGTGGGTTTTGTCCCACGGCCGCTACCACCACTCCACGACCAAGCGTACCCCCTCCTAGCGTCCGTACCGCACCACACAAGCATACCCGTCCCTCCATCCGTGTGCCGTACACACTGCCTGGCCACCGCTCTCCGGCGAGAATTCGTTTTCCCGACATCGAAGCGCTTGGCGCGCAAGCGAAAAATCAAGACTTCAAATCCCGGTGCGGATATTACTTTTTTTTTTTAATTACTCACTAATTTCTCTTTCTATATTCTCAGCAGACTAAAGGCTTAAAAACTATTAATTTACTAAGCATTTTCGAAGCTTGATTTGCTGCTAAAGTGCGATCCTCTTTTGGCTTGTATCGCACCACTCCTTGCTTGTCGCATCTTCTAGGAATTCCTCACACTGAAGGCCTAGATCAACTTGAGCCAGGGGAAGTTGATTTTGTTTAAAAGACAAATCTATTAACTTGATATAATTAAAATTCTGTACCAGTAGGGGTTTTAAAAATTTTTTAACGAAAAACCGAAGCAAGTTACTGGAACAAGACTGTAATTCCTGAATCATCGTTTTCCGTCCTTGAAATTCAGCATTAAACTTGTTTAATGCATTCAGGACAAATTCAAGGAAATGGAAATAGCCTTTAATGTCATGCTTGTTAAGCAATGACAACAAATTTTTAGCAGCTTCTGACTTTTTGGTTAATGCATCTTCGGTAAAATATCTCTGCAAATCCTCCCAGATATGCAGAAATCTAGTAACGCACTGGTGCCTTGCGAGCCAGCGAGTATCCGATAATTTTAAAACTTTTAAAGGAAAGTTATAATAACTCTCCTGAAATTGTCTGAAAATTGTTGTACGTTTAGGGCTATTGTTTACGAACTTTGATACGCCCCGAAGCAGTTCATTACATTCTTTTGGAATCGTAAGGCAGGCAGCACTTGCCGCCAACGCTACAGAATGACAAACACACGGTAGCGTAAGTAAGATGGGATTTTTCTCGAGAAGCCTTGTCTTAAAAGAAGAATTCCTACCCGTCATAACTGCAGCATTGTCACAACTAAGACCAGCGATGTTAGTTAACGGAATTTGCATTTTCAGCAATTGATTTTCAAAAGATTTGAAAATCTTTTCCGCTGAACAATCGCTGGCATCCAAATGGATGAGTTGCAACAGTTCTGCTCTAATGGACAAATGAGATGGCTCGACATATCGAACCATCAATGACAGCCACTTATCATTCGTTGAATCAGAAGTTTCATCCTCGTAAATTGAAAATTTACAATGGCGAACATTCTCAATGATGCGTTCTGTTTCATGCACGCACAAAACATTGGTAATTATTTGACCACATTTGGTGCGACCAACTTTCATACCTTGCAAAACTTGAGGATCCTTGCCTATATGCTGCATAAGTGCAAGCAGATCAGGTGCCATTGACAGAGGGATATTCTTTTCGGCGAAGAAAGCTGCGAATTTAATCTCCGCGGTTTTGATTTTATCATCGAGGGAAGGTGCAGATTTTTCGCCTGAGACATTATCCCCAACAGTTTCATTCTGAAGCATTTTCTCAATGTTTCTGACATGCGTTTGTCTGGACGAGTGTTTGCGTATTTCTGAAAGCCCACAATCGAAGATTTTGTTGCAGGCTTTGCAGAAGCATTTGGACTCGTCCGAAGGAACGTTTTGCCGGCCAGGCAGCGCGTACGGCACACTGACAGAAGGTAGGGTACTTACGCTTGGAGTGGTGCGATACAAGCCAAAAGAGGATCGCACTTTAGCAGCAAATCCGCTTACCGTGAGCACGAAAACCGCTTCGCAAAATCTTGACGCAAGCCCGGCTCAAGTATTTTTTGCGCCCTAGGCGAACTTGTTAAATTGCGCCCTTTATTATAATACATTTATTTGAGAGTATTTATGAGTTTACTCTGAAAAATTAGGCAACTGCCTAGGGCGTAAGGTTGACAAGAGGCGCAAAATGGCATTTTCATTGCTGGTATTGTTGAAAATAAACTTTAAAATAAAATATTACAAATCGTACTGCAACTGTTTTAAACTTTCATCTATAATCTCAAATAAAGGTATTATAATAAAGAGCTCAATTGGACAAGTTCGCCTAGGGCGCAAAAAAGGCTCGTGCCGTCCCTGGCTATCTGACCGTGGCGCGCATGCGTCGAGCAGTCACGATTTCATCTCAGCGCTCGCGCCCATCGCGCACGTCCGCCGCGCACGCAAAGCGTTCCATCTCGCTCCCCCCTTCGGCCAGAAAGAAGCGAGAAACGAAAACTCGGAATTAGGGCTCCGTTCACGATACAGGCTCAACGCCGGTCCTGACCAGCGAGCCGCTAACGAGGAAATACTGTATTTATATGTTTGCTTTGCGTGATGTACTGTATTCGAAGATTTTGGTGAGGCTGACGTCTTTGTCGGTCAACCTAAGAGAATCTCCTGAAACCGATGCAGAGAAAGTTCAAGTATTTTCAAACTGCAATAAATGGAAAAGAAAGCAACACCGAACCTTCTGCACATCTGGGATTATACAGAAATTGGGGCCTAGTATTTATTTTAGGATGTGTTTTGTGTAATTTTTGCGCATTTGTGTCTGAATAAACAATGGATTTTTCAGGCATATCTTTAAACGCTTATAACTAACAAACGAAGCCTTCGCTGCAGTATCATTATTCTTGATATTCGTCTCAGTTTGGTGTCTAGAATCAACTCGTAAATTTGTTGCGACATGCAGCCGAACACCCTATATAAGCTTCTTGATCCATTGTTCTTCTTGTCACAGTCACCACTAGTATTGTTATTAACAATACGTATTTGTATAATAAACTTTGTCATTAAATGATTTTACTGAATCATTTGAGTTATATGAGCTATAATAACAGCGAAGGCGGGCACTTGTTACCCTCGTAGTATGATGTACCATTACCGTTTTATAAGACTTATTTGTAGTGCATTTTTGCAAAAATTACATCACTAACAATAAATTCATAGTTTCTAAGTCAAACGCAGACTTTCGTAAAACGAGGGTGCAGCAATTGCTGTACACCATTGCAAAGATCTCGCCAAGGCGAATCGATTGTTACCATTCTTAACTTCGAAATCAGATGGGATCACCTCGAAAAATGGCCTTAATTTTTTACATTTTGCGGGTTTGAACAAAAGAACCCGGTAGTAAAATCCTAACTGGCTCGAAGGACCTCGGGTAGGTACCCGAGGAAAAACCGAGGGATGTAAGCGATACTCTAGCAGGCTGCGGTGGCAAATATGCATTATGACCTTCATTCCAGGGCTGTGTTGGGCCTACGTTTGCCCTATGGGCCCCTTTCGAAATGCCCAGTATGAACTCGCCAATAGATTAGTGGCTCATGGGGCAAACGCAGGCCCAACACGGCCCTGAAATGAAGCTCATGAGGCATATTTGCTGTTCCAGCCTGCTGGAGTATCGCTTCCCATACAGCACACGTCGTTGCGGCAACATTGCAGGAAAATTGTAGCAACCTTGAATGTTGCATGGCTGCAGCGCAATGTTGCTCTAACGTTGCTGCAACGTTGTACGGGGCGGACATAGAATTATTGCTGCAACGCACAGTGGGACAAAACGACCCGACGGCGATCAAAAATCTATAACTTTGGTTCTGGTCTAGATATTTTATTATCTAGCGCAGAAGAAGAAGCGCAGGAAACGAAAAATAAAGAATACAAATATTACCGTTACCATAAAAGTCGAAAAATTTCTCGAAGTGCACAGAATCAAGACCTGATGAATGTACTGTTGATATCTTCGGACCCTTACATCTCATCGTTTCGAAGAGTAAGAAGCAAAAAAGACGTAATTAAGATATATCCGTAAGGAATGGTTAACTTATTAGATGTGTGACGCTAATATCTCGTATAGCCGGAGTCATGAGATAGTACAGAAAACTCTAATGGGCAGGTAAGGTAGATTTTACTTCAATTACCATTTTCTTGGAAAATAGCACAAAATAGCACCTAATTGTTTTTGTTTCTAAGAGAGAAGGGTTCATTCTTTCACATGCTATCAATTACACCCATTGCAAATTGTTGCAACTTTTTAAAATTTTATAAAAAGTTTATTAGTATTTTACCCGAATGTATGACCTTAATAAAATACATAACTATGTAATTAACTTTGTAAATAACTTAAATTGCACCTCTCAAAGAGAAATTTTTCAGAATCGTGAATAAAAACTATGGGAAACATAAAAGTTTTTAATAAGCTCTTAACTTTTACGATTTTGGCAAAATTTAAGCACCAATCACATGAAAACAATAGTAAATATTAGAAAACGGAGTTTACCACAATATAATACAGTGACTAGTGAGTATGTTAATAACATGTGAATTGTAATTGGCCAGTAGCTCCACTTTTCGAAAACATGGGTCTAAATACACGAGCCTCAGAGGGTTAATATCACTTATATTGATACAACTTAAAGGCCGTAAATTTGCGGTTAAATTGAGCCGAATTTCATTAAAATATCTAGACTAGAACTAAAGTTATAGATATTTTATCGCCATTGGGTCGTTTTGTCCCGCTGTGCAACGTTGAATCAATGTTACGGTGCAATATTGCACGGCAACGTTTCCGCAATATTTTTACAACGTTTCCACAATGTCGCTGCAACGTTGCGCCAGTATTGCGACAACGGTCCTGCAATGTTGCCGCAACATTGCTGCAACTACCATTTAAACCTAAAATATTTCCGTTAGACCCTATTCACAGCAATACCTCCTCCCCAATACCCACCTTCTCTCGCACAGAATAGTACGCCAACGCATGCTTTTGTTTTGATATTGGAGCTCGTGTTTATACTCGAGAGAAAAGGGATCTATTCGAATTTTTGGGGAGTATCACGCGTCAACAGCGGGCTACCCCTTTTCTTCCTGTGTCTCTCTCCACGAGGCGTATTGACAGTGGATTGTAAGATGTGTAGATGTCTGGATGCCAGTTATTGAATTCAGGAGACGATAGAAACACTTTATTGCAAAACACACATGTACTATAATATTAAAGTAAATCGCATTCCTCTCGGATAAGAGTACTGACAATGATCGAACTTACGCCCTACTTCGCGCAGACCGATTACACGGGGGGTAGTTGGGTCACTTACCCGTCCAAGCTCACACTCCGCGTTCACAATTGCGTTCTCGCTAACGCATCACTCGTCCGATGATCGACAATCGACTCTCCCCAGTCCGCTCGGGCTCGCTTACATTATCGGGCGCCATCGGGCGCTACCGAGCGCTCTCAAACAACATTTACATAAGGAATACAAATTGCTTGTGTAAAACTAGTCCGATTTGCATGATATTTGGTATGCTTTTAATCGGAAGAACATAAGGAATCCATCGGCTTCATTTCCATATCGATATAGTAAACAGTAAACAATTCAGTTTTTCTGAAACAGGTATGAATCCTCGGCCGACCGTAGCAAATGCAGGTCGACCCTCCGCAGTCAAGGAGTGAAGATGTCAAATATTCATTTCAGCGTAGTAATGATGGATTACTTATGTTCTTCCGATTAAAAGCATACTAAATATCATGCAAATCGGACTAATCGAACTTGCATCCCTCCCAAAAGAACCGTCCATCCGAGCGTAGAAGCAAGTGCGAAATAAAAGACTATTGAAGTTGAAAATTGAGCCTGAATGAGGAAATTGAGTAAATGTTATGACGCTTTGAAACATTAACATTAGTAAGTAGCATTTCTGACGGAACAGAATTGTCTAGCCTTTGGGCCTGCCATTCCTAACCCAGACCTTTGGCAGGTAGGTACAGTGATGCCAGAACCGTGGGTTTCGCCCACGGGCGCTACCCCCAGTCTATGACCAAGCGTACCCCCATGCTACGACCAAGCGTACTCCCTCCTAGCACCTGTAGCTTATTGAATTCGTCTTGGAACGCACTATCAACTGATCTCTTAAAAAAAAATAGTTTCATATAAAAAACCGAACTTGACCATTGTATCTTTTAAAATAATAATCGAAGAAAAAATTCGTCTGCGCTAATAAATTGGCCCTCTCGAACCATGCAATTCCATGCAAAAAAATTTTATCTCCAATACTTTAGGAGATATTCAGCTGTCCAGTCTTCCCGTGGACACCCTGTATATATATTATACCGTTATTTATATTTTAGGCCCTACTGCCCGAAACGTTGCAGGAGGCGAACATAGGGATATTGTTGCACTATTGCTGCAACGGCGAGTGTGCTGTATGGGTTACAAACCTCGGATTTTCATCAGGTGTCTACCCGAGGTCCCTCGGGCCAGTAGGGATTTTGCTACTGGTTTCTTTTGTTAAAAGCCGCAAAATCTCAAACTTTGTGGGCATTTTTCGTGATGATCCCATCTGATTTCGAAGTTAAAAATGGTATCAATCAATTTGTCTTGACGAAATCTTTCCAATGATGTATAGCAATCACTGCACGCTCGTAGGTCAGTAATTCCCTTTGGAACTTACCATTGCCCTTTCTGCTATAAAACTCTGTACGTTTTGCATATGCATTATGTGTTTGTATTTCATGGTTTAAAAGCGCAAATTTGGATAATTAAAAAAAATTTAAGCTCATTACCCAATTGTTATCATGTATATCGTACAAAGGACACACCACAACTTTTATGAGGTTATTATCAGGGAACTACTACCACAGCTTGACCATTATGATCTGAGACGTTTGATTCAGACAAAAATGGACACAATCCTGCTGTAAAATATATATGTTTTCATTTAAAAACTCAAAGATCACCTTCAAATCTCCCAAGCGTCCCCACCTAAAAAAATGTCGTTTAATCTATCTTATGTCCTCCTTGAGACCATGCCACTTTACTTTAATCCATTACTTCTTTACATGTAATAATATTGTAAATCAAGATTATAATATCAGTTGATCCACACTGTAGACATTGAGAAAAATGATTTAATTTTCGGGAATTGGAAGTTATAACGTTTTCTAATCATTATGCTGTTTTTAAGCCTAGCTTAAAATAGAAAAGGATTTATTTTCTCGTTATTAAATAAATGAGTCGTAAAGGACTAATTGGTTATTAAACGAATTCATGTAAATGTAAAGAATACGCTACAAAAATAAGTATGCAAGACTAATTATTACCTTCGCGTCCAGCTCACCCTTGGCACCATTTTTCCGAACAAGGAAAGTGGCTGGTTTATCGGGTTGCACGCCGGATTCTGGAAACTGTGCCACTTCGAGTTTATGAGCATCGCCCATTGCCGGTGATATGTAAACTTTGTGTGGAGAATCGGGAATATGTTGGTCGTTGAACTTTATTCCTACCCTGTACTCGCCTGGAAATTCAAATTAACAAATTATTGTTGTTTAAATGTATTTTTTCATTTTCTCTATAAAAGTGAAGAAAAGAGTTATGTTTTCTACGTGAATGAAATGATCAGCTTAATATAGCAATCATCTTGCTTGGACTGAAGGAAATCAAGACTCTCATTTTTACTTAACACATTTGATTATAACAAATAGAAACTTAAGAATAAGATATCCTATTAATGTCAGTCGGACAAGACAATCCTCGAATACACTTCTACGCGACGGTTACTAAGGGCCGAAATATCTCGTCCCGTTATGGGGGCAGGTACTCCGTTCCGTTAAAACAGCGCTGTCCAACTTGACTCCCGCGTGGAGTTGCGGACAATTCTCTACGCGTAGTAGAAAGTGAGTACCTACAGCAATAACAGCGTATTTGTGTTGGTCACGCGGTGACGAATCCACAATTCATCGCATGGCGTGCATAAGTCGTATTAAAGTCGATTTACACTATACAGCACGGACCGACACGTATCGGGAAAGGCACAGTCCATCACCGGCACGATAATGTTATGCATGCGCCTACAGTGTTCCGACAACAATCCGGGAGATCACGTTTAGCAGTCGAAATAAACGGATCACCCAGCGACGAGGAATTAGTTCTTCTATCCTAGCGCTGTCCAAGGTCGTGTACGCGTACACTCGAGTTCTCCTACTCTCGTTCCCGTTATCACGGATACCGCGCGACGCCAACCGCGAGGACGCTAGCCCGGCTAGCCCATCATGGCAGCCTTCGTAGCGTCGCACGGTCTCCTTGACAGCGGAAGGCACGCTGCGCGAAAGAAAGATTGGAAGGGGAAGCAGACGCGCGAGGGGCCCCTACGCTGGATAGCGCTGTTCTAGCGATACTTTTAGACGAAGAGGATACCACAGAGAAATGAGCGAAAAAGTGAGATAGCATTTGGATACATCCAATATTAAAAAAGAGAACAATCGAAGTGGAATATTGGGCTTTATTCAGAGATTTACTAAAATACGACAATAAGTTTTACAAATACTTTAGAATTCAATTTTTTTGAATTACTGAAATGGATTGAACCCACTATCGCTGTATTTAAGATGGTCCATTGCATACAATGGCACACATAACTTAGCTTGCTCTATCAATTTTTCGGAATTCATCCTCTGCTGCATGTGGTCTCTACCGTTTACTGATTCACAATGGCAGACCAGCAACGACACGAACCGACAAAACATTCTTCGCGACAATGTCGGCCGGTGTCGGTTCATGCCGTTGACGGAACGTTGCAGGTCGGTGCTGGATAGTGTAAATAATCCTATTTAAAACGCTTGTTACAATGTTTTGTCGTGCCGGTGACGGACTGTGCCATTGCCAATTCGTGTCGGTCCGTGCTGTATACCGTAAATCGACCTTTAGTGTATATAGGTCTACGTGACGTCACTTCTTTCCTACGCGTAGGGAATCGCCTGGCAACTCTGGTGCACAGTGATATCAGAATCATGTCGTCGCCCATTTTGCTCTCATCGCACTGCACAGAAGCATATCCCTACTCCTGTCCGTGTGCGTTACCTGTTTGGCACATTTCACCAATAATCCACGTTGCTGAAACACCAAGCGTATGAATCACAATCTGGAGGTCGGGAGTTGAAATTCCAGTGCGGCGGTTATCCTTTTTTTACTTATTCTCTATTTCAGTTTCTAACTTCCCAGTAGAATAAACTTGAAAATCATTAATTTGCAAAGCATTTGGTGTTTCAGTTTTTTGTTAATGAATCAATTCACGTTATCGAAAACTTTTGCAGCTGGTTGACGCACGGTTCGTTTTCCGCCGTTCTATACGTAAGCAGAAATAAACACATAATTGAAATCATACTTACAATTTTGATTGTATAGGATGACATAAATGTTACTATAAACTTATGTTTTTTCGTTGAAAAAAAACGGGACGGTGGAAGACATATGTAATCCACCATATTACAATTATAACTATGTGTAGTTGACAAAATTTACTGTCAAAATGTGACAAGGAACGCTTGAAGATGGAAGTGAGTTTCGTGAAAAAAGCTACAGTGTGTGTTATTTTTACGTTTTCAAAATAAAACCAAGGCAAGACACCTTATCCTTGAGTCATCGCGAACAAGGAAAATTTGTACATCAAGAAGTTTTAAGCACTCAATCTTTGAAATTACCATCAATAATGAAAGTAGTTATTAAGGTTACCAACCTTGTCAGAGGAGGCAATCACGCACTTAATCACCGGAAGTTAAAATTATTTTTACAAAGTAGAAATGCCGCATATAGTGAATTGAAATTCGGTGGAAATGATTGTTTTTGGTAATTAACACAGTCAATGTTTATGACTTAACAGATACTTTACAAATTTCTCTCGTTTTCTTTTTGAAAACGTAGAGGAAGTGCAGTATATTTGGAATACCAGTTTGTTTAAGACGAATAAAAAATTACGGCAGAGGAAGAAATAAAACTGCATAATATCATAGGGAAACTAATAAACTTTTATATTTCAAACCCTCAGTAATAATAAAAAACAAAAAGTAACTGAAACTTTGGTCTATATGAAAAATGACAGGAAGTATCGATTCCGATAAGGTGCAGGTAATTTGGAATACCGGTATGCCAATTTACCTTCACTTTGTAAACTTAAAAAAACATGTAGATAATAAAATTAATTTCTTTTATGATTTAATCAGGCTCAATAATCACAATATAGGAACAATCTTAGGAAACTATAAATGGACAGTGCTGACTCAAACCGACGCGGCGATAGCCGTTACGTGTGAAACGAAAGCATCGCTAAGTTTTGGTATATTCCAAATTACCTTCACCTTCGGTATTCCGAATTAGCAACGTGGCACTGAAGCCCAAAATTTCATGTCACACTTTGTATTCTCGAAATTATCGCACAACTGACACGGAATCATAAAAGGAGCATGCAAATGGGTAGATTAAGTGTTCCATTCTTAAGTTTTGACATATTTTAACCATGATTGGAACGATTGAATGCTTACTGAAAAAGTTTTGCAGATTGACGTTTTCTTATTCTGCAAATTAAGACGAAAATGTCAAAATGACGGTTCATCCACAAATGTCATTAGTTAATAGGTCATTAGCCCCTACAATTTACGGTGTTACAAATTAGATAGCGTTAGTAGTGTATGAGATACTTCGGTATTTCAAATTACCAACAGTATTCCAAATATGCTGCACTTCCTCTATGAATAAAGCACGCACTGCAATTTTTTTCACAAAATTCACTTTCATCTTCCATCTTCCATAGCTGGTCCCGTTTTGACAGCAAATTTTGTAAAATATAAATAGTTATAATTTTATTTTAGAGGCTTACATGTCTTTCATCGTCTCATGCATTTCTATATGTGGAATTATCTTTTTTCAACGAAGAAATATAAGTTTAGAGTAATATTTATATTTTATCCTATAATATCAAAATTATAAGTATGATTTCAAATATGTGTTTATTTCTGTTTGCGTATAGAAGGGCGAAATACAAAATCACACGTCAGCCACCTGCATCAGATTTTAGTAACGCGAAATGCATCATTAATACAAAAATCAAACTTTGAAAATGCTTTGAAAATTAATAATTTTTAAATTCATTCTACTGAGACGTTAGAAGGTGAAATTAGAGAACAATTAAAAAAGAAAAGTAAAACCGCCGCACCGAGAATTGAACACTCGACCTCCATCATTCCAAACTGTGCCTTCGGGTTTCGACAACGTGGATTGTTGGCGGAGAGCGCCGTATAGGCAGCGCACACACATGGTAGGGATATGCTACCGGTAGTGCGGTACAAGCGAGAAGGGGAACTACGGTTGGTCCTGGAGAGCGGGGAAGGATTTGTTCCACATCCCACGGTTCTGGCATCACGAGTCATCCCCATCATCGTCTGTAGAGACGTGACAGGGTGAGGGAACTATATAGGGTGTCCCAAAAAGGTTGTAGCTCCTTGCGAGAGGTGACTTACGGGGTGAATTGAAACAACTTTTTCATTAGCGAAAATGTTCTCCGAAGCTTCGTTAACGAAATATTAACAAAAAACCCCGATCAATCAGAATGGATGGAAATTACATAGAATAGTAAATGAAAGAGACGTAACTATTCGCCTACAGCTTAAAAACCTTTGTCACTAGGTCACTGTACCGACCCTGGTCATCGCCGGACATGACTAGTACACAGCTGGTCCTAAGTATACGACACCACCCAAGCGCAGCGGGTAGCCACGCTACCGCGAGACCTCGGCCGACAGACTCGCGCTCTAATTGGTCGTGGTTTTTTGTTAAGATCTCGTTAACAAAGCCTCGGAGAACATTTTCGCTAAAGAAAAAGTTGTTTCAAATCACCCCACGAATCATCCTTTGCAAGGAAGTACAACATTTTTGGAACACCCTGTATAGTACGAACGCTTCTCGCGTAAGCCTGTCATAGTCACCACTTTAGGATCGCGCGGTTTTCTTGGCGAGGAGGGCACGCTGCGCGAAAGAAAAGTTGGAAGGGGATGCAGACGTGTGAGAGGCCCGTACAGAACGCAAAAGTCACTGTATCACGTAAACAAAGTCAACCGAGACATACGTTTACTATATGAACTTTGTTCATTCTTTTCAAATGTAGAATCTATCCGTAAAGTAGGTCCCACAATTCACATATTACGAGATACCGGGTGCAGGGTGTCCCCAAATAATAGGACAATCCGAAACATGCAAATTTTTCATGCAAAAAGAAATAAAAAATTCCTTTACCGTTTCGGAATCCGAGGCTTTGTTCTCCAAATATTAACAGTTGAATATCAGCTGTGGAGGCACGCGTAGATACAGACCCATACACACACAGTAGAACCGACGGTGCTGGATCACACTATGAAAATGGGTCAGCGTGGTCGGCTCTACTATGAGTGTGAACCTGTATCTACGCGCGCCTCCTGCGCATGCGTGCAAGCGTACGCTACCCTTTAAACTGCGCGGCCTGGCAGTTCCAGCACTGTCATTCAACTCTTAATATCTCGAGAACGAAGCATCGGATCTCAAAACGGTAAAGGAATTTTCGATTTCTTTTTGCATGAACAATTTCCATGTTTTGGATTACCCTATTATTGTGGGACACCCTGTAAATATGCAAATAGTTTCATTTTTCATTAGTATTTAATAAAATGTTTAAAAAAAAAAATAACAAGAGTAAAATTTACTACAAAATCTTCATGTCTAGACCATAGACCAAAATGACACGCCATTCGAAACTCGTGTCACTGCTCGAGCATTCGGTATCCGAGGATTATTTATTTTGCTATATCAGGCTTGGCAATTAACTGCTTTTTCCGACCGATTTTCAGAAGCATCACCTTCTTTCTCCCGCCGTCCGTCTTCGCCACCACGAGCGCGCTAGCACCGGAGAAAGAAAGCGTTGCTGCTGAAAATCGGCCGAAAAGAGCAATTCCCAAGTCTACGCGAAATAACATGAGCCCATGTACGTGAAGTAACGAATCAACTAATGAAATTTTAAACAGCTTAGTTACATTAAGAAATGTAATTGTAAAAAATAATACAATTTCGAAATTAAGCATGGGTAGCAGAAATATTTATACAATAAACAGTGGCAAACTTAAATATACTAATTAGTTTAATTTTGATAAATTTCATGTGTAGAAACTTATAAGCAGTTACTTAAATCCTATCAGTTCCGTTTAAGACATTATGAAAAAGAACATTCTAATAAATAAAGAAGTGGGTTGACAGGATGTTTATAAAAATGTGGGACATTTTTTCAGGACCTACTCAACAGAACAATAGAAAAAAATGGTATATACAGTGTGTCCGCGGGAATACTGAACAGCTGGATATCTCCTAACGTATTAGAGATAAAAAAAATTTATATGGAATTGCATGGGTCGGGTGGGGGAAATTTATTAGCGACGACGATTTTTCCGATTATTATTTTACAAAATACGATGGTTAAGTTCGGTTTTGTAAATGGAACTATTTTTTATAGAGTTCGCGTGATAGTGCATTCCAGGACAAATTCAATAACCTTTAACGTATACATGTTATTTCCACTGGTTTTTGAGATATTGCGCTTGCAAATTTACTGATTTTCACTGGAAGAAAACCCGCTGGAATAGTAATCATCGGGCTGGTTTTGTTCGCGCCACGAGTGGTACGCGTTGGGCATTCCCTGTTGAAACAGATACCTACCTGCCAAAGGTCTACGCCAGGTCAGGAGTGGCAGGCCCAAAGGCTGGACAATTCCTTGCCGTCACAAATGCTAGGTAGGTATATCGACGGTATCGAGAAACATACCGTTAATGTTTCAAAACGTCATAATATTTACTTATAATTACAGATTGTACGCAAGGAGAAGTAGGAAAATATGAATCAATTTTCACCAATAACTTTTTATTTCGAATTTCCAGTACCTAGCACTTTTATGCTCCTTGCATTCATGACGGAAAAGAATTGTCTAGCCTGTGGACCTGTCACTCCTGGCGTAGACCTCTGGCAGGTAGGTACAGATGGCGTAATATAACTTCGCCTCCGAGCGGCGGCCAGCGGCGACTGAGTTGGCCGTAACTCGACCGTGAGTTATATTGCGCGATCTGTATCTGTTTCAACAGGCAATGCCCAACGTGTGCCACCCAGGTGCTTGCTATTCTAGCGGGTTTTCTTCTATTGAAAATAAGTAAATTTGCAAGCGCAATATTTCCAAAACCAGTGGAAATAAGGTGTATACTTTATAAGTTATTGAATTTGTCTTGGAACGCACTATCAAGTGATCTCTAGTAAAAAATAGTTCCATTAAAAAAACCGAACTTGACTATTGTATCTTTCAAAATAATATTCGGGAAAAAATCGTGTTCGCTAATAAATTTGCGGTAATTATTTACTTTAGCGATTCCTCTCCGATTTTGATGAAATTTGGATATGTTGCAAAACTCCACATTTTGAACAACTTTTTCCTATACATGTTACGGCCTTAGTTTCCGAGATATTTGCAAAAAACTTCTGTTGATTTATTCCAACACAACACATTCCACTTTCCAACTTGTCCCGGATATTAGCATAGGTTGGGGTCAGATTAGTGCGAGGACGCGTAAAGCGTGGTAGCAAAGCGATGTACGTTTGGAGATTTCAACCAGAAACTTGCAGATGCCCGGCAAGCCCGACTGTGTTCGGCGGCGCTGGCGCCGCCAGAAATTAGGGTGCCTCTATTCTAAAACATAATTTTTTTGCTAGGAAGAGGGGCCTTCGATAGCACCTGTTGGGTGTGTGGGAGCTCCCGTCAACACCCTGACTCACATCAGTTCGCCACCATGCTTAACGCGCCCGCGACCCGACGCCTCCACCCTGATTTAGCCCCAACCAATACTAATACCCGAGACAAGTTGAAAAGTGGAATGCGTTGTGTCGGAATAATGACTTATTCCGAATTTTTTCGCAAATATCTCGAAAACGAAGGTCGAGCGGTGGTAACATGTATAGGAAAAAGTTGCTCAGAATGTGGAGTTTTACAACATATCCAAATTTCATCAAAATCGGTGAGGAATTGCTATAGTAAATAATTACAAAATTTGCCTCCTCGAACCAAGCAATTCTATATCAATTTTTGTTTATCTTCAATACGTTAGGAGATATCCAGCTGTTCAGTGTTCCCGCGGACACACTGTATAAATGTCCAGTAATGCTTAGTTTTGCAGTTATAGGCATTTTTATACTTCGTAAAACATGGGGCTGAAACACATATTAAAGTGGCATTTAACTAAGCCCAGCTGTGTTTTCGTGGATCGAAAGAATATGAATGAAAATATAGTATATTAAGCCAACTGACGAACGTGCCTGTCAACCGGTTGCTCTTTAATACGAATTCCGGGCCGATATTTTACGGAATGTAAAAGTGCTAATAACTGCAAAACATTACCGGACGTATGCATATACCAACTTTTTTTATTATCTTGGCGAGAAGAACCGATCCTGAAAAAATATCCCACATTTTTATAAACACCCTACATAAAGAGGAAACCGTGGTAAGGTATTAAGCTGTGTTTACATTAGTCCAGTCGCTGGATCCAGTGAGTAGTTTGACTGGAAATTGACTCGATGTCTATATTATTCCAGTCTTAATCCAGTCGCTGGATCAAGTGAGTGTTTCAACTGGAAATTGGCTGATGCCTACATTATTGTCGATGTCTCCAGTAACGCTGGAATGTTGTGTTTTCACTGAAGGGGGTAAACATTGGATCGAAAAGCAGACCTTCGATCCAGTCGAATCCTGTTGGAACGACAGCACTGTACTGGCATGAACACCCTGTTTACATTATTCCAGTTCCAATCCAGTGCTGGACTGACTCACTGAACTGGACTAATGTAAACCCAGCTTTGGAATATTTGTTCCTACACGTTTCAATGCATTTAACAAGTTCACTTCAGAAATATGTTTTTGATATAATATTAACATAAAAGAATAAGTATAGAAAAAATGGAAAATATTGTTAAATCGAAAAACGTTAGGAGTCAGAACACGTAGAAAACATATGTTTGTTACTTTTTTATCACTTACCAGGTTCAGAAACTACGTAGCTAACGTAACAGCTGCCATCCTTCCGATCTTTGAACTGTATTTGAGCTTTACTAGGTCCTTCGACAGAAATGGCTAGAGTACCTGCGCCAGCTTCCCTGGTCCAGATATTGAACTCGCACGATTCGCCCTGTTCTCCTCGTTCTAGACCAGGACCGCCGGCATGAACCCTATGCGCCCCACCATCTCGCAAAGGACCAACAGTGAATTGAAATGGCGATCCGGGTATGTGCATTTCCTTATAACGAACAGACACTGTATGCACTCCAAGCTCCTTGGGTACAAACGCAACCGCGTACAAACCATCTTCAACTTCCTTAATCTCCGCATCCTCGGTTACGCCTCCGGGAGAAGTAACTGTTGCAGTGAGGTCGAACGATGTGATCCCAGGCATTTTGAATGTAAGTTTACACTGGCTGCCAACTTCTGTGATGGGCACAGCTTCCCTTTGCCTCTGAATTTTCTCTCTTTGACGATTGCTACCCTCCCCAGTCACTCTCACGGTGAAAGGCGAGCCTTCTACATGATGGTCAGCGAATTTCAGATTCATAATGTAATAACCTGGCTCCGTTGGTTTGTAGGAAATATTAAGTGTTCCATCTTCGTTATCTTTGCACTGGATTTCTGTTTTACTGGGACCTTCCATCGATAATGAGAGACCCCCAAAACCAGCGGTCGTCGTGTCGATGGAGAAAGTATTCTCCACGTGTGTCTTTCCTTCTTTCAAGCCCGCGCCAGATACTTTGACTTTCTTCGCGTCTCCAACCTCGCGATCCTTTACGTCTATTTTGAATGGCGAATTGGGGATATGATTACCCAGCTTCTTCACGGCTACTGTATGCTCACCAGCTTCTCGAGGCGTGAATGAGACGCACATATTGCCATTGGGCAACATTTTCAAGAAACAGGGCTCCTCAAGGCCGCTTGGTGCTGTGATAGACGCATTTAATGATCTTACGTCGGAATCGGTAACTTTGCCAGGTAATTGAACTTCGCTAGAAGAGCCGACTGAGATTTGATTCCGTTTGCGACCTTCACCTAATAAACATTAGAACAAAACTTCTATTATATGGCTAAAAATATTTAAGTATCATACGCGGCAGGTTTGGTAAAATACTATTTCAAATAGGTTAGACTTTTCGAACACCCGTTTCTCCGATAAAAATGGTGTCCAGCACGCCTTGCACTTTGAACATATCGATGGCTTAATACACAAATATTATATGTCTACACTTTGTAAAAATAGAGTTTTTACATGCTACAAATAGTTATTCGCTGTTTCTTTATGCTGTATAAAAATCACATTTATATCTGCTTCATAAATTTGTCCAAAAATAATATTTTTGTTCATTGTATGTTCCAGAATCTTATGTGCCATTGCATGTTTAAACCTGTCTTTCTCAGAAACACTAAGTGTACATACAATATTTGTGCACTAAACCATCGATATGTATGCTGACACTAATGAAAATTTGAATTCCTTTACTTTATTAGATTGTCATACGTACTGGTATGAACCAGTACTGCCAAAAGCGAGCTTTTCTCTATGAAAATAAGTCTATAGATGATTTCATTCGGGCTACATTTAATTATGCATAATTTGAATCTCATGAATTTCAGAGACCGATTATACATTATACAAGGTGTTCAGATACTGCTGGGAGAAAATTTAAGGGGTGATTCTACACATTAAAATAAGACGAAAATCAAGAATAACGATATTACGTTTGAGGTTTCGTTTGTTAGGTATAAGCTTTTAAAGATATGCGTAAAAGCAAGCAATCCGCGTGCAGTGGTGCACGCGGTACAAGTCAGGAAAGGGGTAGAGCAGTGGTACTCAATTTGCCGCGCGCGTTTTAGCAGAACATACATTTATATGAAGCAGTTCACACGGGACACACATTCTTGCAGCTAACACCACGAATGAACGCGGGGCAAACTGCCGCAAGCCGTTCATCTGCATCGGGCCTAAATCCCTCACGTAACCCATACTTTCAATAATTAGTACCTCAGAAACAAAGCCTGCAACGCAATTTCGTGTTTCTTGATTTTTGTCCGATTTTGCCATGTAGAATCACCGCTTAATGTTTCTGGTGAAAATTCATATTAGTCCATCCTGTATATACCGGGTGTCCGCGGGAAGAGTGAACAGCTGGATATCTCCTAATGTATTGGAGATAAAAAAATAAAAAAGATATGGCGTTGCATGGTTCGAGGGGGCCAATTTATTAACGCAGACGATTTTTTTCGATTATTATTTTAAAAGACACGATGGTCAAGTTCGGTTTTTTAAATGGAACTATTTTTTTTGAACAGGTGAGTTGATAGTGCGTTCCAAGACAAATTCAATAAGCATTAATGTATGTACTTGATTTCCACTGTTTTTTTTTATAGATATTGCGCTTGCAAATTTACTTATTTTCACTGGAAGAAAACCCGCTGAAATAGCAAGGACCGGGGACGGTCTTGCTGGCGTCACGGGTGGCCTTGCCTGTTGAAACAGATACCTACCTGCCAAAGGTCTACGTCAGGAATGGCAGGCCCAAAGGCTGGACAATAATTTTCCGTCAGAAATGCTACTTAAGTAGGTACATCTGCGGTATCAAGAAGCGCACCTTTACTTTTATTTCGCACTTGCGTCTACGCTCGGATGGCCGGTTCTTTTGGGAGGGATGCAAGCTCGATTAGTTAGGTTAGGAGTGTGAAAGTTGCTAGAACAAATTTCTAAACTATAGGGAGCAGATTGTATTAGGACCAATCCGGTTTGCATCCCTCCCAAAAGAACTGGTCATCCGAGCGTAGAAGCAAGTGCGAAATAAAAGACTATTGAAGTTGAAAATTGAGTCTGAAAGAGGAAATTGAGTAAATGTTATGACGTTTTGAAACATTAACATTAGTAAGTAGCATTTCTGACGGAAACGAATTGTCCAGCCTTTGGGCCTGCCATTGGTAACCCAGACCTTTGGCAGGTAGGTATCTGTTTCAACAGGCAAGGCCACCCGTTATGCCAGCAAGACCGTCCCCGGTCCTTGCTATTTCAGCGGGTTTTCTTCCAGTGAAAATCAGTAAATTTGTAAGCGCAATATCTAAAAAAAAACAGCGGAAATCAAGTGTATACATTAATGCTTATTGAATTTGTCTTGGAACGCACTATCAACTCACCTCTTCAAAAAAAAATAGTTACATTTAAAAAACCGAACTTGACCATCGTATCTTTTAAAATAAAAATCGGAAAAAAAAATCGTTTGCGCTTGTAAATTAGCCCCCTCGAACCATGTACCGCCATATTTTTTTAATTTTTTTATCTCCAATACATTAGGAGATATCCAGCTGTTCAGTCTTCCCGCGGACACCATGTATATTATTACTAATTCTTGTTATTAACCATTGCAAATTGTAGAGGAAAAGGTGGTATTATGGCCCCTGCTGGTAATTCAGGCCCCTCGTGATTTTCAAATTATAAACAAAAATATCTAGTGGCTAATAGTGTTATCCACTGCACCTACTATCTATATACTATTGCGAGATGAGAAGAAGATCGACTACCCAGAAGCTGAAATGTCACAGGGGCAAAGGGAATCGCCCGCTCGCTCCACCCAAATCCTTGCAACAAAGTCTGCCACGTAACGCAGAACGCGAACGAAATAAATCACGACAACCCGCGGTTATGGACAGCCGCTAAGAACCCAAGAGTAGGATTTCTTGGAGGGGATAGGATGGAGCGAGCGGGCGATTCTCCTTGCCTCTGTGACATTTCAGCCTGTGGGCAGTCGGTCTTCTTCTCATCTCGCAATAGTACACAGAGAAAAACATGTGACTCTGGGTGCAGCATAGTTGTCGCTAATAATAAGCATAAATAACATAACCACCTGCAGAACGAAAGTTTTTCGTCGTCCCCAAGAAGAAGCATCTTTTGTAGGCTAAGAAAGTTAAAGTGTTGTATGACGGGATATATTTGATAAAAGGTACTTTGTTCGGGAATGTAGTAGTTCCACTCGCCGCCACACTCACTCTCACCGCAGCACCTCCCGGAGAGCGGAAGTCGCGGCGGATCTACAATCAATGCACTAATCAGGGCGCCGCTTCGATCGCGTTCATCTTGATTCACTTTCGTTATCACCGTGTTTCAATGAAGACGTGTCGTACGTGCAGAAGTTACATCTCAACGTTTTTCACTCTCACATTGCGTGACGGGCAAATTGTTCGCGTATAGATCGCTACTCTAGAATCTCGATCTCAATCTCACCAGTGTCTCACACTCAATCAAAGATTGTAAATCCGCCACGGGTGAACCACACGTCCTGGTGTGTTGTTCGTGACGCAAAGACGCCTTGTGAATTAATTTAATCGCGAGACGAAATCACGCACACGCTATTCTAAAACCGCTTACGCTCACTGTATTTGTCAAAGTTTTAATAAATGGTCTCAACCGTGTACACGCTGTGTTGTGGTGCAAACTGATCCCGAACCTAACCTCGCCAGCGTTCCGAACGCTCATTAAAAGACTTCCTGACTCTCAAACATACTTAGAATCGATATTTATGAGTAAGATCACTTAATCTTTGATCTTTTCAAATACCCTGATAGCCAGATCTGGTTAGCAGAATCTGACGTCAGAACTGCAGCAGTCTGTGTCCGCATTTGGCTGCGTTCTGATGTGCAGAGCCTGAGGTGCAGTGCCTGATGTCAGATGGACAGCAGATCGACAGCAGATTTCGCCGTCTGCTAGGCACAGCAACAGCGCCATCTGAGGTCCAGAATTACCAAGCAATTGCTTAGCAGACGGCGAAATCTGCTGTCGATCTGCTGTCGATCTGCTGTCCATCTGACATCAGGCACTGCACCTCAGGCTCTGCACATCAGAACGCAGCCAAATGCGGACACAGACTGCTGCAGTTCTGACGTCAGATTCTGCTGTCCAGATCTGGCTATCAGTGTATAAACTTAAAGATTCCAACACTATGCGTGTTGATATATTGGCCCTCCATAATGGAGGGTAATATAGCCCCCGGGTAATGAGCCCCAAAACTCATCCTCTGATATTTCAATCATTGAAATTTCGCATGAAGCTTCTGATAACACTGATGCGTAAATAATACATGCAATATGCATGTTTTGTGGCGTACGTTATGCCATGGACCAACGTAGCGAAACATGGATTAAATGCATTATATGCGAATTATGGGCACATAGCGAGTGCGAAAAAGTGGAATATGTGTGCGACTTTTATGTATAAATAATAAAGTATTCTTTATTCATTTATTTTTGGTCTCTAATGTTACCACAGAATTATTTTTTTATGATTTTTGTTAGGGGGCTATATTACCCTCACTTTTGTAAGAGCGCCGAAAATGACATTTTTTCATAATATATGTTAAATTCAATTAAATTGTATTTCTTTTGCTTCCACCTTTTATCACACATAACCTTATTAGTTTACCTACATTTTACGCAAAAATTTAAAGCAATTTATGTTATGAATCAGATTTTAGTAAGATATATAAAACTGAGGGCCACATTGCCACCCCTTCCTCTATCATATTTGTGTATTAGTTATGTCTTTAGTTAAATATGTATTACACAATGCATAAAAAAGTAAACGTAAACTAGTTAAAACTGTGTAGTGTGTAGGTATATAATGAACTCGGACAATTCAAATTTTTCCGTTGTAAGTAGAAGGTACACGTGAAACGGACGGTGAAGACGAGTCCCTCACGCCGTGACACCCGCGCGAGATAAACACAGGGTTGTTGCCATTATAAGAAAACCGTGCGTTCGAAGCCGAAAATCGTTCGTATTGGACGGATCTAGATTCAAGAATTAGTATAAACAATAACTTCTTCGCAAGACACCTAGCGAGAATCCGTGCCCCAGAGGAAATCGGGTAGTAGCAGTAGGTCCTCCCTCTTGACGTCTTATCCCACATTCCCAAAGGAGAAGAAAATCGCGCCTTCGTAGACGTCGGTATGTTCTCCGATCCCAAGTTTTTGCATTTTTCAACAGAAAAGAAAAAGAAATCCGTGCCTTCGCGGACGTCGGTAGGTATCTCCCTCTTCCCTTACTCGCTTTTTCCATACGACCCACTACTACCTGAACATTTCTCGCACCCGTTTCGCCAGCCGTTCCGGGAAATTACGTTCTACAATTCGCAATAATTGCATCGCGGAAAGTCGCGACACCACCGTCTGTGCAATTACTTTTAATTATCTCTTTGTATATATACGTTACAACTGTGCTTAATATGAATTATAATAATAAGTGTACATACCCGTAATTTTAGCGATATAAGGGCTGCCCCTAATATGCTTGTCACCAAACTTGACGGAAATTTTATGTTCCCCTGGCGCAGTTGGCAAGTAAGAAACTGACACGGTTCCATCTTTGTTGTTATGACATGAGATTTCAGCTTTGCTAGGTCCTTCGACTGCTAACGAGAGACCACCAGCTCCTGCTCCTTTCGTAGAAATGGTGAAATTCCCGGGTTCACCGCAAACACCATGTATTAAACCTGGTCCATACGCCGTGACATAACCACTTGCCAATGAATCCACATGGAACTTAAACGGTGAACCTAATCAAATGAAAACAAATTGTTTGAAGTTTTTTGTTATTTGCAAAATGGAGATAGAGTAGATATTTTGTATAACTACACTATGAGTTTCAAACCGTATGCATTCATTAGGTGTGCAGAAGTTTCCGCTTGGATATATTTTGTTCACTTTATCTTCTAAAGCAAAGTTTAAACGAATTTTAATTAATATTCAATATGAAGGTATCGAAAATAAAGAAAGCGAGCATAACAAATAGAAACGTTTAACGGTGTTTTCTACGTATAATACTTGCTTATAAGGTTGCTGAGATAGCCTTCAAAAGTTTACATTCCCCTTGTTTTACAAGAGAAATTGATATTATACCTCACAATGTACTACTACATCAAACATATGTTCAATCTCGTATTATTACTAGTATTTTCTAACCATTCATTTTCTAGCAATAATAGCTACAGAAATACATACTCGGGGACGTGGCAGGATGTCACTTAAACGCATAAAGTTAAAAAATCCTATTCTATTCTTCTCTTACAACTTTCCATAAGAACCGCATAAATTTGCAAAAATAGTATTTTAGCTTTCCGCCAAAACTGATCGGAGATTCATAGTTTCGATGATAGAAGTGGTCAATTTAATTAATATTGTTATATTTTTGGGTAACGGGGGTCGCACGATTCGGCGTAACGAGCGTTTAATACAAGATAAAAGGAATACAACATGAACAGGAACGGTAAACAACAAGAAACGTCTAATACAAAGATAATGTGGTAATGTCGATACGTCTGCTCGTGTTGGCGTCTGACTCCCAATGACAGCCTGACAGGCGATCGATCGGATCGCCTTCTTCTCGCTCGTCTTCTTGTTTCTGTCGCGAGCACCAGCAGGCCCTGGATTCCATCCATAGGGTGCTCGCAACAATATTTTAAAAGACAACCCTTGTCTAACTAATTTTGAAGTGTCTTTCAGATTCTTATTGTGTTGGAACGTTCTTAGCATAGATTTCAGCGTAGATTCTTTTCTACGCTGACTAAGAGATATTTGTCTCAAATCAAGAGACGTCGTAGTGTCTCGTGCCAAGTATATGCGCAGCACGCGACAACCGTGCCTCTATTACGCGAGACACTTTTTAGAAGAACCCTTCGATTATCGAATCTCAATAATGGTTGATCCGATTAATCTTTTAATGGTCTTAATGGATAGCTTGGGTTTGATTTACATAGGAAAAGCGTCATCGTTTTGTCTACGTGCCTTATGAGCGGAGGTATTTCGATGCAAAATTCTAAAGGTGCGTATCGACTTTGCGAGGATTCCTCGCGAAGCACGCCTCGCGGAGTGGAAAGTCTGGAAACTGCATACCTCGACCATGATCACTTTGCGAAGCAGCTTCGCGCAGTCAAACTTCAGCCGCGCAGTGTTTAGTGTCTATATATATAGTAGTAGAGTAAAATATAATACAACCTGCTATAACATCCAACTAAGTAAATTCCATACCAAAAAGGCTCGAAGCTATTTTAAAATCAAAAGACAATCCCACAAATTATTAAAACATTAAATATTTGACACGTATTTTCTTTTATCGACAATCATCCATATCTGGGGGTAAAAAACACGTTTGCTCCAATATCTCGGAAAATATGCACCATACATTGCACCATTGTGTGCGCAATATTCCCGAAACATTGCACAAACGTGACCATTGCAGTATTGCACAGCAATGTGTGCGCAGTATTCCAGGAATATTGCACAAACGTGGCCATTGCAGTATTGCCGGGCAATATTTCCACAAGTTGCAATAACATTGCAATGCAACCTGCAAGCAACCTGCAACATTGTAATGTGCAGCAACGGTTCTGCATCGTTCCTGCAACAAAGTGTGCTGTAGGGGTTCATATCCGGCCGTGTGCTTGTTGCAATGTACTTGCAGTGCCAAGGTGTTCTTTATGGAATGCAGCCAGGTGTTTGGTGCGACCATTTTCTTAATGAAGATTCGGCTTCCAGGGAGAGCTTGAATGTTGCAGCTAGGCCAGTTTATATTCTGTGAATTTAGCAAGGCATCCGTCTCGTAGCTGGGTGCCTTTTCCAAATCTTCGAGTGGTACGCTGAGTTCGCACATGTACATCCGAGGATGTCTGCTGCATCCTGTGATGTAGTTCTCATCGGGTATGAAGTATTGGGAGTTGATTTTGCTGATTGCTAGATATTGTGTTCGTGGTTTTATGAATATAGGGGTAGAAACGTTGATCGATATAGTCTGCGCCGAAGGGCACGGTTGTCGGTAATAGAGATCGAAGGGAATTTGGTTCAGTAAAGTAATGTCGAGTGACAAGATAATTCTACCTTGTAAATAAGCTACGTTTAATTTGGTCACCTCTTGTAGCTGTTTGGAATTTAATTCTTCCGAAGACTAAGACTTGGGGAAATAACGGCCGAATGTAAGATCCCCAGTTTCGTGAACGTGAGAGCGTCCGTAATGACGATCAGCGCGGTTACATATTCGCCCACGTGCCTGGTCATTTGAAATTTCCACGTCCGAAAAGCTAATTCTAATTCTATATTCGTTTCGCGTTCGTCCAATTGGAGCGTACCCGATGCTATCTCCTTAATTCTATTTCCCATGCTTTGCACGGAACCCGTTATAGCTTTTAGCGTGTCGTGTATGTCCTGGAATTCGGATTTTATAATATGAGTTTGGTTTCTTAACAATTCGGCAAGGTGATTTTGATCTTTGTAGAATTTATCTAGTTCCTTATTATAATATTGCGCGTCATCGTTGTCCAGGGTTCCGAAAAGGGCCTTATTGAGTGTTCCAGTGAATCCCAATGGTATCGATCGCTTGGAGCGGTAGAGCGGCGGTTTTCTCAGTATGCTGAGTAGCAATTCCTCATAGCGCCTACCGTCGTGGAGTTTCCGTTGTACGGCCGCGTTAAGGGCGTCGGCCGGGAAAAACACCCAGTTATATGTCTTATATAATATTTTCATCTGGTCAATCTGGGGTTGGGTTTGTGGTCTCGCGGACAATACTTCCGCGACTCCTATGCCCATGAAAAGCCCCCATAGGGTGTGGAAGACTCGGTGAGGTCGGATACTATCGTAGTACAAGCCCGGGTTGTGGGTCAACTGCGATATCGGGTAATTTCCGTCGATGATGTTATTATTAACGATCGTCCATAGGAACGCAAACGAGAATGTCTTTCACAGGAGAATTCTATCGCTTTAAGTAAATAATAACTGCAAATATGAAAAACAGGTGAAATAAAAGAGAGAAAAGGAAGGAGTTAAATTTATGGAGTGTGGGACCTTGGTTATGGGAGTCGTCTCGATGAGCCCTCTCGCCGGACCGTTGTAAGCTTAAACCACATTGAATACGCTTCACTGGCGTTAAGGTGGTTTATTTTTAATATAAGCATGTTTCAGTTTATCGAACTTTTTGATGATTTGTCATCCCTCATCCGAAATTAATATTGCATTGTTTTGTTCGGTAATTGCTTTTATTTTGTAAGGGCCAATGTCTGTTGTTCAGTAATTTTCTTGGCAAGGTGTGAGTATCTGCGATACATACGCTATTGGTTGGTCTTCGCCTATTTTCCCTTCGCACAAAATCGCGCCGACAGCTACATCGGACGCGTCGGTTGTAATGATAAACGGTTCGTCATAATTTGGATATCTCAAAACCGTTTTTTTGCAGAATGCCTGTCGTAAATCCTCGAACCTTTCTTAGTGTTTCTCGGTCCAAAGGAATGGAATTTTGGTGCTTGTTAAATTCGTGAGTGATTTGGCGCGTTTCGCCATCTCCGGGATGAAGCAACGGTAGTAGTTCACAAGACCCCGGAATTGCTTCAAATTTTCCCTGTTCTTTGGTACGGCAAGGCAGATACGGCCCTGATCTTCTCGGGATTCGGTCTTACTTCCTCAGCGGCTATTATATGACCCAAGTACACAAACTTGTCCTTTGAGGACTTGTCCTTCTCCGTCTGTAGAGTCAGGTTATGCTTGCGTAAGTGTTCGAAGAATCTCTCGAGTATGTGTACGTGCTCCGCGAACGTGCGTGAATTCACGACCACGTCATCCAAGTACACAAATAACTCCTTGCCAATGAGCCCTCTCAGCACCTGATTAATTAAGCGTTGGAAAGTGGATGGGGCGTTCTTTAATCCGAAAGGCACGCGGAGGTATGTGTAGTGTCCGTCGGGGGTGGTGACCGCGGTTTTTGCGCGATCTTCGGGGGCAAGCTGGCCATTTCTCGTTCTCGCCTTTGCGCGTTCCGCGCGGCTATGATAAACATCATGAAGCCTGGGCTCCCAAATGGCTCCAACTGACCTTCGCTGTATTAGAACCAATCGGACCTGCGTTCCTTGCACACGCGAAGTTTCCACCTCGTCATAGTCATATGTCCCCCTATGGCCCAACTTTTTTGCAGCTAATACGTCGCACATCCTTTTGCTTTGACACTTGAGCGCGTGTATTTTTATATACTCAAGCGATAAGGGATCGGTCCCCAATTTGAAGGGAAGCCGACGGAGGAGGGACCACGAGCAGTCAGCAAACCTTTTGTTCCTATGTGTGATTTTTTAATACAACAGCGCATAGGTGAGGTTGTACAGTTTAAGAGGTTCTTTTACCAGTGTTCTTCTTTTATCAGTGAAAATTGAACATAAAAAATGCAATATTACGTTTATACAAACGGAATAGATCTTGAAATTTTCCAACCACCTCCACTTACCAAAAGGTACATGTGTTGCGCAATTACGTTGAAACTGAAGAGCTCTTTTACACGGGGATTCATGTATGCGATACTTGTATCGCGAGCTGCCTACGATTTAATTCACACGGCGATACACGTATGATACGTGTATGGTGGATACCGATTATACATTGTTTATAGAAGCGTTCACAGAACAATTCTCGTATCGTGATACTGATTTCCTGTAGGGTAAAGGACCCAATTACTAACACCTAACCAATTACTGTCACCTTAAGCTATTTTACTTAAAATAACGAATAAATAAAATATAGTATATAATCTATAGTATACCGCTCGTTTCCACGTTTCATCTGTCGACTTCAAATAAAAAGTATCGTGCGGCCGACGTTTGCGGTGTAGACAAAAGAACAATTCCTATGGAAGCTATAATGACCAATGGAAAATCGGTATCCATCATACACGTATCGCGATACATGTATCGCCGTGTGAAAGAGCTCTAAGTTTGCACGTCCTGTTGAAACGCACATTCAATTCCATTTCCCTAACACCCAGCATTCATGCATCCGATCATACCCTATACCGCGTAAAATTCAAATACAAAACTCTTTTCATTACAATTATTAAAAATGATCAGAATTATATCATGTTTGGTATAATTTTAATTGCAAAAACTCCAGCAATCCATTGGTGGTACTTGTATGGAGATCTAATATTAATTATAGAAATTCCCATTTTCATTACTGAGTTACCTATTGCTGTCCTTGTCTTTATGACTCTCAGGTCTAGGATCCCCGAAGCGAGTAGTTCGAGAGCTTCGATCCGAGAACCTTTCACGGTCATAAAAAAAGGTCGTCCCTTCAGTGATTTCAGGAGGCCGTCAGTCCAAATGCCCAAATATCGTTGGCAACCAAATTTTAGTTTCACTGAACGGATACGGGTTCCACACTGACATCTACTGACATCCCCGATACGGACAAGTGTGCGCTGCTCCATTGTAAAGCACGCAAACGATATTTTGTAACACTGATTCTGACGGCCCGGAACTGACGTGTACCGAAGACAGTCGAATTTCACTGGTCGGATACGGAACTGACAAGTGTGCGCTGCTCCATTCCAAACAAGCAACCGATACCTTTTACGACCACGGGACTGACACGGAACTGATATGTGTGTTTAGACCTTAACCAGGTCCGTCCGGTGACGGTCAGTTCCATGCATTTAAGGATTACACCATCTTGATGGGTTCAAAAAATTGAAAACTTCTTTGTCCATAAATTTATAACGTGAAACTTTAAAAATAATGTACAAAAGGTTCCATTGATTAAATCATTGTAATAATAGTCACTTCAACTAAACTCATATGCATATTTTTTGTAAAAAAAATTTTAAAATACAAGTTGTTTTGGACCAGTCAAGATTGTTTAACCCCTCCCTTAACACTCTGCTTCCAGCTTCAAGTTGCAGCGCTTGTATTTTTTTATATTAATTTATCGATACACGTTGTGGGGTATGAAACTATTAATTTGGCGGAAATATATCATTTCACATACATACTATTTCTCTCAAAATTACTTATTTCTTCTGGCATTGTGCTTAATGATGCATGTAATGATGCATGTATGGTGGTAATTTAAGATGTCACAAAATTCAACAAACCTTGAACATGTTCACCGTTAAACTTTACAGCAAGTTCATGCTGTCCTTCCTCTTTTGGATCATATCTAATGGACACCGTACCATCATGATTATCTTCAATGACTGGCTTATCCACATTTCCACTTGGCATTTTTACTTCGGCTGAAATAACATGAGAATACATTTAATTAATATATATTGTTGAGCATGAAAACTTAATAATCACAATACAAATATTTATAGAAGGAAAGAGGTGTTTAGAAGAAAAAAAATTATATAAATAAATATGCAATTCCACTTGAAGAAAAATGCATCTGCAGTTTTTAGGTACATCGTTGTATTGACGAACAAAGTGAACCCGTAGAAAAGTAGACCATCTTATACCATTCAACTTTGTCGTCTGTTACTTTTTTCTACTTTTAACCAAACAAGATATATAACCCAGTCCCAATTGTGTGACTCACTCTGTATGAACCACAGTCTCGCATAGGTATGTAATAAATTTTACATGTACTAGTTTTGTACCGATGAGAAAACAAAGAGGTGAAAGAAGAAAGGATCATGTGACTTATAAGAATACGATTGCAACGGACGAATCGAAAGACCGAGAATTACTGGCAAAAGTATAAGATAATGAAAAATGAATTGGTGAAAAAAAAATTGTATATCTGATATGAAATGAGGCAAACGATGACGGAGTCACAACGATAGAAATCTATTTGTTCACTCGTAAAACGAGAAAGGTGCTTGCTGTTGCATTATCAAATCCATCCTATTATTTAGTAATAACTTAAAAGTTAAATAAAATGAATAACAATCCGCAGCTGAGGAGACCAAAACACAAATCTGCTGTTACAAGGAACCATCCCAGCTGGTGCTCCTAGGTTTTAATGCAACTTTGTACACATGTAGATCTCACCCTATCGGGGCAGAATATACATATAGGGTTATAGCCGTATACTGTTTATACTTTTTGAGAGATTTAGCTTTAAATATCTGTAAGCGGCCTACATTTCTGTTAAGGGGGTGTTCCGGTCTAGAGCCCACAAAAATAGGTGAGCTTTAACAATTAATTAAAGGAAAATGTTCCGCGTTGCATTAATACGCGGAAGAGGTTTCTTCGGCCTTGTTAAAAAAAGGAGAAATCCGGATTCATTGTCAGGCATATCTAAGATCCTCACATCTGCGTTGCACACTTTATTAGATAGTTCGACCGTTGCACGGGTCAATTTGTCAGCTGGCAATTAAAGTAAATGGCTATCATAAACGCCAAGCTAGGCCAACGCGTCTGGCAACCTCATGGTCACCTTCGGCAGGGTCGCTGGTAAACGCGCTCGAACGTGCAACACAAGATGTGGGTGTCTTTGCGCTTTCGCGCCGACCATACGCGGGCAGGTAGGAAATATCTTGCCGCCAAATCTAGCCCCTTTGCCGGAAAAGGCGCGCCAAGGGCGCAGGGAATAGGTGGCGTGATTTGCGCTAGGGAAATTATCCGATTGGTTGACACCGACTACGTGGACCAATCGGGCCAAGACAGCCACCGCCAGAATCTTCTGGGTACATTGGAGGAGTCCGCAGAAGTCAGTTAGCATCTCCCCTCAACGCAAGAACGGTCAGCGTCAATCCGTCAACGCATTACGGTTAGCGCAATACAGTAGAAACCACTGATTCTAACCAACGGGTGATCCGCAAACCATTCATCAGTGTTGACTTGTCTATTCCGTTTATTTGTTGTTCTTATTGTTGTATAAATATAGCTCCATTATTGTTTTCCTATTCTCATTTTTTTCGCTTTAATCAGCCCTATCACAGTAATGCGGATAAGGTATCCGCGTAATTCCGGGGTCGATAAAAATCGTAACAGAGATTTATGACTTCCGTCGACTCGACACTAGCCTCGGTACATCTGCGGTATCGAGAAGCGCACCGTTACTTTTATTTCGCACTTGCTTCTACGCTCGGATGGCCGGTTCTTTTGGGAGGGATGCAAGTTGGATTCGTTCTGATACAATCTGCTCCCTATAGTTGTAATTTAGTCTACCAACTTTCACTCCTCTCAATCTAACCAATCCTACTTACATCCCTCCCAAAAGAACCGGCCATCCGAGCGTAGAAGCAAGTGCGAAATAAAAATAACGGTGCGCTTCTCGATACCGCAGATGTACCCGCCTAAGTAGCATTTCTGAAGGAAAACAATTATCCAGCCTTTGGGCTTGCCATCCCTAACCCAGACCTTTGGCAGGTACGTATCAGTTTCAACAGCCAATGCCACCCGTGGCGCTAGTAAGACCGTCCCCGGTCCTTCCTATTCCAGAGGGTTTTCTTCCAGTGAAAATCAGTAATTTTGCAAGCGCAATATCTTAAAAACCAGTGGAAATAAAGTGTATACATTAAAGCTTATTGAATTTGTCTTGGAACGCACTATCAACTCAGGTCTTCAGAAAAAAAGTTCCATTTGAAAAACCGAACTTGACCATGGTAAGTTTCAAAATAATAATCGAAAAAAAATTCGTCTCGGCTAATAAATTAGCCCCCTCGAACCATTCAATTACATATTTTTTTAATTTTTTTTATCTCCAGTACTTTAGGAGATATCCAACTGTCCAGTCTTCCCGCGGACACCCTGTATAACGTAGATAAATTATGTTGAGATGTATATTATATGATTTAAAACTCATTTCAATCGGTTTCACAATGATGCACAGGTATTTGTAACTATTTATTGGCAGGCACATATGTCCTCACTTTAACAAGAACAGAAGATTTTGTAATCTTCATCTGATGATAGTATGAATGGAAATGACAAAAGTTAAATAATTTTGCGAGCAGTCGCCGGCAACTTGGTCGCCGAGAGACCAAATTTCGGGCAACCAAACGAAGCGACCAGACCGAGCAATTCGATACCTATCCGTTTTGTAGAGAGCGCCAAACAGAATGGACGTCGAGGAGATTGTTGTAATAATAAAGTACATTGGAAAAAAAGATAAAGAAGAGGCGATATTGGGTGAATCCTATATGGGAAGAACGCCGTCAAAAAGGAATGTTTACTGGTTTACTCATTCTCAAATAAATGCACCATTTCTTCTTATTGTTTTTTTAAATGTCACGATTGGAGTTTTCATTATATGACAAATCCCAAATCGCCTTTCGAGATTCAATTTGGAAAATATATTTGTGGTCGCCAACAAAGTCGCTGGTCGTGTGAACGCGTGCATTGGAATCAAGGCACCCCATTGGTCACCGCGACCACTTGGTCTCCCGTGCGTCGCTTACGTTTTCGTGGTTGCCGGCGACTCGTTGGTCGCGGCAAACAACAAAGGTTTGAAAGACAACAGAGGAAATGATACACGTGTATTTCCTACGCAGGAGTAGAAAGTTGGCGTCTGGAAGAAATGCTGATCCAATTGGTCATGATATAATCTCCTCCCTATGGCCCATCTTTTTTCACACTATATAAACAAAGGGCGTTTATCTTTTCACTATCGGTCGCAATGGTAACAACCCTCAATCTCATATTGTGTAAGAAAAAAAAAAACCAACAGGACGCCGAGATAGCGTATGACTGCGCGATTTTGAAAGTGATGGCGGAACTGTGAGAGGGAAGCCACGGCAGAGAACATCCTTCATTTCATTTGAAACACAGTTTCCAGCAATTAGTGACCACGACGTAGTAAACCCCTTCAAACGTCTCAAATAGTATAAAGTGTGAAGGCGTTGATTCGGCTACTGACACAACTGTCGGCGTTAGTTTTATTTAGATAAAGAAAGCAAGATGTAGAAAACGAGGCCAGCAGGTACTTATTTCTACTGTCTTTGACGAGCGCACCAAGCATCAGCGTGCGCGCTTGTCAGAGCGTCGGCCCTTTTCGTGCGCGCGGCCTCATATATTAGACCCTTTCAAGTGGACGAAAACGTCGTGCACGGCGCGCCGTTGCATTAGTGGGACCTTGCCTTAAGGGTCGTCAAATGAATACACCTGACGATGTTACAAATGCTATACTTGAAGTAATTAATGAATATAAACCCATAAGGACAATAGCTAAAAAGGACAAAATTGATAAAAATGACATTATCTAGATACATATTTAAATATAAAAATAACAAAAATACATTTTTTAATCCAAATTTCGTAACGTACCAAATATTTACAAACGAAGAAGAAGAATTACTTGCAGAATATTTATTAACATCGGTAAACTTTAATTAATTATGGTCTTTCACCAATTTAAACCAGAAAATTTGCATTTTTATTTGCGGAAGAAAATAACAAAAATATTCCTCAAAATTGGACAAAAACTGAAGCAGCATCGTTTTATTGATTTCGAGGCTTTATGTCTCGGAACTCTCAGATCTCCCTTTGTATTCCCGAAGCAACCAGTTTAAGTAGGGCGACTGCATTTAATAAACATAATGTGTCCCAATTTTATGAAAATTTGCGAATAATATTTGAAAGGGACACTTTTGGTCCAGATTCGGTGTACAACGTGGACGAAACTGGAGTGACCACAGTACACAAGCCAGAAAAAAATAATTAGCCGCGAAGGAGAAAAACAAGTTTCCAAAGCCACGTTCGACGAACGTGGTGCAGTATTGTCTCGTTAGCAGCCCGCTGGTCGGGACCGGCGTTGAGCCCGTATCGTGAACGGAGCCCTAATTCCGAGTGTTCGTTTCTCGCTTCTTTCTGGCCGAAGGGGGAGTGAGATGGAACACTGCGTGCGCGACGAGCGTGCGCGATAGTCGCAAGCGCTTACCGTGAGCCCGGCTTGCGTCAGGATTTTGCGAAGCGGTTTTCATGCTTACGGTAAGCGCTTGCGACCATCGCGCATGCCCGTCGCGCAGGCAAAGGACTGCGTCTGTCTCGTACCGTCCTCGCTCGCTTTCAATACCTCTGGCTCGCTCTCGCCTTCGCCGGACAAGAGTAAGGCAGAAGTGGTGGGGATAGCGAAGAGTCCGTATCGTGCACACCAAACCGAGCCCGTAACGAGACAATACTGTAAGAGTAGAGTACTGTAGCAGACATTATACGAAGATATAATCGTGAGGATAGGATTGAATCTGTTGTTCAAACAGGTCGTCCACAGTTACTCGATATTCGTGACAAACATAATATTATTAGAAAAATGAGTACAGATCCTAAATTAAGTGCACCAGGTTTGGCGGCAGAATTGTTTGAAGAGACCGGAAAGGAAGTTCATTCTGACAGTTTGTTGAATGCTCAATGAAAGTGGATACAAGAATAGAGTTCCTCGAAAAAGCCATACATAAACGATGTAAATTGAAAGAAAAGATTACTCTTCACCAAAGAATAAAATTCTGCTGAAGGAGAAACGTGGTGGAAAACTGTAATTTTTGCAGATGAGATTAAATTCAATATTTTTGGGTCCGATGGCCGAAAACTGATATGCGGTAAAGCCAATGAAGAGCTTGGCACTAAAAATCTCAGACCAACACGGCACAGTGAAACACGATGGAAGAAGTGATGGTTTGGGGTTGTATTTCGGCTGCTTAAATGGGCGAATTAGTTTTCATTGGCGGAATTGTAGGTAAAAATAAATATTTAAATATTTTAAAATAAAACTTACTTAAAAGTGCTATTAATGTGAACATTCGTAACAGTTTTAATTTTTATGAGGATAATGAGCCTAACCACAAATCACGTATAGTTCAAGAATATTTACTGTATAATTGGCCAAAGGTATTGCACCCTCTTCCAGAGTCACCAGATTTAAATCCGATCGAAAATTGATGGGATTACTTAGATCGTCAAATCAGAATATCACCCATAAAGTCGAAAGACGAATTAAAATTACGATTAACTGAAGAATAGTCACGTATTCCATTAGAATACTTAAATAATTTTATTTCTAGTATGCCCAAACGTTTAAACAGTGTAGTTGAAAAAAGGGCAATCCAACAAAATATAAAATTGACGTAATTTTATTAAAGTATATGTATATTTTACATAAAAGCATTATGCTTTGCACAGTGTCCGAATATTTTTGCGACGTCAAAATTAGGCATTATTTCGTTTACCATTGATTAACAAGAAAAATGTATAAATTAAATTAAAAAAATCTTACGTTTGTAGCACCTAGAATAAATGTACTAAATCAAAAAAACAACGAATCCCTTATTTACAGAATGACTACAAATACACAACAAAATATTTCCAAGTACCACTGTGTCCGAATATTAATGCGGCTCACTATGACCTCTCCAGTAGGGTGGGCCGAAAAAATAAAATTTCCGAAACCCGAAACAGCCTAGTGCGAAAAAGTTGCGTCTGGGGAAGACAAATGGAGGCAATTTTTTTTTTTAAATCGGTCAATATTTGACCGAGCCCAAACGGGGTCAAAGTTTTTAATTCTTTACCAAGTTTGGCGACTTCTGTGTATTTTCATAAAATTTGCATATTTCACTGTTAAGCATCAGAAAATATTATTTAAACATATAAACCCGTGAAATAGTGTTTTATATATTGTCGCGAAGCGGAGTATCTATGTGTTTCTATTTCGGAACGTAACGCGGTTGTAGTGAAAGAGGAACATATTTCATTGATTCAAGAACCGGTCAAACAGCCATTTTCATTTGTGAGATTCAATAACCATATCTTATAGATTTTTGTGCGCTGAAAACAGATCCGCAAACCGTTTGACGCCATTACCCTCCGTTTTTGAGAAATTCGATTTTGATAAAAAATAGGAAATTTTCAACTTTGAACATCTTTTGAATTCAAACAGTAATAGTTATTCGGTTGCTGGTTCCGCTAAATTATTCTATGAACCCTCGCAAACACAATGATAAAAGTTATTATTGAATTATAAACATTTTCGATGTATTCTTGCATCAGGATATTGCGTGTTCCGGATTGTCCCTCAATTCTGGGACACCCTGTATATGCGTAATAAGTATCACCTTTTTCGTGTAACGCATGATAGTAAAATTTTATAAACAGCCAACTTGACATAACCCGTATTATATTTTTGAGTTCGATTCATTGGATTTATTGCTGAATATTTTGTATATCTAACAGTGAGTAACTATTGATACTTACATGTTACGGTGCCACTGGATAATGATAAGGGGATATTATTCAGTCGAATTACTTCAAATTTTTCTTTTGCTACACTGGAGCTTTCTTGTGTACTTGTACTGTGCTGTTCAACAACACGCTGCTCCTTCTTTTGGCGAGATCTTCCGGCTCTATGAGTTTTATGTGTACTGTGCTCCCGGTATTCCTCTGACGCCTGCAACATAATTTTAATCACACAAATATTCACAAATATTCAATCATGAGGCAAAAATTTCTCATACACAATTTTATTTAGATAGTAACGTACAGCACAAACACTTAATTTCGAAGTAAAAAAGTACAACAATAAGGAAAATATTGCAAATAAATCACGATCTGAAAGACGAAAAAGCTAACGTCCTGGGAAGAAAAATCTATTCTTCAGTGAGATAACAAAATTCTATTTTATCTGCACCGAAATTAGGCATCAATGATTACCACTAACAAGAGAACCCACGAATATTATGGAAAAATAGCGTCCATAACAAAGGATCTCTAAATCAGTCAGAATAACAAAATGTACATCACAAACTGTAAGTTAAAGGTCACAAAAGAATATGTGAAAACGACATTACCTGCTGAGGCATAGTTATTTCTTCAGTTTACAAAGCGATAGTTTAGTGCACAAATAGTGTATGACCACTTTTTCTGAAATTTGAGTTTTCATATGCAACAAATAATTCTTGATTGATTCTTTATGCTATATAAAAATCACATTTATATCTAGTTAGTAAATTTGCGAAAAATAATATTTCTTTTCATAGATGCCCCTAAATCTTATGTACCATTGCATGTTTAAACCTGTGTTTCTCGAATACGCTAAAAGTGGACATAGAATATTTGTGCACTAAGCCATCTGTTTAGAAGGTCCGGATTATTAATAATTCCTTCCTGTTTCTTTATAAACACTATATATGTATTTAACGACTATAATATAATATAAGGTGTACAATCATTTTCTTTTTATTTTACACGTGCTCTACTTTCACCATCTTATCTTATTCTGTCTTCACCTCTCACAAACGCCAGTGTCTTCCTGACCCACGCACAGATGGCGCACCACACTCAGCCCGCGTAATATAAATGTAATATACTCAACACCATCCATATACTGGGTTGATGGATATTTAATACACAGCTGCTGATATACACTGCCACTTAAAAATATTTAACCAAATGTTGTATGTACGTTTGATAAAAACGAAAATTGCGAGCAACTTTTTTTCACACTTCATAGCAAGAGTTCATTCACTTATGCCATCTAAAAAGTAGTTGAACTGCAATTCGAACTTCCATTTTGCTACTGCTAACTTTTGTTTGTCTATGCCCGTAAATATGCCAATTCTTCTGGTAATATTATTATTATTAGTAGTAGTAGTTTATTAATTCCGGCGGGCTTTGGCTCCCGAAATGGACTTAGTTACAAAACTTCTATGTCACTCATACCGCACTCCTTTATTTAAAATAACTATTACACACCCTTCGGTTTGCAGTATCACATTGGTTTCATACTATAAGCTACCTTGCAATCACCCTTTACTCTATCCCTCCCTGCCCACTAAGCAGAGAGGTTGCTAAATACAAAAATATAAGAATATAAAATCTGCTCTGCTGTACTTGCGTCTGGTCTTACTGCCATTTCTTATTTACATTGTTCCCTACTCTTTTACGTATTGCATTGTTTCCTCCGTCTTTCTATTTCTTTTAGCCAACCTATTTCATCTCCCCCGCCTGCATTGAACAGTACATTTGCCAGCGCAATGTCACCCCACCTCTCTCAATCCATCCCCCTGCAACTATTCACCAAATGCTCTGAGCTACCCTCCACTTCCTCGCAAATACTGCACAGCCTGTCCCCCTCGGTAAGCCAGAATCTTCTTGACTCATCCAAATTTCATCATCCCTCTCTTGCAGTCAGCTTTTGGCTGTCTTTCTGCCCTTGTAATATTAGTATTTTCCCGCATTTTTGATGATGTGAGGGGTTTATCCCTCTTACAGTAGATGTTCTACTAATTTTTCGATCTTCCGTTTTATTTGTCACATCTAAGCTTTCCGGACGTTTCAACGATTCATTATGCTTCATGTCTCGTTCTCGAGATCACAATGTAGTACCGCTAGTGTACGCAGGTGTCGCCACAATCTTCAGCCTCAAAATTTCAAACACGCACGCCGCGAACTTCCCATCGGTCCCGCGGCGCCATCCGATCTTCATAACGTTTTTTGTGCGCGTTGGTGAAGCCATATTTTCAGGCATTGGGGAAATTTGTTTTTTTTTTTCAAAAGTATAAGTAGGTTTCCCGTTCAGAATGGGAAAATCAAGCCGATCGAGAGACAGATCTCCATCCGTTGAAAGGCTTCGGAAAAAGTTAAGAAAGTTACAAGAACGGTTGGAGTGGAAATTAGATGAAAGAAAGATAGAAAGCATACCACGCGTTGGTGGCGTCGTAGTAAGAATGCCGGACGAAACGATTCGTTTATACAAAGTTCACGAATCAGGTATTTCCTTATTTTGTTTTCTTTCTCAATCTGTCTGGGGCAAAACTAGATTTTCTTTTTTGCTCCTAAGGGCGGCGAGTTCACACATGAGGTGAAACAAGTTCCGTACATTTTGACTAGGTTACAATTTCGCATCTTTGAACAAAAGACAGCATGTAACCTAGATCTCTTGCTCTTCTAGATTTATCGGGTCATCCTAGTCCTGTTACGAGCCGGGGCTGCGGCAACGCGAGAGGCCGGCGAGAAGGGTATTTCCCAAGGAATATGGTTAACGAATTTGTTAGTAAGGTGCGCGGACGAACCTGATGCGAAATCAGGGAGCCGCTTGGATTATTGACGGCGAGGACGAACCTGATGCGAAATCAGGGAGCCTCTAGGAATGGAGTCAAGCGCGGACGAACCTGATTTGAAATCAGGGAGCCGCAGGAGGGTGAAACGTCGTGAACGAACCCGATGCGAAATCGGGGTGTCACTAGGATGATGTTCACAGACGAACTCGACGCGAAGTCGAGGAGCTGTTAGGAGGTTGGATTATTCACAGACGAACCTGGTGCGAAACCAGGGAGCTGTTCGGAGGTTGGTAGACTTACAGACGAACCTGGTGCGAAACCAGGGAGCTGTAGGATACGGACGAACCTGATGCGAAATCAGGGAGCCGTAGGAGGGTTAAACGTGGACGAACCCGATGCGAAATCGGGGAGCCACTAGGTTGGTAAAATTCCTTTATTTGGATGAAAGGTTGCTAACTAACCTGATGCTAGATCAGGGAGTCGCGGGAAATGTTATTAATGCCTCGTAACTCTTAATTTTTATTTGATACAACTCGAGCGGTAAAGTTGTATCAGTGGGTGAGCGCTACTAAGTTTATAAGGATCGCTGGGTAAAAGATGGGTTTTAACGAATCAACTCGATTTAGAAGTGAACACCATTCGTGTATTCAAGATTAGTTGGTACAAATGTGAATGTCGCGGTTAAATAGTGTAATAAATGTGTGAAAATTACCACTAATTTGCTCGGTGTTGACGCACTGGCGATGCGGGGCGTACGAGCGGCTATTACAAAGTGCCCAATAGAATGTAAACCGAACTCGCGGATTCTATGGGGTCAACTATGATTCCGACAGAGACTTTAGCTCGATCTTACTGAATTCAACCGACTCGGTACGAGCGTGACACAACGTTACTCTACGCGTAACTGTACTGCTTTTAACCGCAGAGGGTAGAAACCAAAGGGTTTATATAGTCCCAAAAATGAGTGGGGATGCATTTGAAATTTCCATATAAGGAAATTCTTCGGGGTCGTCGTCGTGTCACTCCCGTTCCCATGGTCGTGATCCAGATGGTCGAGATCATGACCCCCCTTAGTGGTATGTGATAAGCAAAAGGATTTTTAGGGCGTTTTCCCTTCGTAGACGCGAGCTCGAAAAGTGGTTGAGAGCGGCGTATGGGGAAAAATCCACATACGTAACAGTCCATCAGAACCATCGGATATCGATGAGGTTTCTGAGGACGTAGTCATGGACAATGAAAATTTACCAGAGATACCCAATAATCTCCAAGAGACAGAAAAGGCAGAAGAAAACAACTTTGCCGAAATGGACCAAGTAACCCTAGACATCTAGGGTAACGACAGTGGTTCAAAGACCACGGGAAAGTTTACTTTTCATCCCAAGTTAGCGGGTACATGGGAGAAGGTACTACAATCTGGATTGAAGAAGGAACGAAAAACTGAATTCCTGGAGAAGTACCCACGCAGGGGTAACTGCCCTATTGAACCACCTAAACTCAATCCTGAGATTGAAGCAAACAAGAACGAGACAATCAAAAAGAGAGCACTGGGATCAGCGGTTACCAAGATTTTTGAAGGGCAAAAGCAATCTATAAATTCAGAAGAGCTGTTAAGGGACCTGGTAGAGTCGGGTAAGCTCATGTGTGAGCTGTTTATCCAGCTGACGACAGCAAGGAAGGCTTTCATATACCCAGGCTTGGACGCTAAAGCAAGGAAGGTTTTGAAAGCATCGGAAACAGGAGAGTTCTTGTTCGGATCCGAATTATCCCAACGGATCAAGTCCGCTAAGTCAATGGAGAAGCTGGGGTTGTCTTTAAAAGCTCAACCTACAGACAAGAAACCGTCATTTAGAGCCACTGGAGCTTTAAACTTCAAGGGCTCGCCTGTAACAGTCCGAGGTCAATCGCAGGCGGGCTACAAGCGACACGGCTACCAAAGAGTCCACGGTCAGAGATTCTACTCACAAAGAGGGAATCGTCATACAGGGAATCAAGGCCACTCACAGGGCCGTCAGTCATCATCACAGATGAATCGAGTACCAGCTCAGAAGTAAACCGAGGGGTGAGTAATATTGCTGGACGGCTAAAATACTTTAAGGGGGCTTGGTCTAATATTACCTCTGACAAGTTTATACTGGGTAGTATAATGGGATATAAAATAAATTTTGATGATGAGCCTGTACAGCAGCATACAGCTGGGGACGGCTTTTTAAACAAAAAAGACGAGCCCTTCATGCAGGAGACTGTTGACGACTTGTTATGCAAAGGTGCGGTTAAGAAAGTGGGGCCCTGCAAGGGGCAATTTTTATCGACCTATTTCTTGGTTCAAAAGTCAAATGGTAAACAGAGATTTGTACTTAACTTGAAGAAATTGAATTCCTTTATTGTTACTGACCACTTCAAAATGGAGGACATACGAACTGCGACTAGGTTAATGCCTGAAAGAGGTTATATGGCAAGTCTAGATTTAAAGACGCTTATTTTTTGATACCGATTCACAAGAGCAGTCGCAAATATTTGAGATTTCAGTGGAAGGGACAAATATATGAATGGATGTGCTTGCCCTTCGGACTCAGTCTAGCACCTTGGCTATACACAAAGATTATGAAGCCAGTAGCAAATTTTCTTAGCGAGAAGGGACTATTATCAGTCGTCTACTTCGACGATTGGTTGTGTTTTGGCAAAACGGAAGGAGAATGTGCTAGAAATGTCCAACTTACGAGACGGGAATTAGAATCCCTGGGTTTTGTCATCAATGAAGAAAAGAGTTGCATGGCGCCTAACACTAGGTGTCAGTTTTTAGGCTTTGATTTAGATTCGGTATCAAGAACCTTAGAGCTACCTGAGAGGAAACGAATTCAACAAAGTCAGTTTAATTAAAACGTTAAGAGGTCTAAAGTCGTGTAGTATTAGAGAGTTTTCGCGGATGGTGGGATCCATTTCAGCATCATGTCCGGCCATCCAATATGGTTGGCTATATTCGAAAGGCCTAGAAAGGCAGAAATATTTAGCTTTGTTAAGAAATAATGGAGACTATGACGGCATAATGACAATTTCGCAATCTCTCGTTGCCGACCTTGACTGGTGGGAAGAGAATATCCAAAGGTCAAGGAATCCAATAAGGCAGCAGAAATTCATGTTGGAGATTTTCTCAGACGCCTCAACAACAGGTTGGGGGGCAGCATGTAAGGGAGAAGTCACTTCTGGTGTCTGGGACGAATCAGAATTAACCCAACACAAAAATTATTTGGAGCTGAAGGCAGCCTTTTTTTGGTTGACATGCTTCGCTAAGGAAAAACGAAATTGCGAAATTCTGCTCCGTATTGACAACACAACAGCGGTGTCATATATTAACCGTATGGGAGGTATTCAATATCCTATCTTGAATTCGATAACTAAAACAATTTGGCAGTGGTGCGAATAACGAAATCTGTGGATATTCGTCTCTTATATCCCTTCCAAAGAGAATGTGGAAGCCGATAGAGGTTCTAGATTAAATAATATTGACACGGAATGGGAGTTGGTGCCCTGGGCTTTTCGTGTTATTTCTAACCGATGGGGTCACCCGGACATAGATTTATTTGCATCACGGATCAATAAGAAATGTCAAAAATTCTGTTCTTGGCACCGGGATCCGGAGGCGCTTTGCGTGGACGCTTTTACGTTGGAATGGTGCGATTGTAACTTTTATGCGTTTCCACCCTTTGCTCTTATCCTAAGAGTTCTAAGAAAAATTCAGCAAGACCAAGCCTGGGGTATTTTTAGTCGTGCCCGACTGGGGGTCACAACCATGGTATCCCTTATGGAGTTCCATGTTAGTAACAACTCCAGTAATTTTTTAACCAAATGTTAATACGCTTCTATCCCCGTGTAGGAAGATTCGGCACCCTCTCGCCATGAAAATGCGCCTGATGGCCGGGCTATTATCCGGCAGGCGTGCCAGAGACTGATCATCAGTGAGTAGGCCATAGAATTGCTTATAGGATCTATTGCGGACTCGACACTGAAGCAATATCTTAAACAAATCAAGGATTGGGCTAATTTTTGTTACAGGAAGGGATGTGATATATTTAACCCACAAATCGAGTATGTGATAAACTGGTTAACTAACAAGTTTAACGAGGGATCGGCTCTATCGTTGATAACAAATGAAAGGATAAGTAAAAGTCCTATTATATCTAGATTAATGCGAGGAATTTTCTACCAGAGACCATCGAAACCAAAATATGACCACACATATAGTTTAGAGCCAGTACTAAATAAATTAGAAGAGCTTTATCCTTTGAATAACTTAAGTCTACCGGAATTGACGGAAAAGCTAGTAGTGCTATTGGCATTAGTTACGGCACACCGTAGACAGACGCTGTCGCTGATTAAGCGAAGTAACATCGACAAAGATTTAGAGGGATATAAAATAAAAGTGCCTGACAGAATTAAGGTGACTAGACCTGGTGCATATCAACCCTTATTAGTTCTGCCAGTGTTTCAAGAGAAACCAACACTGTGCGTGGTAGGAACATTAGAAAGATATTTGGAAATAACGGATAGCTTAAGAGAAAATTGTGATGCATTGCTCATCACAACAAGGCGGCCTTATAAGCCAGCATCAAAGGACACGTTAAGTCGGTGGATACGTGCTTTTCTGGTTAAGTGTGGTATTGGGAGAGAATACGCGCATCATAGCATTCGCCATGCAACAACTTCGCTAGCTTGGAAAAAGGAGGTTGATATTAAAATAATCAAAAACCTAGCAGGATAGTCAGAGACGTCGAAAGTCTTCAATAGATTTTATAATAGACCAATAATTAGTAATAAGGCGTCGTTTGCGAAGGCAATATTAAATAATTAGTTCCTATTTGTTAGTGGAGAGTGTTTATAACTTGTTACAAGTTTCTTGAATTAAATAGTATCTCACATACAGCTCTGAACATCTACATTGTGATCTCGAGAACGAGACATGAAACAATCGGGAGATCGAACGAGCCCGCCGAAGGCGGGCGAAGTTCGATCGTAGTTATACAGATTGTCTCGTTCGAGAAGATCACGGCCCTCCCATAATTAAAGAGATAATAAAAGGAATAGTAGTAAAAGTCAGAAAGAATTTCTCTTTGTTTCCCCACCCTGTGATAATACTTTAAAAGTATGAAGATCGGATGGTGCCGCGGAACCGATAGGAAGTTCGCGGCGTGCGTGTTTAAAATTTTGAGGCTGAAGATTGTGGCGACACCTGCGTACACTAGCGGTACTACATTGTGATCTTCTCAAACGAGACAATCTGCATAACTACGATCGAACTTCGCCCGTCTTCTGCGTGCTCGTTCGATCTCCCAATCATAGGGCTGTTCGAGTGCTCGAATATTCGGGCGGCTTGAAATTCGAAACGAGCCGGGTACCCGTAAAATCCGGGCAGCTCAAATTTTTTCGGGCAGCCTGAAAAATCCGGGTAGTCCGAATCGTTTCGGATCGCCCAGAAGAACCGGATAGCCCGAATTATTTCGGGTCGCTCGAAAGAAGGGGCTAGCTCGAATTGTTACGGGTGGCTCGGAAAGTCCGAACGCCTCGAATGTGGTTCGAGCAGTGCGACTGTGTTGAGTAGGTGAAATATTTCGAACGGTATGGAATATTTTCAGAAATATGTTTCTGCTGGGATGTAAATGATGATTATCAATAATGTGAAGAATTAAAATATTCGGTAACAATTGAAAATAATTAATGAATTCTAATTTGTTTTACATTTCTTCGTTTTTGTTATGTTCTCTTTGGTTTAATTTCTATTTCAACCATTTCCTTTGTTTTTTAATAAATAAATAATGCGATAATGGCGATCTGCTTGTAAACGTTTGAATATGTACCTCTTACGTAATTATTTTCTGTTAATTCAGTATTTTGCATGTAATTAATGTAAGATCATAAGATTAATATATTATAATGAGAATGGAAAATATTTATAGAAGCATGTATGAAATTATGGAAGATAGAAAAATATATTCAAGTGATATTTACATTATTCGCAATGCGGTAAAGTGTACCACGCATATTCTGCAACATACGTGAGCACTATATATTGCACAAAAATACATCCTCCAGAAAATTATATACGCACACTAGATACGAGGAAAACACGAGTAGTGCGAAGTTCGCAAAAGCCGGAGGGGTTTGAAAGTAGTTAGAAATTCTTTTAATAAGCAAAACTTCAAGGTTATAAATTAATCAATACCCACTTGAAAACGGGTGTTTGGCCCGAAACAATTCGGGCTAGCCGGTTCTTCTGGGCGGCTCGAAACGATTCAGAGTACCCGGATTTTTCAAGTCGGCCGAAAAAATTCGAGCCATCCGGATTTTTCCCGCCGCCCGGATTTTACGGGTGCCCGGCTTGGCCCGGTTCACAGTGGTCTGGAGGGAAACTAAAATTCAATTTCTCAACTTCAACCTTACAATGTCGTTTTTTTTTTTGGTATAAATTGATAACTCTCCAGAGCTTCTAAATCCGCATACATTTCCCTTTTCAGATGATTCTTTGATTAGATATAATATTACGAAGACAAGATCATAAAATTTTATGTGAATCTAATTATTTTAATTACTCATTATATAACATCAAAATACGTGTTTGTATCATACAGTTACATAGGTAAGGAAATATATTTCAGTTATTCATAGGTGTCATAGGCTTGTTTAGTCCATGTACAAATAGTGCAATGTTTATAACAATTTAAACTTTGAGAAGGCTTATAAAAAAATGATTGAACGTGATTAACGTCGGACTTCTTTTTACATGGAAGCTTACACAATTGTTAACAAGAGCACGTAAATTTCAAGTGCAGTCTCCTGCAGTCTTCAATTTTATGTAGACTTTTAGAATTGACGCTCGAGGTATTTGGGCGTCCCCGATGCGTGTAGCTGCATAGCCGCTTGAGGAGCGATTTGGAAGAAGCGGATATTGATCTATTTAAATTACTATTGATAGATTTATGGTATATATTGAACTAAATTAATTATTAATTCGATGAACCCATAAATAATCAATACACTAATAAGTTCGAAAGATTTATTTATAGATAATGGTATATCAGTAGATAAATTTTGATTTATGTATAAGTCTCATTGTCACATGTTTTCATTGCGCGAACCTTATCTACTGTTAGTATTAAGTTTTATAAACACTATTGGTATATTATAAACACTATTGGTTCTTTCAGAGCGTATTTCTGCCACGTATATGGCACGGCGAAACAGATTCAAGCAAAAAAACACTTGCTGTGTCTAACTTCATTTTAAGTTCATTAAGAGAAAGTGATATTTCTAAAGAATATAAACATTTGGGGCTGAGCAGAAAATTCGCATCTTTTGCAGCAACTTGTCTTCGAAGTGGAGAAAGTGCCATAGAGTACTAAAAACATTTAAATCGAATAATGCAAAGTGGCTAGAAGAGCATTTGAATCTGCAAAAGTATGTTCATGTAAGTGGTGAAACTTCAACAACTGCAGGGCGTCCTCGCTTGTCGTATGAAGAAAAATCAGTCCGACCTCAAAGACGAGAGGCATCAATGCTTTCCGAAAATATGGATCAGGAGTTAGATTTAATACTGCATGCAATAGCAATAACTGCGCGTGAAAGAGGAAAGGACGTAGCTATTGTTTTAAATAAAACAAAAACTCCGAAGCAAGCAGAACAAGTAAGAAAAGCAATTTCCTTTACTAATAATTCAATTGTATTCTCAGTTTATGAAGCTGTTGCTTTTTTATATGACAACAATTTAAGTAAAAGACAATACATAAATATTAGACTGGAAAATAAAAGAAGAAATTGCAATATATATCCTAACTTTCGACGCCCTTCTACAAGCGGAGAAAAATTGCAGGCCATTTGAAATTTCAGAAATTTCAGCAACAGAAACAAGCTCTCTAGCATATCACTCGAAAATAGAATGCAAAAACAAAAATTGAGCAGACTTCGGCTGCCCACTGAAGTTATATCATTATTAAGTTGTCCAGTTGTCGAACCACAACCATCAACATCACATTCCGGAATAGCTGATGTTGTTAATGTGTCCGATGATGATGATGATCATGATCATGAAGATAATGAGGAACATGAAGATTTACCTATATTGCAATATTTAGATACTGTGGAATTAGATTTGGATGTATTATAGATAATAATTGTATATATTTTATATGTATAATAATTTTTAATATATTTTTTTAAGTCAAAGATAATGTTAGAACTGATTATTTTTTCTCTTTTTTTCCTCTAGTACGGATATGATATAAAATACCGCTTTCCAGTCCACAATGCGCGCCACATTGTATCCGCCATTTTGAATTTTCAATTTTTGGTGCCAAATTCGTTATCAGCGACCTCAAAAACCCCTAATCACCAAGTTTTAGAAAGATCAGAATTTTGGCCGATTAACGTAGGTATCCCCGGACCACTGTGCGGCCAGGCTCGGCTCGCTTTTTTCGAGTACCCGAACAGCTCTAATTTATTAGATCCGGATTTTTCATCGTTTAACGGTGTATTCTACTATGGTGTATGGTAATTTGAGTTTATTTGCGATAGTTCTTAAAAACATATTCTCCCAACGTAATGTGCCGACAGTAGTATTTCTATTTTCAATCAGTAGTTACCCTCTTCTCATATTTTTTTCGCTCTATTTCAATAATTTACAATTGATATTGGTAGTATTCCTCTGCCTGAGACATGACTCTCGATTTTCGAGATTCAAACGTGTTCTTCGCAACAAAATTTCTACAGGAGTAACAAAAATTTCCAAAACGATATTGCCAACCATAAAAGGTGGCATTACCAACATTGAAATGCCATTCGACAATTTTCAAGTGAAAAACTAAATTTATGTTATTATTGTCTAAACCGTTCGACCACACGGAAGGAAACAATAATAGGTCTAGTCTTATTTACTAAGAAGAAACATCACCTAATTAACAACCGCCGATTTGAATGAAACATGGCACCAAGTTGAAAAATGTTTGAAACGTACATTTTTATATTGTTTGTATTTATGTTGGGGCGGGGGGGCGGGGGAGCACAGCCCGCAAAGTTGTGGATGAAAAACGTATTTTGTCAAATATTTGAAAAACTAGTGAAGATAGACATCAATGTAAAATACGAATAATGCTTTCCTTTCTACGCGCAATACAACGATGCAAAGAAAAAGTGCGACAAATCATAGGTAGCTTAAAAAAATATTGCATTTTCATAAGTCCTTTTTCTATACCATGTTCCTGTTATTTGATAGCTGGTCAAATCAACCAATAAACTATGCCAATAAACACATGCATTTTCTAATTTTACCATTTGCTTAAAAACAGAGAAAAATATAAAGGAAGGTGGTAGAAAATTGGCAAAATGGTTCTCCTATGATGATTCAATATGGGTAGTTCTACAGGTCCCAAGGAATTATAAAAGCATAATTGTTTACGGAAACTACGATCGGAAGATTGTAAAAAATGCAGATAAAGAGGAAAGACCATCGGACGACAAATTGAAAGCTGTTGACTTCAAATAATCTTAAAGGGTTACGCCACGCTGAGATGCTCGAAACTACACGATTTTTTTTGCAGATACTATGGGGTTGAAAATTATTTCTTTACTTCTTATGTGTAGAGCGTATATTAGTGCATGTATTGTATAAATACTGTGATTGAAATATCTCCAAAACTATTTGTCTGATTTATTTCAAACTTGGTACACATACTCTTAATGGCATAATCTAAAATGTAGCATATCATTATTTTTATGCGATAATCCATTCGTATATAATAAATGTTTTAAGTTCGTCTTGTTAGGTAAAAAGTGAATAGTGATATTCACCTTGCTCTCATTGTTGCAATAAATTTTTTTTTCTCAAATTCATATGCTACATTGTAGGTATTTTATTAAGGAATACCAAAATCATCATGTTTTTCATTTCAGATGAACCCCTAGCGTTATATAATTTTTAACCTCATAGTATCAGTAAAAAAAAATCGTCTAGTTTAGTGCTGTTTCGAGCGTCTCAGAGTGGCGTAAATCCTTAACTTAGATATGAATACATAAAATGCCACCACCCGAATGCTATTTTCTAAATAAAAGTCGATAGTTTTTCTGTACGTACGAGAATAACGTAAAGAATATTAATTAAAGCGATAAATTAGCGATGCAGATGTTCACGAAAGTACGTTTAGAATGATACCCTAACTGAATCGTAAAACAAAACATAATGCGTTAAAAGCAAAAAAGAATTGTTATGTTTCGTTCTCCTCTTCTTCGAATGGTACTTTTTCAGCAAAATAATCGTCCATAAAGTTTACAGATAATTGCATAGATTATAGAAGATGATTGTGGAGCAAATCCGAAGAACTGTAATGCTCTTGCAACATACAAGCAACAACTCACAACACGGTGGCCAACTTTACATCCTCGACTATGCCCCATATAATTGAAACAAGTCCACTTTTAGTTTTTGTCTAACACTATGCAAATGAAATACTTTACATTGTTGACATAGAGCAACTATGTTTTAAGTAGAACACTATTGAGAGAATACAACTAAATGTAGTACTTGCGTTGATTGACGGACCAAGGAATTGCCGCTATTTGAAACTCAAAGTCATTAAATTGATCATAAGTATTCCGCATAATACCCCGGCACTTGTTTTACTTGGGAATATTGAGATGTGTATAAACGGAGATGAGTAACACTTAAGGAAGTTCCTAACCAACTATGTTAGTCAAATTAGAGTTCAGTAATAAACGATAAATATAAAGTAGTATGATACTATAGAAATAATAATAATATTTTTTAACATCATGTATATATATTTTAAAAAATTAAATGTTAATATAAATAATTGTAATACGAAAATAGAATATTAAATTGGTTAGCGTAGTGAATTGGAGCAGCAGATCTGACAACTTCGCATTCATTTGGAGCGTCTATTATAAACAAAATGTCAGAAAAAATGTTCATATGAATTTGAATCGTCGTTCGCTATTTAAATGTGTAAACATATCGATTGTGCGACGTTGCCACATTGATTGCTCTACGTAGTTTCTAAAAAATTTGCACGTAAACTTATTTTTTATGGGCATTTACGAAGAAACGATGCGGTCAGTTTTGCAGAAATTAATAAATTCATTTCCTGACATTTCGATGTAATTTTGCACCAATTTTGCTACACTTCTTGAATATAATTTTCCTGTTTCAAAAGAAAAACTGAAAATATAACCCTCTATTTTTCGACTCTGCCATATACCACTGTGGTAAAATGCATCAACTTTAATTAACAATTTCTCGATAACTGTGTGGTAAATCGATTTTAAACTTTGTACAAGGGTTTCTTGTATTCCAAATTCGTTTTGAACGAAATTTGAAAGAATTCTTGATTTTAGTAGATTATCCAGAAACCACCTTAAGTGAGGAAAAAATGTATCGAGGCAACTTCAATGCGTTGAAATTGTGACCGACCTGCATTCAACTTTTCGTCACGAACTAAGGTCGAAGCCAGATATATTGGCTGGTGAATTCGTTTTCGCTAGCAGCAATCGAGGAGAAATCAACCACCACCACCTGACGATCGTGGATTTGTCAGTTGGAGTTGCGGGGCCCCCGAAGGGAATGGTGCGGTAACGTGAACGCTGCTCAGCTCCGCCTGTAACGTAGCTGTGTGCCTGTTGTTTATTCTTAAGGATGAACTTCAGTGATAATCTTAGCCAAAAGTTAATCCATTTCCAAGATATTAATAAGGCTTTTTCCTGTGATGAAAACCAGTCAGAAATGGCAATGTATTTTTATCGCAAATTCAGTTGAATTCGCACTTATTTTTTATCTTATTTTGCCAATTTATTGAATATTTGATGATTTATCATTAACTTATTTGATGGAATATACCTGAAATGCAACTGCTAAAAATTAAATAATCAAACTATAATTTTCCTTTTTACTTATATGAAAAGCAGTGAAAAGTGTGTCAATGTGTTGTATTTGGTGAGTGTTGATCATATATATCTTAATTATATTAATAAAACTCTTATATATACATAATCTTCATGAGTCGGAAATTCCTTGTGATCGTGGCAACGCAGCTCAATGAGAAAATATTCTCGTGCAGTAGTTGGTAGTACTCACAAGCTTCAATCGTGTTCAATCGCGTCGCGTGTGTGTCGCATAACCTACAATTTTTGTTGGCATTTTACGCGATACACAATGTTCAAAGCACAGTCAGTTAAATGAATATAAATATTAATAAAATACTATTAATGAAAATATTGTTATATCAATTTTTTTAATTTCTTGCATAGGAATTTGCCCGTTTCATAATATTATCTTTACTCCTTTTTTATTGTCATATAAAATTCATAATTCAAAAATTTGTTGAACTTTGTTTAACTCTCTAAGGCCTAGACCCTTGAATCCTTATTTCAAAAGCTAAATATAAGCACGTGATCAAATTTTACGCACTTTTAAAATGAGTATTTTCTGGTGTTAAAAATAAATTGTGCTTCATTTTTCCCACGAATACACTATTGCCATTTCATCCGGTTTATATATATTGCAGGGAAATTTTCTACTTTTTGACAAAAGATGAATATGAAAATTATATTCACATGTCTATATACTGATAATTACGCATTTTCATTAAAAATCGCAGACACTGCCACGAATATGGAACAAAACGCATTAATGTGTTTCAAATATTCCCGCCTCTAGAGCTGATTGCGGCGTTGCCGCACTTTCACAGTTATTCAGTTACTTTATTAGTTGTGTGCGTTACGAAGTTATGCATAGACCAATACGAGATGAAGCTATCGAGAAAGAATCAATGTTCTGACCAATAAAGCTTTTAAATTTTTTCGGGGCTAACGCACACCTATTCTGATGTGTGTATTTATACACTGACAGCTCGGTTTGGCCTACACGCCAGAAGCTTGGCACTATCCCCACCACTACTGGCTCACTCTTGTTCTGCGAAGGCGAGAGCGAGATGGAACGAGAGCGAGTCAGAAAACGTTGAGAAAAGGAACACCGAGGCAGGCAAACGGTGTGGTGGGAGAATACCCCTCACGAAACTCACCAGCCAATATATCTGGCTTCGACTTTAATTCTGATACATTGTTATCTTTAGGTATGTAGTTAAATACTTGAGGTAAGTATTTTGCCCATAATAAGTTCATCGAGATTCGATTGATTCAAATGTAGTGTTAAGTATAACACAAGTAACTATAACATCAGTAAATAGGGAACGCACTGCGGTGTTCGGAATGGTTTTATCGGAAAAATAGAACATTCTGCAAAAACAGATAAGTTTTGTCTAACAGAATAGTCATGGCTGTTATGGTATTTCGGGTTTGTTCGACATAAACCTTCTATATTTTATACATTTACCTACAAACTTCACGAATGATAATTATTTTACTGAAAAATCACCACCAGAAGAAGAGAAGAACGAAATATAACAACGCTTTCTCATGTTCAATGCATTAAGTTTTGTTTTACACATTAGTCAGAGTATCATTCTAAACACACTTTCGTGAATATCTGACTTTTCGTAAAAGTGTCGTAAAAGTGATAGCGCGTGTCTTTTTACATGTTTCGGGACTCTGAACGCGCGGATTGACATATATACATATATATATATATATATATATACATATATATATATATATATATATATATATGTATATATGTATATATGGGCAGATTATGGTCAGCCTCAGGGGTCGGGGCATGTGGCCTGAGACTCAATTCCTACTGATATTCCTACAATAGTATATCGCGTACGGCCCAGGGTGTCGGGGCATCAAAGACCGCCGCTGTTCGAGTGTTTAATTTGCGACCTCGTTATATCTTTGTGAGTACTACACGACCCTAGGTGCCGGGCAGGGGGCTGCCACTCTCATTTGCGATTTTGAAACAGTGTTTCAACTGCCACCTGGGCAGTTCCAATTTTTTCGAACTAAAATTCAATATGGCCGTGATCACGTGTTCACGATTCATCTGTAAAGGCTGGAACAGATACATCAATCCTATTAACAATCCTATCGAAAAATAAGTTTTATAAAATCTGTTTGACAGTAACAGGTATGTATACAGTTGAATATATATTTTTAATGTTGTATATGTCGTGGCATATGTCGTGACATAGCTCTATAAAAAACATTATAATTTAAAAAGATATTCTACGTATACTGCATTAAAAATATATATTCAACTATATACATACCTGTTACTGTTTAACTGATTTTATAAAACTTAATTTTCGATAGGATTGTTTGGATTTCGTACGGTACTAGCTCGCATCAATCAACAATTCACAAATGCCATGCAATGCATACCAATGGCGTACACAGTTAAGGCTGGTTCAGACACGTCCAGTGTTTTAGTTGAGTAGCAAGTAATTTAGTAATTTACCCTGTGTGGACACTAAAATTTAGTTCAGTAGTTTAATAAAACAATGGTAAATTACTAAACTACTCGCTATTCGACTAAATTACTGGACGTGTATGTTCCAGCCTGATGAATCATGAACACGTCATCATGGCCATGTTGAATTATAGTTCGAAAAAAATTGGAACTGCCTAGGTGGCAGTTGAAACACTGCTCCAAAATCGCAAATGAGAGTGGCAGCCCCCTGGTGCCGGGGGTATCAAATACCGCCGCTGCTCGAGTGTTTAATTTAAGACCTCGCTATATCTTTGCGGGTACTTAACAATCGCTCGACCTAAGTTCCGGGATATTCGCAAAAATCTGGTGCTAGAGATTGAAGATAAATGTTTTTTCTACATTTTTAAATCTTTTCTTTTTACTAAAATGTCGTTGAACTAACAAAAAAAAACACACGCAACAATCGTTACAAAGCTCCGAGAATAAAAGAAAGCATTTTGAAGAGAAAATGTAACGTAAAACAGGTGATCCTTCAATTTTCCAAACCATATCGCATGTTTGATCACCTAGGACATAGGAAAAACAATCTGATCGGTTCGATCTTGTGCACAGTGGTTTATATATACAGGGTGTCCCACTAAGGAGTGGACAGCGCGATATCTCTTAAAGTATTGTCGATAAAAATATAAAAAAAATAGGGAATTGCATGGTTCGAGGGGGCCCATTTATTAGCGCGAACGAATTTTGTTTTCGATTATTATTTTAAAAGATACGATGGTCAAGTTCGGTTTTTCAAATGGAACTATTTTTTTTTAAGACCTGAGTTGATAGTGCGTTCCAAGACAAATTCAATAAGCTTTAATGTATACACTTTATTTCCACTGGTTTTTAAGATATTGCGCTTGCAAATTTACTGATTTTCACTGCAAGAAACCCCTCTGGAATGGCAAAAACCGGGGGCGGTCTTACTGGCCCCACGGGTGGCACTGCCTGTTGAAATGGATACTTACCTGCCAAAGGTCTACGCCAGAAATGGCAGGCCCAAAGGCTGGACAATTCTTTTCCGTCAGAAATGCTACTTAAGTAGGTATATCTGCGGTATCGAGAAGCGCATCGTTACTTTTATTTCGCACTTGCTTCTACGCTCGGATGGCCGGTTCTTTTGGGAGGGATGCAAGTTGGATTGGTTAGGTTAGGAGGAGTGAAAGTTGCTAGACTAAATTTCAACCATAGGGAGCAGATTGTATCAGAACCAATCGGATTTGCATCCCTCACAAAAGAACCGGCCATCCGAGCGTAGAAGCAAGTGCGAAATAAAAGTAACCATGCGCTTCTCGACACCGCAGATGTACCTACCTAAGTAGCATTTCTGACGGAAAAGAATTGTCCACCCTTTGGGCCTGCCATTTCTGGCGTAGACCTTTGGCAGGTAAGTATCCATTTCAACAGGCAGTGCCACCCGTGGCGCCAGTAAGACCGCCCCCGGTTTTTGCCATTCTAGAGGGTTTTCTTCCAGTGAAAATCAGTAATTTTGCAAGCGCAATATCTTAAAAACCAGTGGAAATAAAGTGTATACATTAAAGCTTATTGAATTTGTCTTGGAACGCACTATCAACTCAGGTCTTCAAAAAAAATAGTTCCATTTGAAAAACCGAACTTGACCATCGTATCTTTTAAAATAATAATCGAAAACAAAATTCGTTCGCGCTAATAAATGGGCCCCCTCGAACCATGCAATTCCCTATTTTTTTTATATTTTTATCGACAATACTTTAAGAGATATCGCGCTGTCCACTCCTTAGTGGGACACCCTGTATATTGAACTCGAAAAAAAGCTTGGGACACTTGAGTCATTCCATAATATTCCTTGACGTAGCATCATGTTTTGTAAAAATGTTAAATATGCAATTTTTGGGTTCATTTGAAAATGGTTTTTATGTGCTGAAAAAATTGAATTAATTGGTAACTAAAGGCTCTAAAAGGAAAATTTCTTAGGTTTCCAAAGCCCTCATAAAATTGTTTCCACAATCATGCGTTCGCAAGTTATTCAGAGGTGTAGGTATTCAAAGTGAAAACACCTTTTTTGCTTTGATCAATAAAAATCATACAACAAAATAAAAAATACGCAATTTATACAGTAATATTTGCTCTACATGAGCCCTCCATTGGATTTACGTGAACAATTTTGTGTGGCCCGTAGGGTAAAGTAGCCGAATATGACGACCTCTCCTAATATGAGACCCCAGCTTATCTGCGCTACAGTGGCGTTGTAATCAAACAAATAAAATATATAATTAAATACATTTAAACACAAATTAATAACAAACATATGAAACAATTATAAAAAAATTAATTTGTTAAATAATTCGTATTGATATTAAATTTTAAATTACTCGTTCTTATTATACATCTTCATCACTATCAGTTGAATCTGAAGGAATTCAAAGCTCAGTGTCTTTTAAAAATAAATATTCTAGCACAGATTTATCTAATTTTTCGTTTTATTACGTGTATTTCTTCTTATGTGCACTCGGGAGCAGATAAAATTTACACCAAATTAAAGGGTTTAAAAAGAAGTAATTGTAGTAAAAAAATGAAAGCACCGATGTTTCGTTTTTTTTTTCATTCTCTCCAGAAGTTAGAAGATGCGACAAAAAAAAGTAATAATTTGAGCCACTGGTACGTATCCATATTTTTAAGTGCAAGAATTTTTAATTAATAAAACGAAAGAAGGATATATTTTGCTTATTTTCAAAAAAGAAAGAAAGAAAAGGACTTATAAATACAACAAAAATGCAGTGGGTAAATATTTCCTATATGTTGTTTGTGGCAACTTGCGTTTGGTTATTCGACTTTGAATGTAATTACTGACCTTAAATCCTTTATTTATGTTACTAAGTTATGATGTTCTTATGTCAGAGGACTGTTTACTTCCAATCCATAAAATGAAATGCAAAATTTAAAAAATTCCAATTTTTTCTTTTTGAACACGTGCCGCGACACTGTGTATCCGTTTGGCCGGCAGCAGGCTACCGTCCGTCGAAACATTCTCCAATGGCTTTTATATGGGGACGGTAGACGGTCGTCGGACGGTACAATGTGAATGTCACCATACAAAACCCATTGGAGAATTTATCGACGGATGGTAGCCTGCCGCCGGCTAGACGGATAGTGAGAATCTACCTTAACCCTCCGTGTACTGAGCCTGGATCAATTTTGACCCACCCCTTGAGAGCGCTAAAGCACACAGTGCAGGAGCTGTGTGAGTCAGCCGCGGCCAAGCGAACTTTTAGCTGTCAGGGGTGTCATAAAAACATAAACCGGACCTTTCCGGTGACTGTTTGGGGCAACAATGGGAAGTTCGTGACGACTGCGCTGCCGAGTGGCATTCGCGACAGCATAGTTGACGACGACGCTTCGCTGCTTTCTTGTGTTTTTACCCGTATCTATTATTTTTGTTGGCTTTGTTGTTTTTATTGTTATTATCATTATCGTTGTTATCGTTGTTTTGTTTGTTTGACGTTGTATGCATACAATGTCTGCATTACGAATCGACGGGCAATCTGCAATTTTTGCGGAAGACAATGAAGACGTGCACGACTGTGAACAGTCATCGGATGCTGGAAGTGCTTCCAATAGCGACGCTGAACCAGAGGAGCAAGATTCCGAATCCGACGAAGATCATCCATCAGCATCTATACATCCAGGAAACCAAATGGTAGCTGGACGCCACTGGAGCTACATTGCGCCCGAAAACAGTGCAGTAGAATACCTCCAGCGCAAGTGTTCAACAATGGATGAATGTTTTCATTTATTCATAAATGAAGAATTCGTCCACGCCGTAATTTTGTACACTACTATGAAGGCAAATAAGAGTATGCCGCCGAATAAAAGCTGGAAACCAGTGGACCGTACGGAAATGGATGCATTTTTTGGGCTTCTGCCACTGATTGGACGGTTCAGAGAATCGCGCGAACGCAAGCAGGACCTATGGAAAACTAGTGATGCACTTTCTCGGCAATTTTATACGGCAACAATGTCGCGTGATCGCTTCATAGATATTCTAAGGTATGTTATTATTATTATTATATTTATTTGGTATCCTTGCCTTTCGGTTTTGGATGGCTTTCGCTTACATCTTCACTTACATCCACATTTACATTTACATTTATGTTTTACTCAGATATATTCGTTTCGACGATTCGACCACGCGAGAGGAAAGAAACGCAACGGACAAACTGGCGCCTGAGAGATGTTACAAATATCTTTACCAAAAATTGTAAGGAATCGTATAATGCAACAGACTTTGGATGCGTTGATGAGCAGTTGGTGACGTTTCGCGGCCGTTGCTCATTCAAAGTGTACATGCCGAACAAACCTGGCAAATACGGGGTTAAAATATGGACCCTTTGTGATTCCCAAACATATTATTGCTGCAACATGAACGTCTATTTGGGGAAACAAGGAAACGCACCAGAGAACAACAAGGGCAACGTGTCGTACAGGGGGGATTTCCTAGCCGCGATCGGCCGCGGTGGCTGGCGGCGGTCCCACTAGTGCAATGGAGAAGTATGCATCTGTCTGTGTTGCGCTAGTGGGACCGCCGCCAGCTGCCGCAGCCGATCGCGGCTAGGAAATCCAGCCTTTAGACAGATGCCGGATTTCTGGAAAAATTCCGGTCGATGCGTGACGACCGATAATTTTTTCACGAACATAAGTTTAACTGAACATTTATTAGATAACAACCTTTTTTTAGTCGGAACGATGCGTAAAAATAGGCCGGATTTACCCAAAATACTGACAGATATACAAAATTGATGTGTATATTCATCTGAATTTTTATTTACGCAAAACATTGGTATCCTACGTGCCAAAACTGCGAAAGTGTGTTGTGCTACTGTCCACACTACACCGCGAGCATAACATATCAGCAGCTGCACAAAAGCTTAAACCAGAAATAATAAATTGACTGCCAAAAATATTGACAGACGGGTTACGCAATTTGAGACTCAGGAAGGAGGTCTAATGGTAAATATTATGAGGGCGATAGAAGTAACGGGGAGAAAAATTGTAAAAAACGAGAGTAGGAGGTCACAAGCGCGCAAGATGTTACTACTGCGTAGGAAATGATAATAAATACCCCTCAAAATGTGAATCGTGCAATAAACATGTACACATATGTAAGAACCACTCCACAGAAACCCGCAGAATTTTGTGCAATACATGTAATGATGATAATATAAATATTGAATAAATGTAATTTTTTATAATTCACAAGATTATTTCTTTCATATATGTGCAACAAATATCCAAACATACCTAATTCGAAACCAACTAATTCGAGCTCGAGCGATCATCACTGTGTGTATAATATTGGTGAGGGTCTCGAGCTCGGCGATTATCCTACTTTACGACAGTATCGAAGTCCAGTAGTCGGAGGGTTAAATGTGTTGTGATGGGCGTGGTGGGCCCCTGAAGACTTCAGTGGTAGGCCCACGAAGACTACGGTTAGAGTTATAGCTGTGGACCGGGTAACCGAGATACCCGGGAAGAGGAGAATTCCCGAGTAGGCGCTACTTGTGTAAACTATCCGAGATACTCGTGATATCCGACAACTTACAGAGACAGAGTCAGAGTGATTCTGAAGTGACACCTGTCAGAGAGATGTCGCCTGGCACCCCGTGACGAGATCAACCTTCCGTGGTGCCTCACCGAATTTTATAGAATTTGCATTTGTTATGTAAAAGTAGTCCGATTTGCATGAAATTTAGTATAATTTTAATCGGGAGAATGCCAGGAATCCATTGGTGTCATTTTCATATCGACACGATGAACAATAAAGAACTTTTTAATATACTGTAATGAATATTTTACTCCAACTGCGAGGTGTCGACCTCGTATCGCTGCGGTCAACCGAAGATTCATACCTGTTTCAGAAATAAAATAATTCTTTATTCATTATCATATCGATATGGAAGTGGCACCGATGAATTCCTTATGTTTTTCCGAAGAAAATCATATCAAATTTCATGTTAATCGTACTATTTCCAACGAAGTTAATTTGAAATTATGTAAATCATTTTTTCATGTAATTTCCTTCATTATGGTCCAAATTATGTCGTTCTTGGTGTTATTTTCATCGGAGAAACATAAGGAATCGATTGGCGTCGTTTCCGCAAAGACCTGATAAGAAATGTGGAACTGGAGATTTCTTATTTTCTAGTGGGTACTGTCTCCCCAGGGCTCGAAGCCTTCGACCCTAAGGCCATGGCGCTCAGTGAGGCATCAATTATAGAACGTTACGCTATGGCATCTCCGGTAGTTTACCCGGGTATAGCCTACCCGGGAAATTTTTTTCTTCCTGTATATCTCACGGGTACCTACCTGGATATCCGATCTCCCGGGAATCTACAGCTCTAACTGCGGTAGTGAAGAAATAGATTTCACATGCCGAATTTATAAAAAAGAAAGAGAAAATAAGTTTCAGGGGAAAATAAACTGGGTGTCATATTAGAAAACCATTTTTTTATCTGCGTATTTGAATGACTTTCGTTTTCATTTTATTATGAAGAAACCGAATTTTTGTTATAGTACTTTCCAGTAGGTTGCTAAAGAATACATATTCTACTTTTAAACCGTGTATCGAATTTTAATAGAAGTGTTCTTAGTCAAGAGTTATGATGTTTTTAAGAAATGGGTCTCACATATTCGGCTACTTTACCCTACATACGCTGAAATTAGACGAAAATTTCTAAATATCATTTTATTATTTTTATAAAACAGTATCATAATGCATGTAAAAAAATTGAGCCTTTGATTCCAAAACTAGAAACTTCAGGCGTTAAACTGCATTTTTAAATATTCGTTGCGACCATTTTTCGCGCAGATGCAGCCATTTGAAAAGGAACAAAATTTTCGAGAAATTATAGTGACTCTTTAATTTTGTCCGGCAGTGTATAAATACATTATTTACTTTAAGTTTTCATCCCCGATTTCGATGATCTTGAAATATGTTGTTGGGGTATGATTCTGAATAACTTTTTCCTATACATGTTACCGCCGCGCGGCTTTTGTTTTCGAAATATTAGGGTAGACCGGGTCGGTAGTAACACTTTGACTTTGGAATACAATTATGCAAAAAACTATTACAGTTACAACAGTTTTTTTTTACGAAAATGTTACTTACTTATCTGACATTATTTGAGCTACAACAGTTTCGCTGTACCTATGTTAAGTACCTAGTATTCCGGTTATTAATAAAAAATGAGAAGTGGAGAAAGTGTTACAACCGTCCCTGACCCCGGGTCGGTTGTAACACTGCATGAAGTCGATAGTAGCACAAATTTAACTTTACAAAATTAAAATATTTATTGATTTTAATGATAATAATAAATGAAAAAAGTAAAATTTATAACCAATGTGTCGCACACCGGTGTCGCCATTGTGGCAGAAATAGAAAACGTTTTGGCTTGTGCATTCTGATCAATCCTTACATTCAGTACATTGCACCCATTTTTTATTTGGTTTGCTTGTGCTGTGCTATAGGATTCCATGCAAACAAGACAATATTATTAATCTTCTTTGTCACTATTCGGTTCTGTCCCGGTACAACCGATCCCGACTGCCGATGTTACAATCGCCCCCGACCAGGTTTTTGAACTTAAATTATAAATTTTTATTAACGAGACACTTAAAAGTGATAAGTAACGATCAGTACTTTAAAAATGGTTCTTAAAAAAATAGAGAAAACACGTACTTGCAAAGGGAGTATTTATATTACAATTTTAAGTCAGTAAGAAAAAGTTACTTTAGGGCATCGAAAAGTTATTTTCTTCACTATACATGGCTATTGTGTATCTATGCTGCTAGGATATGGATGTGTGTATTCGAAATGTCATTCTTCATCATATATCCAAAATTTGTGTTAATTTCTATCATATATTTTGAGATATTTAACGTGTTACAATCGCTCCCGGTCTACCCTATATATTATATATTATATAATAGACTTTATTGTGTCCCCTTGAGGATTACAATCTTTACACTTCCTCTGTTCACTTATCTCGCTTAAACAAAAACTACTTATCCTACTTATCCTTCCCTTACATACTAATTCGCCCGCTCGCTCGCTTGCTCGCCACCGTCTCACCCGCTCACCCCGCGCCCCATTCCCGCTGCTTGAACCCCGCTTCCGCTCGCCGTCTCTCACTCCCATTCCTTACCCATTCTTACCTCCATCTCATTCCCCTCTCCACTCCTCCACCTTCCTAATCCACTCTTCCCCCTCTCCCTCGTCTCCCATCACCTCCCTCACCACCTCCTGCCAGCCCCTTCCTTCCCCCCAACCCGTACACTCCTCCCACACATGCTCAATTGTTTCCTCCCCCCACCCGCATACCCTACAACTCCTTTTCTCCTCCTCCTCCTCCCAGTATCCCCCCCCTCATTCCACTCCCCAATGTAAACCTAACCACCCTTCTCCATCTGCTCTCCCTCCATCCCTTCTTTAAGTAGGCCTCCTCCATCCTCTTTTCCCTTTCCTTCAACCTCTCCGCTTTCTTTTCCAACCCCTCCCTTTTTGCCCTCTCCTCCTTCATCCACTCCTTCCACTTCCTCCTATCTCCTCTCCGCTCCTTGTCCACTCTTCTTCTTTCTTCCCCCTCCTCTCTCAACCCCTCCTTCATTTCCCTCATCTCCTCCTTCATTTCACTTATTCCCCTCACCAAATCCCTTATCATCCCTTCTAACACTTCCACCCCCCCCCTCCCCTAGCTTTCTCCCCTTATCTTCCCTCCTTCTGGTGATCTGGCTGTTTTCCCGCTCCTTTTAAAACCTCCCCCATCGTCCCTTCCTCCTCCTCCCTCTCCCTCTTTTTTCCCCAAAAAATCTCCAAACTCCCTACGCTACTCCCTACACTACTTGTACTGTCCTTCCTAACCCTTTCTTCATTCTTTCCCCTTCCCTTTACCTTCCCCCCTTTCCCTCCATTTGCTTTTCTCTCCACCCCCCTGCCCCGCATTCCTTTCCCTTATCCATTCCCAAACTTCACTTTCCCCGTTCAAACTTCGCGTCATCTTCCACCTCTTTTCCTCTCCCCCAGGTGTCTCCACTTTCCTTACTAATTCCTTTTTACCGCCAAACTTCTCTCACCTTATCCACTTAACCTCCAAACCTTCCCTTAACCCTCCTACTTTACTACTCTCAACCCCAGCCTTATTCACAATAGCTCTCTCCCTCCTACTCCTCCCCCTCACCTGCCACACACACACCCTCTCCACTCTCTTTCACCACCTCACCAAACTTTCCTTCACCCGCTATCACCACTCACTTTCACGCAACTGACATACAACGCGACCGGAAACGGAAGTCCTTATATATTATATATATTTTGGTATTTATTCGAAATCAGGATGCGTTGATCGTTTCCGAGATACCGAGGTAGGTACAGAGCTAGATTTGGGGGCCTACAACTACGTGTATGCAATTCAAAACCATTTGTAGAAATAACTACACACTACATATGTGTGTACACATACATATTGGTGAGTCCCTGCTGAGGGCCCTCCCGCCCCAGTAAATCTAGCTCCATACCTATGCCGATATCTCGAGACATACTGTGGTATAATAATACCATCCCGCGACACTGTGCCGTTTGTAAACAGCCACAGACGAGATATTTGACGAGTCTGTTTGTATTTGCAGATGTCTAACCAATCTATCCAATCTAACTCAAATTATCAAACCAAAGCAAGAAATTTAAAAAATATATTTGGGAATATCTCGGAAACTAAGGTCAAGCGGTGGTAAATATGTATAGATAGACGTTGTTCAGAATATGGTGTTTTACAATATATTTAAATTTCATCAAAATCAGTGATGAAAACCTAAAGTAGATAATTACCTACTAATTGTAAGAATTTGTATGAATATCGTGAAAACTAAAGCTGACCGACAGTTAGGACATGTAAAGGAAAAAGTTGTTCAGATTTATGACCTTGACAACATATTTGATGTCACCCCTTAAACATGGATGTCAGCCGCTAAAAAAAATACGTGTGGAACATTTTTCAATAGGTACTTTACTTCTGTGCCAAGCTTTATTTAAAATCGTCGATTGTCAATAGAATGATGTTAATTAGGAAATTAAGAAATAATTAACTATGTTATGTTTTATTCAGTTTTCTTTTATATCAAACCTACATGTGACAAGTGATTAAATACTTTTGACCGATCGTGTATATGCAATTCTTTTCAATGAATTTGAATGTATTGTATAATTTTTAAACGATTTTATTGAGCATCGATCCTCTGTTTGTATGTTTGTATGGTTCAAATCTGGCAATTCAAATTTAACCCACTTCCAACTATCCAATTGTTTTGAAACTTTGCAGGCATGCGTATTTTGGATGACAATAAAATATTTAAAAAAAATATATTAACCCGGAGCGGATGAAAAATTACCCAGTCATCAATAAATATAACCCATAACCACAAATCCAAACGACTTGAAATCAGCCACTTGCGTTTTTTACGAAAACGACAAAAAGCTGCTGCGTTCGGGACGCTAATCGCATCGCGATTACCGAAAATACACCATTTATCGAGAAATAATCCGTCACGTATGTATGAATAGTAAAACTAAAACTTTCAAGGCGTTCGTAGTATACCACCAATGAAATTGTAGTACAAGGAAAGAATTATTTTTTAGTGACTGTAGCACTACAACGTTTAAGTAAACTGTTAAACTGTATACAGCAATAAAAGATATTTGTAAAGAAGTCTGAGCTGTGAAATGTAAATCCACAAACACTAAAAACTAGAAAATAAAAAATATATAAAAAAAAATTATGTTAAATGATTTTATTAAAAATGTAGAAAAAAACGAAGTTAAAATGCACTAAAAACTAAAAAATAATTCTTTTCTTTTACTTCAATTTTGATGGTGTTAATATCACTTTAAATAAAATCGTGAGGCACGATATTTCATAACAGGATATGAATCACTTTAATACTTCAACTTCTGGTTGCACATGGTGCCCCACGATTTTATTTAAAGTGATCAAACACCATCAAAATTGAAGTACAAGAAAAGAATTATTTTTTAGTGCATTTTAATTTAGTTTTTACTACATTTTTAATAAAATCGTTTAACATCAAATTTTGTTATTAATTTTTTATTATATAGTAAACCTTTGACCGTCTTCCCGAACGAATACTTTCGGTATTCATTGTAAGTACATACATGCTCTTCGGTATAATTCAATATATCTTAAGTGTCGGGTTATCTGTATACTATATTAATGATTACAATATACTTGTAATTGCTTATTTTTCAAGTACTTAAAGAAATATGAATACCGATTAACAGAATTCGTACGATCTTCGAAATCAGGCGATGGTGTCTAGTACACCTTATTATGATAGACTACGTATTTTGAGGCTGGTGGCCAGCCAAAGCTATTACGCGTAAAGAATTTATTACGCAACCATGACAAGATTATTGCAAAACGTGTGTCACATGAAAAATTTATCTTTGATTTATTAGATAATAAATAAATCGATCCGATGGTTTTAAACGTTTTCAAAGTAAGGAAACGGCATATATACTGGATTTTGCCATATACTTCAAAAGTGACACTGAAAAATGATTACCTACATTATTAGCGATACTATTGTTTCATATTATTAGTGAAAAAGTCTGTAGCTCGCTAATCTACGTTAATATTCCCTCTATGCTAAGTACTTATTATGCCTATGAAACCGTGAGCGTATAGTATAATTTTGACAAATGAAAACAATTTTATTTTCACTCCAAATTCATCATTTCAAATCATCATTTCATATACATTTTTTTCATGTTTGTTAATAATGTATGAAATGTTACAGGCCAATAGAATAAAATGTTTCAATTTAGATTTTAAGAAAACATGTTTCAATTTAGATTTTAAGAAAATTATGATCATAGAAATAAACAGGGCAAAAAACAACAATGTTTTTGTGATACAATTAATTTCCTGCAGACCGAGTTCTAGCAGCGCAATCACAACTTCCAAAATAGTGTGTGATGGTTATACTATAATAAGATGATGCATCCACTTAAAATTTTCAAGGTTTCACACTAATAGCACGACTGTTTCGCGATTGCAGCATATTAATTAAAATAACAATGCCGAAGAAACAAAAAGAGCAAAGCAAAATAAACCCTTGTCGTAAGGGCGTCCAAAAATTTCTGAAACCGTATTAGATAAAGTAGTTATCTTGAAAACAACTATAAGGTTCTATAAACTATTACGAGTCTCCACAAAGAACGCTAGGGTATATTGTGACGGTACATCAGCAAGTTAACAGACCTCTATCGCTATTTGAAACGAACATAGATGTATGGTACATAGACTGAAAAGGATTGACCAACAAAATTTGGTGTAATCGAATATCATTATAACCCCTAGCGTTGATATCGCAACACCTGTCACGGTCACGATCCCTCATCAGACGTTCTAGCGCAATGGTCTTCGGTTTCTGGGCGGAATTTTTTCTTTTATCGCCGAATCTACACGTTCAAAAATTTTTTTTTCAAATATTGCTGCGTACCTTGATTTATGAATTCGGTGTTTGGTTGCAATATACATCGGCAGGAACTAACTAAGTAGGACGATAGCCGTCACGGAACTCTTGGTAACTGACGGTAATTTCGAGCACAATGCTGAACACGATGTTACCATAATAGCTGGCCAGCCCCCACTCACCCACGTTGCAAAAGGGTAAAGAATATTAATCGCACAACAGTGCCGAATGATATGCTTAATCGATTAACCTTAGTTTCACGCTATTTAAAATTCCGCCGCTGTCTCGGACTACAAGAAACGATACATGAAAACTATCTTTTTTTAACTTTGTAGTTATTATGTGAAACGATTTTTCCCAATTTAAGTTTTGTCTTTATTTGCCCTGCTACGTTGTTAGAAATGACCATCAATATTTGTAATTAATCATTCGCTTATTGAGGAGTTAATGTCCATTTTTAGCTGTTCTAAAACGACGCGTTGAATCTAATGATCATTAATTTGAAGTATTTTCAAACCTGGATTTTTTTCGTAATAAACGCAAAATGAAATTAAATGTCGTATGGTGCAAAATATACATATGACGTGGTTATAATCCGGCGAATCAGTAGTATTGTGTATAACGAATTTGGATCTCAAAGTCTGCGAAATTGATTTTCGCAGGAGGCAATTAGAAGCATATTATTGTAATTGTTATCATATACCCTTTTCTACTAGACATCACAAGAATATCGTAATATTAATGTATAAGACTAATATACACGTAAGAGAAATCGGGACCAAATAATATTAACATAAACTTACATACGCGGGAAGTTACAATTACTTAGAATTCAATGCGGTTGTCAACAGATTTGGACTGATACAAAGATGTTTAATCGTGAATCGAGCACTTAATACTTTTTAGTTATGTTTAGTATGTACCGTGTTATTCATTAAATGTTCAAATATTGAAAACCATTTTAATAGAACTATTTATATTGAATGTACATACAGTTTTACGAAACCACATAATATTTATAGGTAATACTTTAACTTTAATGTGAGCAATAAAACAGGCCTCGTGTACTTAATTAAATTTAGATGCTTACTGGCGAAGTAACTTCGAATGTGCACCATTTATCGTAGTCTTCAACTGGTATTTTAATGAAACTTTCAGACATTTTGTAATATCAACGATTTGATTTAAAGATTGATTAATAACAGGAATAAATATATGTTCACGATTGGTTACTTAATACGCTTAGCGCAAAAATAATAAAAAAAATTGTATGTACAACGGTGACAAATAATACGAACTCAAGCATTGGTTAGAGATTGTCTACTATAAATTAAGAAAGAAGCAAAACTGTATGTTCTTGAATAGGGAGGTATAGGAAGATTCGGAGAAGTTTTCAATTCTCTCAACATGGTATTCGTCAACAGCGTTTCTAAATGCATGTACATTAAATTCAGCTCCTTACATATAAGGAATATGCACCTACTTTAATAATAAGTGTTAATCGGAGCCATGCAAATCTGACATTCACAATCTCATTTGCATCCGTATTTTCGTAACTTAATTCTATTTATTTATAAAATTAACATTTTCTTAGTTGCAAAAAGTATAAATAAACAAATTCTTCTGATTTTGCAGAGTGTAGGGTGTTGCGTTTTTAAATATTAATTCATTAAAAACCTTATATCTTACATCTATTTAATTGGAAAATGCGTAATGTAATTGTTGAAAATCATTGAGTATATCCCCCCCCCCTTTCCCACATAAGACCAAGACGAAAATTTTATTGTACAAACCACATTATTTTGGTATTTTGTAACTACGTAACAATTTCGTTTTGTGAGCATACATTTCGTATAAATAAAAACACTTGTGTGGACTATAATAATTATATGAGAAAGGTTTGGGTTAGGGGTTCGGTTAGGTTCAAAATACCAGAATAGTGGCGGGCAGATAACAGGAAAGGTCTGAACCTTCTTTTTGTTAATTAAAGTATAAAATTAATCTTGTACGCCCATGTCAGAAATATTAGATGCGGTTGTAATCAGTAAATAAAATCAGACGATGGGGTTGTGAGTTAGAGGGAAACGTTTAATCCAACCGCCTACATTAATTCAATACTCGCCCCCTCTCTTCCACCTACGACGTCTGTTTCTGCTTATAAATTTGGGAAAGCCTGACATGCACTCGAAATAGTTTAAGGAGGTCTCCACGCTAAAGTAGATGCGTAGTATTGGATTTCAAACTGAATCAAGCAATAGACTCGCGCGAGCTTTTAATAGCTAGTCGCGTGTTATCAGTAGTTCTTGCAGCATTCTAGTTTCTCTTCATTTTCGTCCCTACCATTGATAGCATATGTATAACCTGAACAGTCATTATGTTTTTGCTTTCGTCAACATAACTGTATGTTTAATATGCTATCCTAACGTAATTTGTGTGAATCTAAAAAAAATTGTTTTTTCAGACAGTTAGTAATGCATCTGATTGCTATATATACGATCTTTAATTCGATCTTAAATATATCGATTAATTGCTATATATATATATAGCAATTAATCGATAATTAAAGAACGTACAAGTTCACTTTCTATTAAAGTGTATGGAAGAATTCCGTTTTATTGAACAAGATTCATTTTAGATGTTTCACACTAACAAAATAGATTTTTATTATATCTATTAACATATTGCAAATTTCATTGTATTAATTTTATGGAGGTCTCAAACTTAAGACTGTTTACTAATGATGGGTGTGATCCAATTATTTTCCATGATTTTCAAGAAATTCGATGATCATAAATACAATGTACTTAATCAGAAGATTCTAAACGTATTGAAAGGTGAATTAATACATGGCATCAGCATTTGATATTCATACTTGCCGAATTGAATTAACATTGGAATGATGACAGTAATGAATATATCGATATTATCACACACAGAATGAAATGCGTAAGTATTTTGTGAATATGTGCTTTGTATAAACCGTGAGAATTACTAACACGTAGTATCTACCGTGAATTGTATTAAATCCATATATGTACATATGTATATTAGGTCATCTTGAAAGTTCCCACAGGTTTTGTGGTATTTAATTTTGGCCCCATATATTTACAGTGCTTTACAGATTTTGAGGTACATTATATTCAGAGTGTTTATAAGCATGTGTATGTTGTGCGGTTGGATATATTCATTATCATTTCGCATTTGTTTTTTAAAGGCGAGAAGGAAAAGATATGAATGAAAATATAGTAGAGGAAGTGCAGTATATTTGGAATACCAGTTTGTTTAAAACGAATAAAAAATTACAGTAGAGGATGGGAACAAATAAAACAGCATAATATCATAGGAAAACCAATAAACTATTATGTTTTAAACTCTCAGTAATAATAAAAAACAAAAAGTAACTGAAACTTTGATCTAAATGAAAAATGACAGGAAGTATCGATTTCGTTAAGGTGCGTGCAATTTGGGATTCCGCTATTCCAATTTACCTTCACTTTATACACTTAAAAAAAACCCTGTAGGTAATAAAATTATTTTCTTTTATGATCTAATCAGGCTGAAAAATCACAATATAGGAACAATCTTAGGTAAATAAAATGCATAAAAAGTAATATTTAAGTTAAAAGATTTTATTTAAAATTCAGTAAAACTATAAAATTTAGTGTATTTTAAATAAAATCGTTTATCTTCATTTTTATATATATATATTTTTTTATTACTTACTTTTTAGTGTCTAAGTTTTATTTGTGGTTATAGGCTGATTTCAAGTCGTTTGAGTTTGAGGTTACGGGTTATATTTATTGTTAACTGGGTAATTTTTTAAACCACTTGAAGTTATTTTTCATAATTTTGTATTGTCATCTACACTACATACGCCTGCAAAGTTTCAAGTCCATTGGATAGATGGAAGTGGGTTAAAATTGAGTTTCTAGATTTCAACCAAACAAACATAAAAACAATCAACCATACATACATCCACACAAGCAGAGAATCGAAGCTGAATAAAATCGTTTAATAAATGGCCAGCGCTGGCTCAGCCGGCGGCGGTAGCCGTTACTCGTGAAACAAGAGCATTGCTAAGCTTTGGCATGTTCCAAACTACCTTCACCTTCGGTACTCCGAATTAGCAACATGGCATTGAAACCTAAAATTTCATGTCACACTTTGTATTCTCGAAATTATCGCAAAACTGTCAGGCAACCATAGAAAGAACATGCAGATGAGTAGATTAAGTATTTAACTCTAAAGTTTCGACATATTTTAACCATGATTGGAACGATTGAATACTTGCTGTCAAAGTTTTGCAGATTCACGTTTTCTTATTCTGCAGATTAAGTCGAAAATGTTAAAATGGCGGTTCATCCACAAATGTCATTAGTTAACAGGTCATTAGCCCCTATTATCTACGGTGTTACAAATTAGATAGCGTTAGTAGTTTATTAGATACTTCGGTATTCCAAATTACCAACAGTATTCCAAATATGCTGCACTTCCTCTATATTAAGCCAACTGACAAAAGTGCCTATCAGCCGGTTGCCCCTTAATAGGCATGGTGGACCTGTGTTTTACAGAATATAACAATGCTTACAACTGCAAAACTAATCATTACACTGTTCGACAAAATATAAGTTTTTTTCGGACCTGTAACATTCAATAGCCGTGTCTTATAAATTTTTAAATATCGTTGTATTCGGGAGGGTTCATAGAATAATTTGACGGAACAAGCAACTGAATAACTCTTACTGTTTGAACACAAAAGATGTTCAAAGTTGAAAATATGCATTTTTTTTTAAAAATCAAATTTTTCAAATACTGAGGGAGATGGCGAAAAACGGTTTGCGGTTTCGTTTTCAAGGCACGAAAATCTATAAGAAACGGCTATTGAATGTTACAAGTCCAGATGGCTGTCGAAGTGTGTTATCGCACCTGTTTTATAAAATATCCTATCAGAGGAAATAGGCTTTGCCGTTACATGAAAATACTTTTTCACAAGTTTTGACTGTTGAATATTTTCAAATATATGGCTTGCCGTACAAGAATCCAATATGTCAATGGATTCTCATCTGTGGGTAAATATAGTTCTTTCGCGTAATTATTTATCTCTAAGGACGCACGACTGTTACGTGTGATTGTATTTTTATCAATTACTTACATATCAAATGTTAATCAAAATGAAGGGAAATAGTATTTATTAACGAAATATTTTAAATAACGCTGATTTTCCATTATTTTTGCGTCTACTGTGCTTGCAAAATCTAATATAATTTCCCTACCTTATAAATTCTTGCATATCTAGATGATTATATGTCTATCTGATTTTAAAAATCCAATGCATGCAGTTCACTTTGTTCGTACCATATCCTAATATTGTCAAAATAAAATCACCTAGAAGGTTAATTAATATTAGTGATTTTATTCTTCTACACTTTAACGGAATTTGTAGCCTTAAGGGATTGTATGCAGGGACTAAAGACAGCTGTTCCCTCATACATCACATGCATTTTAAGCTAATTAACTAACACGCTCGAGCACCGACGCGACGTGCGCTGACAAATATCCAAGCATTTATATTCATAGCGATCATATATTTGTAAGTTGATATACCTAATTTGATCCACAGCCAGTGCTAGAAATTATTGCAAGAAAACTAGCAGAGCAGTGTAAGAACATTAATTGCTCGAACAATTCTATCTAATTGCAAGTACCTACTTCTAACAAGAAGCCTCTATGGCTGGTCTGCAGGGGATTTTGGTGAATTCGAGGAAAGAATCTAGGGACCGAATGATGGCATTCTGTAGAATACTTCCCGCTAATGCACATTTTTTCTGAATAATTAATAATAATCCCTGAAATATCTACATATAGACTAAATGTACATATTGACACGGGAGTGTACTGGGTAGAACTGAAAAGCGATGAATTATTCGAAATGGAAAACAGAATTATTTTATCAAACTTGGTAATTAAAGCTCGCAAAACTTTTAGACGTAACCGTATACTTATTAAATATTGATACAATTTTGAATGGCAATTTTAAATATTTTATACATTTAAAACTACTTCTTTCTTTGAATACATTATTTATTGAATGAAGTAAAATATAAAGTAAGGTAATTAAAATAAATGTTTAAAATTACATAAAAGTATAAACAAATAAATATGTCACAAACAGATATAAAATAAACGAAACCTGAATATTTGTCATGAAGAATGAAAATATATATATTAAATATCTATTATTATTATTATTTGTTTGGAAGTGCGTAGAACTTGTATAGCATTGACAGTTCATCGTATTATTTATATACGAATGTACTAGCCATTTCATCCCAAATGGCACAAAATTTGGCATCCTAGTAGTCGGTTTTTTTCAAAACTGGGTATTGATATTCCCGAGAAACTAATCTTCTTTCTCATACTCTCTGGTTTTTCGAGGTGTAAACCCCCCTAAAGGTTAATGAGTGTTTTCCTATTTTCCATTATATCTTGAAAACTCAACCTGGATATAAACCAATTGTTGGAAAGAAAATTTAGTGGTTGTACATGCTGTATAAAACTATATAATCGAGTTAGGTAAAGTCTGTAATGGCGAATGTTTTCTTCGTTAAACTATAATTTTTAAACAATTTGATTATACAGTTTTATAGCGAATAAAAAATCATTAATTGTTGAGTGTAACAATTTTGTGGTAACGGAATACTTACTTCGTCAAATCACTTACGAATTTAATAATATCTGCTTATGAGTAATATGCGTGTACAATATTACCTCTAATAATACGTTAATAACAAGGCACTACAGACGAAATAAGCAGCAAACATAAACGATGTCGACACTGTGCTCTCCTTGAAGCCAAGGTGCGTGTGTAACGTCCCACGGGGGCTCGAACTCAATAATACCGACTGCAGATAAAGTAGAACCGATCTCATTATCACAGAACCATCCTGTATTACCGCGCAGACTCGTTGTGAATACTTTTATATATAATTTATGATTTCAGCGAATATTAAAAGAATAAATATTATAGAGATGTTAAGAATAATTAAATATAAATACTGATAAAAGCGCAAAACAAAATAATATGTATTAAGTAAGTAAAACGCGAAATATTGAGAAAAGACTTACTGCGCATGCGCCAGCCCGCCAATTTTCTAGTATAAAAGGAGGTGCACGCAGCGCAGCGGGCATTACGTTGCTTTTCAATTCGAACACGTTTTTGCGTCCAACGAATGCTAGTGCCTGAAGGCAGCTAAGTAGTATCAAGTAGAATTTCAGCACGCTCCGCAGACGGCAGCGACTGGATCTTAGTGTACAAAGGTACTGGTGCTCTTTTCTGGACCTATTATTTGAAGGTTGAGAACTTTGTCAACGCGGAGGTATCAAGCGTTGCTCCTATTAGTGGGCAGCAGCTTAACCGCTTAGCGAAGGCAACGTCTATAGAACCATAGAATAGAACTCTGTCAAGAGTTTCCGGAACCACTCCGGAGACGGCAGCGGCCGAACTCACTACAGGAGTGCATGTATATATATGTCGGAATAGGGGGAAACGATGAAGCCTCAGAGGATGATTGGGTGTTTCCGTTGGCTCTTCTCCTCGTAAAGTGTCTCATTTTTTTTATTTGAATTTAACAAGAATTGAGCAATGTAATTATAAAGAACTTTCAAGGAATTTCTTTAAAACAATCTATAAACTATAATTCTATTTAAATTAAAAACTAATGAATTCTCGGGAAGGGAAAGTTGAATTGTCTTCGATGGCGATTTCTTTCGGAATCAATCCCCTTTTTTTCTTTTTAAAATTCCGCATTCAAATTATCAACCTTTTCCGGTTGCTAAACAACCACTTCCGTTTCCCTTCCGAGACTACATTCAAGCGCACACTAACAGTCTAACGCTTGCGTTTTCGATTGACACCAAAATAATTTCGCAATTCAATAATACATGACTTCATGTCGTCATTAGTAACAGCATTAGTAATAGATTGTAAAGATCGACTATCGTGATACCAATTGGGGAACATACTCCATATAACAACGAAAGAATCATCCAAATCGGTACACGCGTTACAAAGTTAGACGCGACCATACATTAAAATTGTAATTCTAGATAATTCTAGAATATCTAGATAATAATAAAAAAATTAACATGGTACCACCATATTAATGTGGTTCTTCACACTCTTTCAAATAAAAAAAACATCGAAATCGGTGCACCTATGCGGAAGTTATGCGTGAACATACAAACATAATGAAATATACGTGACGAATTGAGTAACCTCCTCCTTTTGAAGTCGGTTAAAAAGACATTGAAAAAAGATAACCGCATTGAGACGAGTTTTTCAGTTTAATATTAGTTATGTAATTCCATATTTCATTTCGTTAATAGATTGCTTAACCCCTTCGCCTACAATATCGTATGAAAGCCGTGATACGTCAATCGGGCCAAACATGAAAATCATGGGTGAGAGCCGTGGTACGTCGATCGGGCCAAACGTCAACAACACGTGTCAGGCTCGTGGTTTGTAGGTAGGGCTCAACGTAAAGAACACGGGTCATGTTCGTAGATAATTTTCGCCAAAGTTTATTTATCTTAGTTACGTGTTATTCTTGGCCGCATTCGCATGTTCAGATATATTTTTTTAAACATATTAGAAGAATATCTCTAAAAATCTCTTCAAAACGAAAATTCAGTCGAACCGTGAAATGACTCGACGCGTGACCCACCTCTGGTGTTGATTATGCGTCAGCCCTCGGAATTTAAATCGTAGGGCAAGGAGTTAATAAATAGTCTGACCTTTTTAATTCGATTAAACCTAGCGTAATTAAATCCTATACAATTCCTACAATTTTTTTATGTCTACACTAGTTTTCAATATATACAGGAAAATATGGAAACACACATTAACCTTTAAGGGATGTTCTTACTCTGATGAACCAAAAAGTAGCAGAAAAAAGGATTGTTTAATACTTCTAATGAGGTTTTCTAGAAACCGTGTTGAGTTAGAAAAAATCGAAATTTTGGAAGTACCGAAGTTCCCTTGTCAGTCAATGTTTCATAGTGTACTAGCTATACCAGGCGCGTCTAACTCGTGGTTAGGTCCCGGGGCCCGCCGATATTTGCCACCACGCAAGCATAGGGACGTCAAAGCTACAGGTAAGTGGTGACGTCACGAGCAGTGGATAAGGACTGGGAAAAGTTACAAGTAGTGGAAGCGTAGTGCTGCGTAGCTAAAGATAGTCTGACGTCTGACTAACAATGAGGTAGTTCAACGCCATGGATAAATGGATGCGAGTTTTTCTAGTTGGGGTAAACGGTAAACCCAACTGGTGGAGCTCACGTGTCGAGGATGGAGACGAAATATTGGGTGATTTGTAAAGTATTTAAACCATTTACTAATTTTCTAATTAAAATATTAATTCATACATGGTGTCTCAAAATTCAGCGACTTCCCAGAACATGCAATATCCTGATACAAAAAGAATTCGAAAGTACTTTACTGTTTTGGGATCCGAGGCTTCGTTCTCGAAATAGGCATTAACAGTTGAATATTAGCGTTCGAACTTCCGGGTCGCGCAGTTTAAAGTTTGAACAACTGAGCGCGGAGCAGTAACCCTTAGCAGGCACACACAGGAGGTACGCGTTAATACAGGCCTACACACATACACAGTACAGCCGATCGCACTGGTTCAAATGGTAAAAATGAACCAGGGTGGTCAGCTGAACTGTGTGTGTGTGTGAACCTATATCTACACACACCTCCTGCGTGTGCGTGCGAGTGTACATTACCACGCGCTTAGCTAACTAACATGTTCTGGGAAGTCCCTGAATTTTCGGACACCCTGTATATAGAAGAAATTACCAGTTTATACAAAAGAAGACCAAATGTGTCGCGTGTTTCCCGACTGCGGTTCCCAGGCAAATTTCATTTCGCATCAAACACTTGACATGCTAGGGTTGAAGGCGCGAAGGTTCAACGTATCGGTGTCGGGTTCAAATCATATCGCGACTTACTCCACTCACATCGTGCGAGTGAAAACACAGTCCCGTATCAATTCATTTACAACCGAGCTCGATTACATAGTGGTGGATCGGATCACCGACAAGATTCCGATAATTTCGATGAGACGTGACGATCTGGCATTGTCGCACAATATTCAGCTAGCCGACTCGCAATTTTATGAGTCTGCGGACATAGATGTGTTGATTGAGGCGGATATTTTTGGCATTTAGTGTGCGTGAGCCAAATTAATTCTTCACTCAGTTATCTAACATTGCAGAAATCCCATTTTGGCTGGATACTGGCTGGTCGCGTCGGTCATCACACTTTAAACTCATCGAACGTGCGAAGCCTCCATATTTCCATTACAAATGTCAAGCTTCATGAACAATTGCAACGATTTTGGTAATTGGAATGATTCCCAGAGCTCGCGAAGCCTTTCTCTGTCGACGAGCGAACTTGCGAGAGATATTTCGGAGAGACTACCCGTCGTGACGGGAATGGTCCATTCATTGTGAAGCTTCCAATCAGGGAGGGGGGCTTGTAAACTCTCGGTGACCAACGGGCCAAACGTGCAGCGATTTCACGCATTGGAAAAACATCTTAATCGCGACTGTTAAGGACACGTGTTGGGATTACGCTGCGATCGCAGTGGACTATGCCGCTTTTGAGGGAAGTCATTAGCGAACCTACGATTGTATATTTACGAGAAGACTCTGGCCTGGCTAGAATGTGATTCCAAGTTGACATTTTCCAGTCATGCCATTCTCAGTGGCAATTGACGTATCGTATACCCTCACGACAACGTGGCTAAACATCCGCTGGTCGGTTTGCTAAGACAAGGGACCCGTTGTGCAATGCGTTTGGCGGGCCTACGTGTCGGAACTATGAGTAGGCTCGGGGGCGTTGCAAAGTCGATAAACCGACCAGCGGATGTAAGTGGTCGGTCCTATGCCTCACTGAGACGACAAAATCCCTCAAGATCATCTTGGAGGGAAATTTGTCCACGGACGAGAGGCGTCACTTTGTAAAACGAGTCAGATCTTTAGAACCCGCGAATCTGCATCAATGAACCTTACCGTTCTATCGCTGTCTCCAAACTTTCATTTATTCTGTAATAAAGTATCACTAATTGTTAGCAAATGAAATTTGCCATATATATTAACCTCGCGAACTTTGTTTGGCGTTAACAGCGACCCTGAGTTAAAAACGCAATACGTTTGGTTGTGGAAGGTGCGTGGATCGAGGTTCTCCCTGAGAATCCTTGTTCGTCCTTCGCTGTTGTCGTCCGACGGGCTCCGAATACTCGGGTGAAGGTACCGGGACGGATATACTCAGTTGGAAACCGAGGGTAGTAGGATCCTTGGCCGGTTAAAGAGTTAGGACTCACCGTAGGGTTAAACAAGTTTATTCTGTCCCGATCTAGGTTACACGGACACTGTGACAATCAGGCTTGAGTCTCGTATAGAGTCGGCTATAGAGTCTGAGCTCGTATTGCTCGTACATCGTTCTTATACTTCAATCGCGACGAAGCGGGGACCATCGGGGTCTCCGTATTTGGCCCGCTTTTCGGGTGTTTCACCATGTGCTGATAGTCTCGGAGCGCTTCGGAGAATCCTTATGCGGTTGTGCCGGATTTCGGCGTTCGATTGTGGTAATCAGAATGTGTCGCGGTGTCGTTACGCTTGGGCGTTGGTTGGGTTACAACAGTTGCATGAGTAAACGCATGCTTGGTCATATGAAACTCATCAACGAATCCATAAATTCCGGTGAATCTCCGACCTTTTATTTACCACACCATTCCGTAATAAAAAGGACTGCTGCTGGGTCAAAAAGACGAGTCATGTTTGACGGTTCTTGTAAAAGCACCACAGGCGTGTCGCTAAACAGCATGTTGCTGATCGGTCCGGTAGTATAACAGGACCCAATCTCAATTATTTTGCGGTTTCGAACTTTCGCTTACGTATTTACGGCCAGCATCGTAAAAATGTATAGGCAGATTTTAGGACGTAGCTGTCAGAGGCGATTACGAAGAATTTTGTGGCGTGAGAACTCGCAATTATGCAAATGTTGTCCAATAACATCGAATTGTTGGGACCCTCCAAGGCCACGATCGAAGGAGGAATGTTCCACTTCTTCAAGGACGAGCATTATCGAATCCTGGGCATCCGTTGGAACTCACGTAACCTCTCTTTTCATTTCTCTGTAGAGACGAACACCAACAGGGCACAATGTCAAAACGTATGATGTTGTCCGAGGTGTTGAGGTGATTCGACCCCCTTGGAATGCTTGACCCAATTGTCATAGTTGCAAAGTTGCTCATCCAGGAAATCTGGCATTTGAGTCTCGGTTGGGATGAGTCGGTGCCGGTACACATTCACACGCGATGGGCATTTTAAGGAACAATTGGCTGAATTAAACAATTTGACAATACCACGCCACGTCAAGGGCACAGTCTCTCAACACATACACATATTTGGCTTTTGCGACGCAAGCCAACTTTCTTTCAAACACAGCTACTGTGCTCAAAGTCATGAGTAGTAACCTCTAAAGGCAATTTCATTACCACGTCTTGAATTAAGTGCTGCCGTGCTATTAGCGCAACTTTTGGAAAAAGGTTAGTTTTTCCATCGACTCAGCTTGCTTGAGCGAAAACATGGTCTTCGACCGCGGCCGACACGTTGTGACGTACGTCACGCCGGGAATGCAGGGATCTGTGCTGGTAGACTTAGCCGGTACGTCAAGGTTCGAGGTGATCGACTCTTTCGTGTATATCTCGTTTATTTGCTTCTTTCGAATATGTACCTACAGTATTTACAATGGGTGGAGGTGTTGTACGCTTCGCTTCTATTTATCGAGACGGCCTCGAGACCGTGCGTCGCTCTATCGGATCGTGTCGAGACCGGGCAGCGTCCAGGTGTCGCGGTGAAGAAAGACGGTAAAAGACCCGGCAACGTCCAGGCGTCTCGGTAAAGGAAGGCGGTAGTAATCACTTGATCGGCTAGTTATGCGGATGCTTCTGTCCAGTTTGCTTGGGCCAGGCAACTTCCAGACAGGTGGTCTGATGGTGGGGGATCCGTAGCTCCACTTGAGCTGCCTGCCTTGGTCGCGCCGGTGCTTATGTCCGATTTCTTGGTAATTAATAACTGCGAGATATCGACGTGATCTAGCGGCGCGGTGGGGAGTGAGCCAGAATCGTGGGATGTAGGACAAATGCTTACCCCCACTATGATCTACCGTCGTCTATCACTATGGCCTACCATCGTCCCCCACTTTCTTCCCAACGCACTTCACACAAGCATACTCTTACGCCTGTCTATGTGCTCAGTAGCGACGGTAGCCCAACAGGCAGTCCACATGGACAGGAATAGGGATATGCTTGTGTGCGATGGAAAGAAAGTGGGGGGGGGGGGCGACGGCAGGTCATAGTGGGGGTAAGCATTTGTCCCACGTCCCACGATTCTTGATACGAGATTGTCACGCGAGCGAATTCATATAGCGCGCCAAAGCATGCGCTGGACGAACACGGCGTCTGTACCGTCTTTTGTCTCGTTGTGTTCACTACGCTGACTTCAAGCAATTCTCGTTCTGTTCTTTTCGTCCACGAGACGTGTGAGCTATGTAAGCTACGACTGAATAAATATTCATTTTATACTTTTCAACCGAAATTCTGGCATCACTAAGCGTCGGTGCATCTGACGCGGCGCGCGGCCACGCGGTCGACTTCTCGCGCTGGGGCACAACGTCACAACGTTTTCGACCGCGTGGTCGACAGATTTTCTCACATTAACAAGATATATCAAGTTATCGCGTGTTGTTTGAAATTCATCGATCGACGTAAGAATGGGGCAAGTTCGCACGCCTAACCAATAGAAGACCGGATTTTTTTTTTTTAAAAAAAATAGTGGTTTTCAGTTTCCAAAAATGTGTATATTGTAGTAGTTGATATTGCGCATCGAAGGTGCCTGAAGTTCACTCAGACTGATTCGCGGAACCTCGGGTTATTTCCAGCGCGCTCGGGTCGGTTCATGATGTCGAACGGATCGGCAGAGCGAATCTCCACGTGCCCAAGTCGACACGTACGTGCCCGATCTATTGCCGAAATCGTGGTCGTTACCCAGATATCTATATTCAGAAACATTTATTTGTCACCTTCTATTTTGTATTCTTTTCTTATTAAATCTTACTATAAAAATAACTGTAACGAGATATCGGTAGAACAGTGACCTTTCCCCCACCACTCGCATTCGACGCAGGCCGCGACAACCGAGCGTGGCCGCGAGAGGGCCGCACGCCCAGCGGTGCTCGCGTTGCTGAAGTTAGCACGGCACCGCATATAGGCCAGCGTGGCGGCCCAGTTGGGAGAGACCGCCTCCAGCGCTACAGGCTACCGGTTGGGACTCTCCCAGAGACCTTTTGTGCAATAATGAACTCTTGGTTGATTGGCCGCGTCCTCAAGATGCATTCTGGGAATGATAGCATCGTGCGCTCCGCCACCGTCAAAACAGCGAAGGGAGAACTCGTGCAATCACTAGCCAGATTAGCGATACTACCAACGGCACCGTAATGTACTGCTGATTACAGCATAGCCAACTAGTCATTGTCATAAGTTTATCCCCAGCATAATACTGTACAGGTTTATCCATTTAAGACTGGTGACACTCACGCGAGTACAAATGAGAGTGGCAACAGCGTCAGATGCATACATACTACTACAATCATATCTCGATACATCCGCCACAGATCATCTACACAAACCTATACTTTTAGCAACAGCCCATAGATTGCGGATGTATCGACATATGAATGTAGTAGTATGTATGCATGTGACGCTGTTGCCGTTCTCATTTGTACTCGCGCAAATGCCGTTAGTCTTAAATGGATAACTGTACTACATCATCATGAATGCGACATACCGCAAAATCCATGTACCTTTCCTAGCAAGCAGAGAACGTCTATGAACGTTAAGTGCTATTTCAAGGCGGGCGGTGTTCCATATTTGTATATTCGCGGCCTTCATGTGTCACGCCGCCGCCACATCGACGCTTCGTCGATTGTTCGTGGCGTGGCGGGTCTTACACACAGAACGTTCTAGAGCGGCGCGCGAACTATTTCTTCTTTCGCTTAGCTTCTTCTCAACGCACTGTTCGTGATCACATCGTTTTTGAATAAGTTTTGTATCAGTCACCATATATTACATTTATACGTGTTGCTGTAGCTAGTTGTTTGTAGCATAATAAAGTTAATGTTTAACTTAAACACAAATCGCAATCAGTGAGCAACAGCTTACGACGCGTGTGGCAGGGGATATCCTTCACTCCACGCGGAATCTCGCGAGAGGTTCATTTCTGTTCATTAAATACTTCCCAAGATAAAACTGTCAGTACATGTGCCTACTGCGTGCGGTCAAGCTTGGGGCTAGGGCAATATAAGTGACGTGTGTCAGAACCTCAGGTCGAACACTAAGGACAGCGTCTCCTACGGGGAATGGATATAGAACTGATGTGAGTTTAGGAATGCTAAAAATGAGACTACGGTTACAAGCATCGCGCAACGGCAGCAGCCCCTCCCCCAAAACAATAGACGAGTTTCGACTTGAGATGGTTCAAATTGGCTGCAAATTAAACCATTTCAAGTAGAATCTCATCTATTGTTTTGGGGGAGGGGCTGCCGCCCAAGAAAACTAATGATCACTCTTTCTTGTGGAATGGAATATATTTTTCTGGAAAATGTGCGGAGTAGAACAAGTAAATGTTTTCTGCGTCCTATACTCAATAATTAACAACTTTGTAAACAATAACGAGCAACTGCTAAAACCTCTTGGAGGTTGCTCAGGATAGTGTCCTTGACAACATTTGTCAAGATCAAGGTCATCGGAAATGCCTCCCCTAAAGTAACAATTACCTATGGTCGAAAACAGTCTGGACGACAATGGATTAAGAAATTTGACAAAAATTGCGCGAAATAGGTATGATTGCATCGAAAGCAGATAATGTTTTTATTATTTCTGGAAGAAGAACAACTACCCGAGGTTACTGGCAATGTATGTGGATATCTCATGTCGAACTTTAAGAATAAAGACCTTGGAAAAATTAACTATTGTTTAGGCAGAATTTTTTTCGTGGAAAATAGAGTAGTTACCATCTAACAAAGGCGATATATTATTATACAGAATTATTGGAATGCTTCAAAATGGTCGAATCAAGAATAGTAACTACTGATCCTAGTAATAAATTATTACGACCTGAGAATCTGTCAAAAGAATTAATGGAATAGTATCCATATAAAAATTTGGTCGGATCCTTCACATATCTTGCCTCAAGTACAGAGTGTATAAAAAGTAATATTCATTGCTTTCAGGGGTGAATCTACTCCTCTGAATCCGTGGACATTTGTAAAAAAAACTTGTTGCAAAATTATTTATAACATTGAAAATTAATGTTAAAATTTGTTTACACCAACCTGCTCTGCTCAACGAGGAGAATAAAAAATTCCAAAGGAACCGTGTACCGCAAATGCACCCTTTCGAGGCAAAAAATTGTTAATGTTTACAGAAAAAAAGATAAATTAAATGCAAAGAAACTGAGCGAACTTTGAAACCACAGTTTTGAGAAAAACGCGTTTAAAATTTTAGGCAGGTAGGCATTGCTTTTTTAATTGAATTGTTTTAAAATGTTGTACTAATATGTACGAATATAGACATAAAGTTTTTAATTAATTGGATTTGATTATCGTTGATGCTGGGGAGTATTCTGCAGACGGGGCCACCAATAGAAATTTTTATTATGCAAAGAAAGGCGATAGGATTAGTTTTTTGGACTCTGTGCTGGACCTTCTTAGAGTTATTAAGAAAAGGGGGAAAGCGTGTTTCAAGATCAATGGACTTTCACATGGAGTAGAGCAATTGATTAATTTGATTTAAAATTTTTTAAACGAAATTAAAGCAATTAAATTCGGAACAACACCATTGTCTTCACCAGAGTGGTATTTGCTTCGTCGAGGTTATGATCTAGAAAGGTCCGCGCCGATCACGCGAATGAATAATTTAGTAATATCCGTTAGTGAGGAGTAATATTATCACAATTTGTTGATGTAGCAAATCATAAGAATTCAACGTAGGGGGCACAAAACCATTAAAAGAAAAAACTGGTTCATATCCGGTAGATTGGGTACAATACTTGAAATGAGAACGAGAGGCGACAACAAACCACCAGGAATAAAGATAAATATCAAAACAAAATATGGGGAATTTGTGGAAGAGTGGGACCTAAAATGGGATGAATGATTAAAAAAGTTTGAAAATAAGTTCCTTAAAGGCTGGTTTAAGTGGTTATAGTATGCCACAACGCCTTTTGACCATCTATATAGTTGTGGTACTATAGTCAAGAAGAGAAAAAGTGGCACATACAAGAACACAAAAAATGGATTGATATCCGAGTTTTCTGCTGAGTTTGGTCTCTAAACGATACAAATAGTACTTTTTGTCACACTCAATCCACTGATAAATGGAAAGAAGCTTCAATCAAGAAGAGATTAGACGTTAACCCTGGACATATGGATGGGGGAGCCCTTAGTAAAATTTATGATGCAATGCACTTGTTAACGCCAGAGTATGGTAAGTCTATCAAAGGAAAATACTCTTTATTAACCAAGGAAGAAGTTGAAATTAGTATAAATAATCAGGGTAGTACTGGAGCATTAGATGAAAGGCATACACTTAAGGAGTATATGGGAAAGAATCCTAATTGGTACAATGACGCAATGACTATCATAAGTGATTGATCTAAGGGTGAAACAACGCCTGGGTATTTCACTTGTAGACCAAAAAATGAACCTAAGAAGAAGAAATGTGTGCAAGACGGGAAAACAGTGGTTGAGACTGAAGATGAGCTATTGGAGTGTAATGAACAAGGGCATCGATTTATTCAATTTGCAGACGCGCTAACTAGGTTAGCACTTTACATACTACTAGGTGACTTGATACAAAAAGCCGGAAAGATAAAAGTCCACAAAGGAACAAGCAATGGTGCACCGCCCATGTATGTGGACAAGGTGATGCGGGCTATATAGGATGCAAACAATTTGAAAGAAAACAGAATCAATTTTTGCATCAAAAGGGCCGGTTAGAAAGGCCACATTGTTAAAGAAGCTGACTTTGCAACGTATGAAAGAGGAAGATGATGTTCGAGAGCACATGAAAAGTTTTTCTGATGCAGTAGACAAACTAGCAGCCATGGAAATAGATATCAATTTTGATTTGCTTGCAATTATGTTACTATATAGTCTGCCAGAAAGCTTTGAAAATTTTCCATGTGCAATAGAATCAAGAGACAACCTTCCAGATATAGAATCACTCAAAGTAAAAATTCTAGAAGAGAACAGTGCAAGGAAACAAAAATCAGGAGAAAATTCTGATGCAATGGTCGCATCTTGGAATAAAAGTTCCAGCAAATTCATGCCAAAGAAAAACTCTCAAGTAACAGAAAATAAAGATTCATATAGAAATAAAAATTAAATTAAATGTTACAGATATAATAAAAAGGGACACAAGGTTCCAAACTGTTACTCAAAATTGGATAAAACCAAGCATAAAGTTAATGCAATAGACGATATATAGAGTGTACGTCTAGCAACTACTGAAGACAGCATGCAGATAAGCAACAATATCACAGGCGAAAAATGGTGTCTTGATAGTGGCTGCACCGCTCATCTGTGTAAAAATGAAGTTAAATTTCATGAAATGATTAAAATAAATAATCAAAGCTTGAAGCTAGCAAACGCTGGAAGTACTGAAGTTAAGGCAGAAGGAAATGTAAACATGATGGTATCGGATGGAACTGATGAAAGGTCAGTCAAGTTACAAAATGTCTTACTTGTACCAGATTTACGAAATAATTTAATGTCTGTTGCCAAAATAACAGACAGAGATAACATAATAATTTTTTATAAACATAAAGCCTTAGTAATAGATCTAAAAACCAACAAGGTCAAAATGGTTGCTGAACGTATTGGAAATATATACAATATAAAAGAACCTGATAATTCCGCAAATAAAGTTTCATTTAATGAAAACAGTCAGATCAACTTATGGCATGAGCGAATGGCCCATTTGAATAAAGTCGACTTAGTTGGAATGATTAAAAATAAGTCAGCTGTTGGATTAAAGTTTAACAGAAACTCGGATTTCAGTAAATGTGAAATTTGCTTATTAGGGAAACAGCATATTGATCCCTTCTTGAATCATAGAAAACCATGTTCTATGTTACTGGAAATAATACACACAGATATATGTGGTCCAATGTAAACTGAAACTAAAGGTGGAGCTAAGTACTTTGCAACCTTCATAGATGACCATTCTAGATTGTGCGAAGTATATCTTTTAAAGAGAAAAAATGAGGTTCTAGAGGTCTTCAAGAAATATAAAAGTATGGCAGAGAATTATACAGGAAAGAAAATAAAAAGTCTTCAATCCGATAATGGACTCGAATATTGTAATTCGGAATTCAACCAGTACTTAAAAGATAATGGAATTAAAAGAAGACTTACAACATCGTACACACCTTAACAGAACGGGGTAGCAGAGAGGAAGAACCGAACTCTGGTGGAGGCAGCAAAGTGTATGCTGATACAGTCAAAGCTTAGCCCGTCATTTTGGGATGAGGCATTAATGACTGCAAACCATATAAAGAATAGAAGCCCTACAAAAAGTCTAGAGGGAAGAACACCTATGAAAAATGGATGGGTAAGCTACCAAATTTAAAATACTTAAAACCTTTTGGAGCTAAAGCGTTTGTTCTAGATAAAACTCAAAAAGGAAAGTTCGAAATGCGATCGAAAGAAGGAGTATTTGTAGATTATTCACACCAAGCTAAGGGTTCTCGAATATGGGTACCAAAAGATAGCAAAATTATCATTTCTAGAGATGTAAAATTCATAGAGAAAAATTTCGAAGAAAACAATAAGGAAAACTTTTCAATTCAAGACATAATAATTGAACAAGATGAGAACAACAATGAAACTGAAATTAGTTTAGGTAAGACACAAAATGATTTTCAAGAAGAAACATTGTCTGATAATCATACGGATGAGGTTAGACTACAGAAATGTATTGATGTTGAAAGTCTAGGAGATGATGTATGTGAACAAGAAAATGCAAATATTGTCGAAATACCTTTCGAAGAAGCAATTAGCAGTAAAGATAAAAGCGAGTGGCAAATGGCTATTAATTCAGAATTTAAATCATTGTTAAAAAATAAAACTTGGGATATTATCGATAGACCAATAGATAAAAATGTAGTTGGATGTAAAATGGTGTTAACAATCAAGTTAAATTCAAATGGAAGCCTTGAACGAAGGAAAGCAAGACTAGTTGCAAAAGGTTATAGTCAATGTCAGGGAATTGATTTCAATCAAACCTTTTCACCGGTTGTACGTCTTGATTCTGTAAGATTATTGATGGCGCTTGCTGTACAACATAACATGAAGGTACACCAGTTAGACATAACAACGGCGTTCCTAAATGGGTATTTGGAAGAAGATGTTTTTATGGAAATACCCAATTACCATAATAAAGGACTCGATGAAATAGTAAATGAAGAAGGCAGCGAAAGTGAGGTTGGAAAGCAAGCGGTAACAATGAAATGCGAACTAGAAAAGGGAAACAAAGTCTGCAAATTAAACCGTGCACTGTACGGACTGAAGCAGGCTGAAGACAGTGGAACACCAGACAAGATGAGAAACTAAATCAGTTTGGATTACAACCAACAAGATCTAACCCATGTGTCTATCGAATGAGTCTAAGAAAGAATAAAATTATAATTGTTGTAGTCTATGTTGACGACTTATTGATAGGACCAGAAGAAGAAAAGGAGATGACAAGCCTGAAGAATTTTCTAATGAATGAGTTTGAGGTTAAGGACCTCGGACTAGCACGATATTGTCTAGGTATACAAATAGACCAAGGAGAGAAAATAAGGTTATCGCAGACGAAATATATCCAAGAGGTATTAGAACGATTTGGAATACAATACTGCAAACCCATAAGCTCCTCTGGAAGTCAACTTAAAGTACACCAGAGAAATTGAGAGTCAAGAAGCCGAAACTGGAAATGAGCCATTTAGAAAGCTAGTTGGGCCACTGATGTACTTGGCTATTGCAACGAGACCTGACATTATAAGAGCTGTTGTGTATTTATCTCAATTCTTGGAATCCCATCAAAGATGTCATTGGTTAGAAGCAAAAAGGGTACTGCGATACCTCCAGGGAACCATTAATATTAGTTTGAATTACAGGAAGACTGATCAAGGAGTTTCTGGATACACTGATGCAGATTGGGGTTCCTACCCTATAGATAGAAATTCATATACTGGATATGCATTCATTTTAAGTGGGGCTGCTGTATCATGGAAATATCAAAAACAGAAAACAGTAGCTTTCTTGTCAACTAAGGCCGAATACGTGGCCATTGCAGAGGCGGGAAAAGAAGCGATTCATCTTCAACAATTTCTAACAGAACTTGGTTTAATGTTAAAATTACATTGCTCAATGATAATCAGGATGCACAGATGCTCGCCAAAAATAATGTATATCACTCCAAAACAAAACACATAAACATTAAATAGCATAACATCCGTGATTCGTTGAAAGAAAAGATGTTATATCTTGAATATGTTCCAACTGAAAAGATGGTCGCGGATGTGTTGACTGGGGGTTGCGAAATATTAAACATGAGGCATGTATGCAAGGACTCGGGTTGAGTAAAGTATCCTCTATTCAAAATGTTTAAAGAAGAGTGCACATTGAAGGGGGGTTTGTTAGATAATCCATTATCATAACCAATGAGCGCTCTTCTTCAAGTGTTGCGATTGGGGTCGCCACCTGTGCCATGGCGGCCTCTCTACTGGCGGTATATGTAAGAGTATTGTATGATACAAGACATGAACTCTTTAGTAAAGCATATACATAAAATACATTTATAATTAATAGAAAAGGAATTCAAAGTTGTTTATCTTTCCTTTATTAAACCTAACAATAATTTATTGCTTTCTCTTAAAAAAGATCCCCAAATATCGCCTCCTTTTCAGGCCGTCACACTAGGAAGACCCCTTAAGATAGTAATAGGCACAAATACCAATAAAACGGGAGTTTCTGCGCAAGAAAAGGGAGGTCGGAGGAAGCTAAATAAGCGCAAGTGAAGGTAAAAATTAAATGATTGAATTGTGTAAGATACAAGGAAAAAGTCGAGGCGCATAGAATAAGTTAGGTTAGGGTTGGACTTTGCGAGCGGAGGCAGGAAGGCGAACATAACCTGACAGCAAAGGTAACCTCAGGGGCCAGGTAGAATTGAGCGAAGCAGACGAAATGAGTATAAATTCGAGTACCAGGTCTAACTCGAAAAAGGGTCCCTGATAGCCAGATCTGGGCAGCAGAATCTGACGTCAGAACTGCAGCAGTCTGTGTCCGCATTTGGCTGCGTTCTGATGTGCAGAGCCTGAGGTGCAGTGCCTGATGTCAGATGGACAGCAGATCGACAGCAGATTTCGCCGTCTGCTAGGCACAGCAACAGCGCCATCTGTAGGCAATTGCTTGGTAATTCTGGATCTCAGATGGCGCTGTTGCTGTGCCTAGCAGACGGCGAAATCTGCTGTCGATCTGCTGTCGATCTGCTGTCCATCTGACATCAGGCACTGCACCTCAGGCTCTGCACATCAGAACGCATCCAAATGCGGACACGGACTGCTGCAGTTCTGACGTCAGATTCTGCTGCCCAGATCTGGCTATCAGGGGTCGTTCTGCGAGCGGCTCAGTGAGAATGAACCGGGAAGCCACAAACAAAATAGATGGATATATAAAAACCAAAGAGAGTCATAAGGAGCGAAGCCCACGTCAGGAAAGAGATGAATTGTCAATAGATAATTCTGAGGATGCGTAAACGGCAAATGGGGAAAAGGCAGGAAAAGATTCATCAAACAATAAAGAGGCAGTAGAAGCGATAAAAGCATTAAACGTACAGATAAAAGAAATGACGAAATAAATAAGAGACGATAAGGTGAATGTCCCAATTTCTGCTCATGTCCCCATTTCTGCTCATTTCGTATTTTTCTTATCATTATAAGCGTCACGTTTGTACTATAGTTACAACAAAATAATTCAAAATTATTTGAACATTTACGCGAGTGTTGCACGAGCTTGGGACTAATCAAAGTGCAGCATAAGCAACGAAAAACTTTTAAAATCAGAGACTCATGATTATTCGACCGTATTTTAGTTGGTTGTGGTAAGGAACAGGGTCACTATTGGTATTCGAGAATTGGGCAAAAAATAGTTTTTGCAGTAAAAGTTCTTATTTAATAAAAAAATAGATACCGCATTGTGCTCTGGATGTTGATTTTTTACTATTTTTGATTATTTTAAGTAGAAAACAGGTGATTAGGTTTAGGGTCAAGTGAATCACCGGCGTGTCCGCATTTCTACCCACCAAAATTTTAGCAACATAACCTCACAATTCAATATATGCTGTAACTTCTATTTCTATTCGAAGGTATTTTATTTTTTGTTTATCTCCATTAGAGATGTAACTTATTTTAACCTGAAATGGCAACATATTATGTGAGCAGAAATTGGTAAAAATGGTGAGTAGAAATACGTACATCGCTATTTTTCGTGAGGAGAAATACGGACATTTAAAACATTATATTTAATTACAATTTACTAGTAGTTAAACATCTTGAAATATCTTTCTTAAATAGTTTTCGACTGGTTGATTTATTATTAAAGAATTAATCAATTACTCTGCAAATTTTGATCATAAACAAATTTTTTACATATTCTTTCTGTCGGGTAACCTCTTAACCGCTTCGTTCCCATGGACGTGTTATGTCGCGACGCCGATACTGTTGGTATAAACTCACAGACGAGTTATCACGCGACGTAATGCCGTTCGTGCGATGCCACAGACGAGTAAACGCGCGACGCAATGCCCTTCCTGCGATGCCACAGACGAGTAAACACACGATGCGATACCGTTCGTGCGATGTCACAGACGACATATCTTGCGTGCTTCATTATTAAATTAAAAGCTTTAATTCGAAAGAGTGTTAAGAGTGTTTTTTCTTCCACCTTTCGGACAATGGAACGTCATCCTCAATTAAATTATATCGATTACTATCCGTATCACTATCGCTATCACTTATAATACGATTCCTTATTTGTGGCATCGTGACCTGCTCTCATGAACAACTACACAGGAACTGATTCTCACAACATAGAAGCAAGCTAACAAAGTAATCGGTGGACTACAGCTACCGCGGAGCATAAACAGAAGACGCGCGTCTACTCGTCTGTGACATCGCAGGAAGGGCATTGCGTCGCGCGTTTACTCGTCTGTGAGTTTATATCAACAGTATCGGCGTCGCGACATAACACGTCCGTGGGAACGAAGCGGTTAAATGAGCAGAAATTGGGACATTCACCTTAGAAAAATTATTAAGGAAATGATTATGAAGATACAAGCGGACTATAAGAAACGAGAAAATAAATGGATAAAACTGGTAAAAGATGTAGAAGATAGGATAGGGCGGGCCGCTGAAGAAGCCATTAAAATGAAGGGGCCAAAGTTAGCCACGGTTTAGGAAGATTAAGACAGATTGGAGACGATCCTAGAATTACAGGACAAAAGGGAGAGAAAGAATAATATAAAAATAACAGAGCTGAATGTGGAGGCAGGAAGAGAGAAGGAGTAGGGAAATGAGCTCCTGCGAAATGAGCTGGGATCACAGGCAAAAGTAATATGGGCCAAGTCAGTAAGAAAAAGGAAAGGGATTATGGCAAAGCTAGACCCGTGAGTCAGCGAGCATGATTTCAAACTGCGATGCGCGGTGCGTTGCTTGCGGCCGCAACTACTTTTCTGGAATGTGGCGGGGCTGTAAAATAAGGACAAAGACTTTTGGTATTTTATAACCAAATATGACTATGTAGGCTTGTCTGAGGTCTGACTAGACAAGAAGGAGTGGGAGAAATTTAAAAAGTTTCTCCTAAAGACCTATAAATGGAAATATTAAATGGCATGCAGAACTAAAACAAAGGGTAGAGCAAGTGGAGGGGTTCTGATTGGGATAAAAGAAGATTTAGAGGTTGATAGTGGTACGGTAAATGTCTGTAATGGGGGACTAGGTAGGAAATTGAGGTTAAATGGAGATTCGAGGAACATTCGGACGTTGTAGAACCAATATAGTTGAGAAGCGATGAAAATATTCACAACGCTGAGGAGATGTTATTAATAGGAGGAGACTTAAATGCTAGAATTGGATCAGAGGTGGCAGAGGTAGGAATATATAGTGAAGAGAAGAAAACAAAAAAGAAGGCGGCAACGAAGGCTGACAAAATGAACAAGGACGATAGGATATTACTACAGGAAATTGATGAAAACGGATCGGAAATTCTGAATGGCAATATCGCGGGAGATAAATATAGACAATTCACATATGTAGGATCAAGAGGAGCGTCGGCAATGGACCTTTTTACAAATATGGCAAGCAGAGATAAGTTAGAAGATTTCAAGGTAATGGATAGAATAGACTCGGATCACCTACCGTTAGAATGCTTAATAGAGAGAAGGGGAGGTAGGGAGGAGAAACAAGCTGCAATAGAAGGAGACACATATGTCGCAGTATGGACAGAAAAAAATATAGACGATTTAATAAGAAGGGTTCAATTTGACAAATTTTGCCACATTTGAAATTGTTTAAAAAATATGGATCTCAAAGTACCTACAGAATTTTCATCGATTTTTTGGAGAATTATCTTTACAAAAAAATTTTATCTCCGCAATCATTAAACATACGAACTTTCTTTTTCTTTAATTTCAATCGCCAAACATTATTCTTTCTAACTAAAAAGAAGAAACATATTTTTAATATTTGTGTAAAGTAAAAATGATTTCATATATAACATAGAAAATTAGTTACCAATATCTATATTTACACTATGTACGAGGATTTTTATACACAACACAATAAAAACGACTAGTGTGCAGCTGTTTCAAAGCAGTTTTATATTAAAGCAGCAAACGCTTTAGCGCGAAGTTCAATTATTATCACGGCAGCAAATGCGCGATAGCTTAAGCTGTAGCGAGCAGTTCGGTACACTAGCAAAAGTTCGCGATCGAAGCAGTTTAAGCGGCGAACGAAGCAAGCAATTAAGTACCTCTCGGCGTGGTCGCAAACGAAGTCGTTTAGCCACACGAAAAGAGCGTTTACTCGTCCAAAGCAGGTAGGGTAAAGTGACCAGACGTGTAGCATTGTGCGGGAGAATCCCGGATTTAAGTCATTTGTCACGCATTGAAAACTGTCCCGCAAAATGTCCTGAATTAGACATGTAATCTTTTACATTTTTGCAGTGGCACAAAGTTACTGCTTCCTCTACTTCATACTAGATGGCACTAACACTGTTAACTGGCAACAAAGGTTTCTACTCGTCTTGTCATGAGTTGTTGCATAGAAATCTGAAGTGGGGAGAATGCTAATTATATAGAATGCGCATGACAAAAGTGTACTGAACTCCGACGAAAAATTAGCGGGCAGACTCTGATGCACATGTGACCAGGGCTGCCAGGAAATTCCTACTCGTAGTGGAGGGAGAATCAACCTTGGCGTTGATTGGTTTGGAGCCAACAGCTACCTTGGTGTCGATTGGTTTGACGTCACAGCGTCATCACGGCCATGTGTGGCGTAATTCCGTTCCACTGCGAGTAGAAATTTCCTGGCGACCTAAGGCTACGGTTATAGTGGATATAGATTTCTCATTAAAATATAACCTCTTGAGTACCTATTAAGTCTTTTATTTTAAAAATATTCAGTGAAAAACAAAAATAGGCATAAAAGTACAATCATTGGCACCCTAACATTTGAGGTTATATAGAAAAACATATGTCGGCGTTTTATCCTGCAACCCGCGTTCGCGCGAACTTGTAAGATGGCAACAGATGGCTTCACAGACACATTCCACTACAACCATGCACCGGCCCAGCGGAGAGCTGCCAGCGACCGCTGGACAGCAGTGATGCCCGAGCTCCGAAAATTTTAGGATGGTCTGTTTCAAGTTAACGTCGCAAAGAGCTATTGGGAATTTCCTGGCTCAGGTAATCGAGCCACGCGCTCCGCTTTTATGATCGGTTTACCACTCGCACTCCAGATTACTGTAATGAGGTTTGAAAAGAATGTCGACTGATCTCGTACCTGTCTCAATTTCAAAAATTTTAGCTACGACAAGGTTGACCGCGGCGCTATACCCTTGTACGGAGAGATTTTTCACCACCTGCGTGTAAAAGTCACAATAATGACGCATCGTTACAAAAAATGACATTAACGGAAGCCTAACGGAATAGCTAAAACATTCAAACACAAAAATTCTAGAAAAAAATTCAAACACCGCTACAATCAAAGACACGTCCCATTCGTTACCCTTTACGTCTGGTCTAGGTATGCACTGCATTAAGGATAAAATCATAAAAAAAAAGAAAACCAGAAAAATAGATTCTGAGGTCTGCAGAACTAACACATAATTGAATAAAAATTGAATTTCTCAATTTCTGAAAGTTATGATACAGAAAGAACTAGCCGATTCTTTATCAACACCACAAATTTTAAAAGCAGCATTAAATACAGTATCAAATAAAGAGTTTGCAAAAACTTTTTACAACAATTGTGGTTAAAAAATTAAGTAAATGTAAAATATGTTAAATTATCCATCATTAAGAGGGAATAATTTTTTTTCATTTTTCGGCGCAAATTGCATTCCAATATCTTTTATATTTCAAAAGTTATACGGAAAAGGCCCCAAATTTTTCAACTCGGGCCGGAAAATTCTGAATAGCTCTTTGCGACGTTAATTTGAAAGAAACCACCCCAAAATTCTCGATGCTCGGGCATCACTGCTGTCCAGCGGTCGCTGGCAGCTCTCCGAACGCCGGGACGGTGCATGGTTGTAGTGGAATGCTTCCGTGAGGCCTTGTTGCCATTTTACAAGTTCGCGGGAGCGCGGGTTGCAGGATAAAACGCTGACCCTGTAGTTAAAAACGAAGTTTAAAGTGTTTGTAAATACCTACAATACTTAATAAATCAGTATTTCAGTCCATTACTTAGTTATAAAGCGACAAAATATACTTACCTAGCCCTTATAAAAATTTTAAGAAAACACCTCAAACTCAGCCCTTTGTCCCACTTTGTGGTGTTGCCAGATGTAAAATGTGTACTTCAACTACTGGGATTTGCAGTGTTGTAACGAAAGAAAAATAAGAAATTGTAAAAAAGTACTTTCTAAACTCGTATTTTGTAATGTTTGGCTTTTTACTCAGGAGTGCCAATGATTAGTGCAGTGCCAGCATTAGTGCAGTTTATCCTACGATGAAACGTATTCATCAGAACATCATTCCTACGAAAACGTATCCACTGTAACTGTAGCCTAAGATGCTAAGACCTAAGATTATTTTATTATTTTATTCTTATTATATTCAATGTTTTTACTGCAAAAAGTATGTATTAATTTTTATTTTTTAATATATTATTAATTAGAATATAAATTATAAATAAAAAAAACTAATTTCAGATAGCCACGTCGAAGAAAAGACTCTGCACCTTTACAGATGAATTAAAAAGTGAAATTGCTGTTATAAAAAAAAACTAAAATTGAAAACAACGTTTACTGTGATACTTAATACGGTAATAGTGACTTCTCGATTGGGTCGGGAGATAGAAGTGATATCAAGAGACATACTTTGTCGGATAAACACAAACGAGCATTATTAGCTTCAGCTTCTTAAAAAAAAAAATTACTCGGTTATTGACGTAAAGTTGAATTCGGACCCAAAGAAAGAGAATTGCCGAAGCAGTATTTGCGTATCATACTATAATTCATAATCAAACATTTCGATCAATGGATTGTACATCTAAACTTAACTTATTCGTACATTATTCGAGCTAAAATTTACTTGCGCTCGCACAAAAACTGAAACGATTATAAAAAAAATGTATTTGCACCTTATATAATTGATCAACTTTTGAAAACATTGGAAACTATTGATTTTATAACAATATTTACGGATGCATCAAATCAAAAGAAAACTAAATTATTGCCGTCATTAATTTGCTTTTTTTTATTACAAACTGGGAATACAAATGAAACTTTTAGATTTTGTATCTCTGCCAGGGGAAAGTTCTGAGATAATTACCAACTCAATTATTGAAATATTAAAGAAAAATAATTTAAAAAATAAAGTTGTAGCAGTTTGTGCTGATAATGCAAATACAAACTTTGGTGATCTCCTTAGAAAATGAACAAATAATGTATAGGTATAATAAACTAAAGAACCATCTTCAAATGCCAATTATTGGTGTAGGATGTGTTGCATATATAGTATACAATACTATTCTGACAGCAGCAGATCAACTTCCTGTTGATATTGAGGGCATCATAATAAAAATTTACAGTTATTTTTATATATTTACAGTGAGGGTAGAGTTATTAAAAGAATTCTGTGACGATGGAGAGGTGGAATATATGCGCTTGCTGGGTACAGTAAGACTAGATCAGCGGTGACCAGCGGTGGGGCCCCTCACGCGCCAGCTTCCCTTTCCAATCTTTCTCTCGCACAGCGTGCCTTCCGGTGTCAAGGAGACCGCGCGACGCTAAGAAGGCTACCATGACGGTCTAACCGGGCTAGCGTGTTCGCGGTTAGCGTTGCGCGGTACCCCTGACAACGCGGACGAGAGTGGGAGAATCCCAATCTCCCGCGGGAGCGACCTTGAGCAGCGCTAGACTAGATGATTGGCATTGATGCCGGGATTGAAAGAGTTTTAAAATTGTAAGTATTCTCCTTTAAAATCATATTTCTTGTCCATCGACAACTGCCCAAGTATTCTGAAAACTTATTTGAAGAAGACAGCTCAGAAGTATGGTTGTATTTCATGCATAGTGAGGCCGCAATATTCCACAGTACAGTGACAAGTATTGAAGGTGATAAAATTACTATTATAGAGGTTGTTACAGAAATAGACGATTTAAAATTCAAATTGGAAAAAGAATGGATACACAGTATCTATCACTGACTGTATGCAGTCAGTTAAGAAAGATAGCAGATTATGGTGTATTGGACAAGAATGGTTATTGTATAATGTATAATACACCTTATGGGTTTCATACACCCCCATAAAGTCTGGATATTGTTACGTGCGTAACGAATGGCCAGATGAGGGAAAGTTTTAGTAAGTAAACCCAGATGTAGTCCCGAATGTTGGCCGTGCATTTTGGCAAATAACTAAGGCGGAGACCTCCCTTGAGCTCGACACGCTCATCTGGCGAGGGACTAGGCAGTAACCCTTGGGCACAAGAGCAGTCATCGAAATCGTGAAGCCCAAGGGTTTTCAAGGTCTACGCTGTAATGTCTTTCCGCCGATGCCAATGTCTGGACTTCGTCAGCAATGCACTTTGGATTGTGTATATTTGGGCTTTCCCTCCATCTTGGCCATTCGAGGGTAGAGGGTGAAAACCTCTCTACCCAGCATTTAAAAAGGAAGAGTTTTTCGGCGCAGGGCGTCAGTTCATAGTTGGGTTTCAAACAAGAAAGTTCACACGTATAATCTTATCATTCGTGCTACCGAAGTCCCTAACCCAGTGGTAAATGACTTAAATGTTCTTGACACAAAAAGAGGGACACCATGTTATTAATAAATAATTTTATAACCAGAATTTAACTGTTGTAATTCGTAACAATATCAACCACATCGAATATTTTTAGGCGGAAATCGACAGGAGATTAAAAAATTACAACACAACTTTGAAGGACGTACTAAAACAAAAGATTTTAGTAGTATGGAATTCTATCGAATCGATAATAACTGAAAAACTAGTACACAGCATGCGACACCGTCTCAAAAGCGTAATTGGAGCCAAGGGTAATATATCTAGAGACGCGGTAGCGTCTCGACGCCAAGTACATGAAAGACACCCTATATACAGGGTGTCCCACTAAGGAGTGGACAGCGCGATATCTCTTAAAGTATTGTCGATAAAAATATAAAAAAAATAGGGAATTGCATGGTTCGAGGGGGCCCATGTATTAGCGCGAACGAATTTTGTTTTCGATTATTATTTTAAAAGATACGATGGTCAAGTTCGGTTTTTCAAATGGAACTATTTTTTTTGAAGACCTGAGTTGATAGTGCGTTGCAAGACAAATTCAATAAGCTTTAATGTATACACTTTATTTCCACTGGTTTTTAAGATATTGCGCATGCAAATTTACTGATTTTCACTGCAAGAAACCCCTCTGGAATGGCAAAAACCGGGGGCGGTCTTACTGGCGCCACGGGTGGCACTGCCTGTTGAAATGGATACTTACCTGCCAAAGGTCTACGCCAGAAATGGCAGGCCCAAAGGCTGGACAATTCTTTTCCGTCAGAAATGCTACTTAGGTAGGTATCGTTACTTTTATTTCGCACTTGCTTCTACGCTCGGATGGCCGGTTCTTTTGGGAGGGATGCAAGTTGGATTGGTTAGGTTAGGAGGAGTGAAAGTTGCTAGACTAAATTTCATCCATAGGGAGCAGATTGTATCAGAACCAATCCAACCGCAGATGTACCTACCTAAGTAGCATTTCTGACGGAAAAGAATTGTCCAGCCTTTGGGCCTGCCATTTCTGGCGTAGACCTTTGGCAGGTAAGTATCCATTTCAACAGGCAGTGCCACCCGTGGCGCCAGTAAGACCGCCCCCGGTTTTTGCCATTCCAGAGGGGTTTCTTGCAGTGAAAATCAGTAAATTTGCAAGCGCAATATCTTAAAAACCAGTGGAAATAAAGTGTATACATTAAAGATTATTGAATTTGTCTTGGAACGCACTATCAACTCAGGTCTTCAAAAAAAATAGTTCCATTTGAAAAACCGAACTTGACCATCGTATCTTTTAAAATAATAATCGAAAACAAAATTCGTTCGCGCTAATAAATGGGCCCCCTCGAACCATGCAATTCCCTATTTTTTTTATATTTTTATCGACAATACTTTAAGAGATATCGCGCTGTCCACTCCTTAGTGGGACACCCTGTATATGTCGACTGTCGCTACCGCTATCATTTACTCGAACGCAGAGCTATTCCAACCCAACCTGAAACTTATTTCATTAATATCTCATCACGCTTGCAATATTTTCTAAATTTAACGACATTTTTCTGATGTAAACCGCATATAAGCTTTCGAATAAGACCAAATTCAATAAAATCGGTCCGCGTATGACAGAGATATCGTAATATCGTCTCATGGATCTGTCAGAAATATAACATTTTTAACATTTTCTTCTTCTTCTGATTCTCCAGTCAAATTTTTGTCGACATAATACGTATACGCGTTACACGCACACATTCAGCCAAAACGATACTAACACATGTTTCGTTCGTCGATTCGTCAACTCTCGGGACCATTCGGCAGGACACGGCAGGGATCGTCGTCCGTCATTGTATATATTATATGAAACTGAAAATTAACGACTGGTGTAAATTCTTTGAAATTTAATTTTCTATGCACGTGAGCATCTCCAGGAGGTGATTCTAAACGTGAATGTGCTGTGCAGTGGAATTCTGGATGAAAATAGAGGTTCAATGGTGTCCAATTTGTTTGTCTAACCTCAATTTTCAGTTTCATATAATGACCAACGTAAATTCTTTTAAATTTAATATTCTGTGCACGTGGGAACCTCCAGGAGTTGATTCCAATCGTTAATGTGCTTTGCGGTTAAAATCTGACTGAAAGTGGAAGGTTCCGTGAAGTCAAATTTGCTTTTCGAACCTCAATTTTCAGTTTCATGTAACGACTACTGTAAATTCTTTGATCCCCATAAAAAACTTCAAAAAAGTAAAAAAATTACGCCAAGTACATGAATTATCTTTGTAAAAAGAAGTGAGATCCCCATAAAAAAACTTAAAAAAAGTAAAGAAATTATGCCAAGTACACGAAATCAAATAAATCACAGAAAATAGAAGATAATAATAATTACAAAATAAAAAAAAATGTGAAATCAAAATGGGCTGCAAGTACGTAAAGGTAATGATAAATACAAATAAATATTTTAATACGAATAAACATTTTCAGTTTAGCGGCACCAATTCTGGACGCAGCGCCAAGTATTTTGAATAAAATGTTTATTCGTATTAAAATATTTATTTGTATTTATCATCACCTTTATGTACGTGCAGCTCATTTTGATTTCACATATTTTTTTATTTTACAATTACTATTATCTTCTATTTTTTGTGATTTATTTGATTTTGTGTACTTGGCGTAATTTCTTTACTTTTCTGAAGTTTTTTATGGAGATCTCACTTATTTTTACAAAGATAATTTACGTAGAGAATGACTTCAGATAATTTTCAATATTATAAATTATTATTATATTATTAATTGATGACTGGATAATTTCTTCATCCTCTCGGGTTTTTTTTTTAAATATATTGTATTGTCATCCAAACTACGCACGCCTGCAAAGCGTCAAGACAATTGGATTGGTGGAATTGGTTTAAATTGGTTTTTATCATTTAAATTAAAAAGAAATTCATTTATGTATATATTTGTAAAAACACGTTTATAACTTGGTTATAACTTGACGGTAAGCTGTCAAAATTTGGAGTAGATTGCATAGTGAAGATAGCGATTGACGAACGAAACGTGTGTTAGTTTCGTTTTGGCTGAAGGTATGCGTGTAACGCGTATACGTATTATGTCGACAAAATTTGGTTGGAGAATCAGGAGAAAAACCTTATCGCATCTGACAGATTCATGAGACGATATTACGATATCTCGGTTATGCGCGGACCGATTTTATTGAAATTGGTCTTATTCGAAAGCTTATATGCGGTTTACATAAGAAAAATGCCTTTAAATTTAGAAAATATTGCAGGTGTGATGAGATATTAATGAAATAATTTTCAGGTTAAGTTGGAATAGCCCGGCGACGAGTAAATGATAGCGGTAGCGACACAGTCGATATACAGGGTGTCTATCATGTACTTTCTTACCTGTACTTGGCGTCGAGACGCTACCGCGTCTCTGGATACATAAAATCCTCAGTTTAGTTACAAATAAAAAACAGTTTGATGAAATTCAAACATGTCGCAATTCTAATTTCGGCAACTTACCTTGTATTTGAGACTGCATTTTGGTTGCAATTCAATGGTACAACGATATATATTTGTAAAAACACGTTTATAACTTGGTTATAACTTGACGGTAAGCTGTCATTTGGAGTAGATTGCATAGTGGAGATAGCAATTGACGAACGAAACATGTGTTAGTTTCTGTTGGCTGAAGGTGTGCCTGTAACGCGTACCGAGACTCGACGAACGAAACATGTGTTGTTTTTTTTTTTTGGCTGAAGGTGTGCGTGTAACGCGCATGCGTATTATGTTGACAAAATTTTGACTGGAGAAGAAGAATCAGAAGAAAAATCTTACCGATTCCGACGGATTCATGAGACGATATTACGATATCTCTGTCATGCATGAACCGATTTTATTGAGTTTGGTCTTATTCGAAAGCTTATATGCGGTTTACATAAGAAAAATGCTTTTAAATTTAGGAAATATTGCAAGCGTGATGAGATATTAATGAAATAAGTTTCAGGTTAGGCTGGAATAGCTCTGCTACGAGTAAATGATAGCGGTAGCGACACAGTCGATATACAGGGTGTCTTTCATGTACTTGGCGTCGAGACGCTACCGCGTCTCTAGATACCACGCGAGCTCAAGGGGAAGGCTCGCGCTGTGATTGGTCGGGGTTTTTGTTAGTATCTCGTTAACGATGCCACGGACAATATTTTCGCTAAGGAAAAAGTTGTTTCAAATCACCCCCTGAGTCACCCCTTGCAAGGAACTCCGCCATTTTTGGGACACCCTGTATGTCCTAATCGTATGTAATGAAAAAATAGGACATACACATATGATTTTAGCAGGTTTTCTTTAAATTGGTGTATCTTTATTAAAAACGTCCTTTTTCGATAAGGTTTGACTTATCTTAACCCTCAAACACCACACTATATTTTCCTAACGCTTCCACCACACTGGATCCACGCGATCCAGAAATTTCTTTCCTCTGTATATCAGGATTTGCTGCACCGATTTAAACAATTTTTTCAATCAATTCGTCGGATAATAAACAAATGGAATATATTGATAGTTTAGTGAAAAATCTTTTATTGCTCAAGATATTTTGAAAAAAGACGTCCGTGTTCTGAAAGTTCCGTTTTTTCTTCTTTTAATCGCAGTTTTTTCTTAAAAAAGGCACAGGGATTTTATTATACATCTATTGAAAGATTTCAGTCATACTTCAAGAAAATATATGTCAATATGATTGGTTCCAAAAAATATCATTATTTTGAGAGGTGAAGTCGAGTGATTTTTTACTTCTTCCGAACGAATGTTCTCTGTGAAAGTATGCAATGAAATGTTTGAAATAATAATTAATTTTATAAAAAAAAGTATAAATCACTATTAAATCATTCATTGACACTAAGAGCTGTCGCAACATATTTTCGCCACATACTATATTCCCTACACATCGGCCGATCGCATTTTAAACACTTTATATCGCTTGAAAAGGATGTGTTCTACTTTACACAGCGCAGAAATACTGTCGGAACAACAAATCACTGCACAAACAGTAATGTTTTGTAAAAACTGTTATCTCCACTTTTCCGAAAATACTGACGTGGACACCACACTGGGTCTGCGCGACCCATAGACTACCTTTTTTATGATGTCACTCGGCTTCTTCAGATAAATGAGGGGTTTCATGGTGCGGAATCCGTAGTAGGGGTCCCAAAAAATTTTCCCCCACAACAGCTCCTCACCATTTACCGTTTAGCAGTGGCCACGAATCTTCCAAACCGCCTGGGTCTCGGTGATCCAGTGTGGTGTTTGAGGGTTAAAGACAAATGATACACATAAAAATTGCAAAAAATATTGTTTGTACTCGGTAGCACTTGACAAACATCAAGAACGGACAATGTTAAGTCCTAGAGGGATTACTGACTTACGAGCGTGGAGCCATTGATATACACGATTGGAAAGATCTCGCCAAGACGAATCGATTGATACCATTTTTAACTTTGAAATCATATGGGATCACCACGAAAAATGGCCTCAAAGTTCGAGATTTTGCGGTTTTGAACAAAAGAAATAGGTAGTAAAATCCCAACTGGCCCGAGGGGCCTCGGGAAGACATCTGAGGAAAAACCGAGGGATGTAAGCGATACTCTAGCGGTTTGAGACGGCAAATGTATCTCATGACCTTCACTTCAGGACCGTGTTGGGCTGCGTTTGCCGCTCGGGCCCCTTTTCTAATGCCCAGTACGAAATCACCTATGGATCAGTACAACAACAAAATGAGTGTAAGGAGCGAAACGGTTTTGAAGTTTCGACGACTACAATATACGAGATACACCGATTATATGACTCCCAGGCCGCTTGACTCGAAACGCAGGACCATGACGTATTTTTTCCTGCGAATTGCGAGACGAGCAGAACAAACTACGTTTCTTTTAATATATACATAACTTTAATACCTAAAGGTTTTAAGGGGTCATTCCACTGTGACGGGTTCGAAAAACCGATTTTTTTTTGCATTTTCGGAAGTTTATGTATGTAAATATATATTGGGTAAGTGGTGTCGCCTAATTTCATTTATTTTAGTTGCTACAGCCGAATGTTTTGGAGAAGGCTGAGCGACCAGCGCGGGGCGCCGGGGTTTCGGCTCACCCGGCCTGTATCTATACCTGATTTTATTGCGCGGGTGATTCTTATCCAAAATTTCCCCTTACCTGAAATACTGTTAGTACGATTCCTTCCAAGCAACTGCCAATTTGGGGCTATAATCGACGTTTCAGTACGCCTTTGTATTTCGTTGAGGCAACATCTCGAAATATGGACAAAAAGCAGTTTAGAGGCAAACTATTGTGCCCAAGCGATTATTCTCGAAACCGACGTTTTCATGGAAATCGGCACAGTAAAGAGCTCTCCAGACGCTGATACATGTTGCAGTGAAACATTGATACATGCATTATGATATAGGTTTCATGTACAGTATTGTCTCGTTAGCGACTCGCTGGTCGGGACCGGCGTTGAGTCGGTATCGTGAACAGAACCCTAATTCCGAGTGTTCGTTTCTCGCTTCTTTCTGGCCGGAGGGGGGAGCGAGATGGAACACTGCGTGCGCGGCGAGCGTGCGCGATGGTCGCAAGCGCTTACCGTGGGCACGAAAACCGCTTCGCAAAATCTTGACGCAGGCCCGTCACAAATCTTTTTTGCGCCCTAGGCGAACTTGTCAAATTGCGCCCTTTATTATAATACATTTATTTGAGTTTATTGATGACCTTACTTTGAATTTTTATTCGTAGTTTAAAACAGTTGCAGTGCAATTTGTAATATTTTATTTTAAAGTATATACATATGTGTACACACTGATCTCTGCTTGTAAGCTTGACTTGTCCCTGTAAGCAAAATTAGGCCACTGCCTAGGGCGGAAAGTCGACAAGAGATGCATAATGGTATTTTCATTGCTGGTGTTGTTTAAAATATACTTTAAAATAAAATATTACAAATTGCCAAGTTCGCCTAGGGCGCAAAAAAGACTTGAACCGGGCCTGCGTCAAGATTTTGCGAAGCGGTTTCGTGCCCACGATACGCGCTTGCGACCATCGCGCACGCCCGTCGCGCACGCAAAGGACAGAGTGTCAGGCGTCCGAAAGACGGAGCGAGACAAAACATCAACGCGTCGTCGGTCTCGTACCGTCCTCGCTTGCTTTCAGTGCCTCTCGCTCGCTCTCGTTCCATCTCGCTCCAGCTTTCGCCGGGCAAGAGTGAGACAAAAGTGGTGGGGATAGCGAAGAGTCGGTATCGTGTACACAAAATCGAGTCGCTAACGAGGAAATACTGTAACTTGCATTTTGCTAACGCGCCTAGCTGGTGAGCAATATGCCATTTCCGCCTCTGATGCTGAAACACGGAAACCGATCTACAGACGTAGTAACATGTATCATGAAACATGGGAGCCGATTCATGTATCATCGTTTCACTGGAACATGTATCAGCGTCTGGAGACCCCTTTAATGAAGAAGACCCAAGTTTCGCGAGTACATCGGCAGCAAAACTGCAGCGAAATCGCGACGCCACTTTTGATGTGGCTGTTGATTCGTTATGAACTATTGTTTTATACAATTTAAATGACAAGTTAAAATGACATCCTCCAGTGGCAAAGAACTCTTTTGCGAGATTCCTAATCTTTCTAATCTCTCCACTTATCAAGCGTTTGAAACCTTCCTACTTTAGTGGTTTCCACTTTTTTACAAAGTCAGGTAAAGTAATGTATACATTATAAAAGGACTTATTTCCAAATGTGTTTATAACAAAAGTGTTTATTTCCAAATGGTTTCATACAAAAGGGCTTATTTCCAAACTTTTTTTTTTTTAAATAGCAATTAAAACAATATCACTCAATTTAAAACATTACCGCTATCAAATGAAAGAATAAAATGTACATGTACTAATAAAAAAATAAGTTTTTTAGTAATTGTAGGTACAACAGCTTTTTGCGCTTACTGAAAATTTGGTCTATTTGGAAATATGCGATTCTGAAAAATCACTCCTCAATTGCTAATCTATTAGTTTAAATGAAGAAAATATTTGAGCAGCGTGAAAATAACTTGAAATTGCGTAGGCAATTTGACGAAAGAGTGTGGCAGGCGGCCGAACAGTTAATGCGTAGTTCCATGAACAAATAATTCTTGTAAATCATGTGTCGATTTACGAAGAAATGGTCGATTGTTTAATTGGCGGAACAGTAGAAGTGCACATACAAAACTAAAGTCCTTTTCAGATATATTGGCCGGCAAGTTCAGTTTCGCGAGCAGCGCGCGAGGAGAAATCAGCCATCACCACCTGACGATCGTGGATTGGCAGTTGAAGTTGCTGGGCTCCCCAATGGTATGGTGGGGTAACGAGAACGCTGCTCGACCCGGCCTGAACGAAGCTGTGTGGCTGTTGTTTATTTTTAGCGTAGTAGTTGTGTGCGTTACGAAGCTATGCGTAAACCAATACGAGATGATACTATCGAGAAAGAATCAAAGTTCTGACCAATAAAGCTCCTGAATTTTGTCGGAGCTAACGTACACCTATTCTGATGTATGTATTTCTACGCTAAGAACTCGGTTTGGCCTACACGTCAGGAGCTTGGCGCTATCCCCACCACTTCTGACTCGCTCTTGTTTTGCGAAGGCGAGAGCGAGATGGAACGAGAGCAAGAAAGAAACGACAAAGTGGTAGGGATGCTTCGCTGCGTGTTAAGCCGGGTCCAGACCTGAATGAGTTATGAGCATACGCTGAGCAGACTGAGCGTGCACAAATATTCTGATGTGGACGTGTCATGGTTCGTGATGACTCAGCGCATGCGACCCGACTCGCGAATGCCGGCGAAGGCATACGGCCTGAGCCGACCGTTGTCGGTTTTCTTCCGCACTTCAAAGGGAGTTTGGAGTGCATTGCGTTCAGCGTGGAAGATAGAAGCAGATGTGATACTTTTCTAAATCCTCGATGTCTCGGATTTTCATGATATTGAAATATATGGTAGTCCATATGAAATTAGGGAGGGTTAAGTCCTCATTTTTGCGGATTCGAAATTGTTTAAAAAATACATATCTTCAAAGTTACCTGCTTTCGGCGATTTTTACGAAACTCGCCTACAGAAATTATTTTTAATGACCTAAATTATTGAAAGTATGGAGTTGCGTCTTTTTTTTAATCATGAAGGATGGATCTATGTGAATGAATTTAATCCATTGCTAATATTGTCATAAACAGTTAATCAAAATCTAAAAATTACATTTTCAACAATATAATACAATTACCATATGATAGACTTTAAAGCTCTATTTTACTAAATAATTTGTCTTTCTTTTCTTCACTACACCCTGCATTGTTCTTAATTCATACAGCCTGACCGACTCGCTGTTGTGTTAAAAAATTACACGAGACTATTTTTAACGAATTCAGCTTGAAATGATATAAATCAATTTTTCATGAAATTTCCTTCATTGTGGTCCGAATTTCGTCGTTCTTGGTGTTAGTTTCATCGGCGAACCATAAGGAATCAATTGACGTCGTTTTCGCAAAGATCTGATGAGAAATGCGGAACTCTTGGACATCTCTGACTTTATAATGGTATTCCAACCGTTTCTAGGGTCGAAACCCATACAAATCGGTGAAGCACTGCGGGGGGTTGTCCTCGCCACGGGGTACCAGGTGGCACCTCTTTGACAGGCATCGCTGGAGAATCACCCTGTATTGGTAAACAGGATGACTCGGAGGGTTGAGCTGTTGTTTATTTAGCTAATCACACCATCCTTACGATTGCGGAGTGGGCTAAGCTAAGCACAGAAGCTGGCGAAGAAAGACACAATGGCACTTTCGACCCCTCCGCATGCGTCATTCGTGCGCGCTCAGCCTGCTCAGCGTATACACATTCAGGTCTGGACCCGGCTTTACGTACCTCACGGGCACCGAATCCCCACCCTGTGATGCCAGATCGGGGACGGGTTCCCTCGAGAATTTCCCCCACCTCGCGCACACTACGCCGGAGCAGCGCGTCAGTGAGCTCGGCGCTTCGGAGTCCAACTCACGGACACGCAGCTCCGGCGTAGTGTGCGCGAGGTGGGGGAAATTCTCGAGGGAACCCGTCCCCGATCTGGCATCACAGTCCCCACCGCGCGACAAGCAGGCCTAGCCCGAGAGAGAGTGAGAACGTAGAGAAAGGAGTACCGAGGCAGCCAAGAGGTGTGGTGGGAGAATACCCCTCAAGAAACTCACCGGCCAATATATCTGAAAACGACTTTAGGCAAGAATTCAACAATTTAAATCATCATGTGCTCTTCTGGCAGCTTTTAAAAATATTACACTGGCCATCGAGAAAGAACGAGGTAATTGAGATTCAGGAGGTGGTGCGAAGCCTACAAAAAGTTCCAGTAAGTTCAACCTCAACGAGGGCTACAACCAAGGAGGTAAATTCAGCGACAGCCAATCCATGATGCTACAATTGCAGTAAAATCGGACATGTTGTTAAATATTGCCCCAAAGAGAAAAGGGCTATTGCTTCAAGTGTGGTGAAAAGGGACATTTTATGAGCGATTACAAACGTAAGGGAACATCTTAGCAAATAAATTGCATACAATTCCGTTCATAAGCGGGAAATATGAGAATGAGTTAAAAAATTATGTTTGTAGTCTTTGGGGCATTGAATCAAGGCAATGATAATTGCTGGACAAACAAGGTTTATTGGGATTAGGTAGGAGTCAGAGTTGTGCAGAATTACAATTGAATTACTCCATGAATTATAGTTACAAAATAATTCAATTATAATTCGTAATTCAGATCTCGCATTCAATTACAATACATCGTAATTCGTAATTGCAATTTATTTGCATTTGTAATTGCATAGTACAATGTAATTGAATTATAATTACGAATTAAGAGGTAATAAGAGGTGGGAAAGAAATATGTAGGTAAAGGTTTCGAACAGAAAAAAATTATTATGAGTGCTGAATATGGTATTATTCATAAATTTATAATTGTACAGAGGGAACTCAAAATATGTTGAGAATAGTGCAGTTTATTGCGAATGAGAGAATTGATGATTGAGGTGATACAAAGGTGTTTATCAGCTCGAGACACGAGAGACTACTGATCTGTATAACCGAGCGCTCGAGTCGGTCACGAGAGCGAGAGTGTATATGTGAGTGTAAATGAGGAACAGAATGTATGCATATGTGATCGCGAAAAGTAAATACAAGGTTCATCAGCTGATCCAGGTTTCTTTCGGCTGATGTGGAAAGAAAGAGGGATAGAAATAGAGAGAGAGAGATGATTTTGCTGAAACAATAATATATAGAGGGAAGTAAACTCCTTTGTTACATTTTTTCACTTTTTTCTCACTTCTTCAGTGTTTTGAGTTGTAATTTAATTACACTCTATTTCAATTACATTGTAATTCAATTACACGCACAATTACAGTAATTAGGAATTGAATTAATTGAAAAGTTTAAATTATGTAATTGAGTTGCAACGTAATTGAATGACTATGTAATTGAAATACATTGTAATTAACCCTTCGCTGACACACCTTTTTCGATCAACTTTGACATACCTGGGTGGCTCACAGCCAGAACAATTTTCGAGCGACTGCCATTCTCATCTAAAGAATCCAATAGTTATGAAAAAAATCATGGGTCAATTTCAAGGTCTCTAGAATGCGTTGCAATAGATTTTTGATTGACATTTTATTCCAGCTTTTCCAAAAAATCTAGATTACCATATGTCGGGAAAACACGAAGAAAATCTTCAAAAAATTGTAGCTTCTAAAAATTTCAAAATTAGAAGCTAAAAATCTACAGAGTTGTTGTTCCGATATAATATTTTGAGAAAAAAAATAGTTTGTGAGTCGCCTTTGGAAAAAAGATGCATATAGAAGGTACAGGGCGTCAAAATCAGTTTATGGATGGCTCACACCCAGAGTGTCAACGAAGGGTTAAATTACGTAATTAAATTACATTGTAATTCAATTAGGTCAACTGTGCCCTCTACGACCATCCGCTGGCAGATACTCCACAGAAGTAGTATGCGTGACAAGCACGAATAAAATTGTTATACTTTTTGTTTTAACATAATTAGAATATTTCCAACATAAGGATGAGATATTTCTAATAAAAATGAAACCAAACACGACGAAATGCGGACAAATTTGAGTTCCGCTGATAACAGTAGTTTACAAAATAAAAAAAAAATTGCACAGCGGATGCCACTATTTTTTCTTATATAAAATGGCCCGCTGGTTCCGAAAATAAGGTCTAAAAAATTTCTATGGATACATTTTCGAGATATCGACAGGTGAACTTTTTACCTGTCTATCAAAAAAGTGATCCCACTTAATTGCGAATATCTCGTGTTGCGAATGACCGATGTGGTTGAAAATTATCTCAAATTAAAGATAATTGAATCACCAACAAATCTACTTCACAACATTGTCAAATCGACGATTTTTTAGACCGAAATTGACATCGACAATTTATTTAATCATCTGCGAAAAATCGAAATCGCAAAATTGGGCCCAGTTTCTCATTTCTTGCGTTGTGTCTGCACTTTTACGAAGAAAATAAGGTGCTACTGAAGAAAATCTATGGATAAACACCGAAGCTAGAGATAATTGTGTGAAAACACTAAAATTTAATTTTTTCTCGGTTTTTATGTTTTTTTTCTTCATTTTATTGTGTTATTTCAGTTTTAATTCATTCTGTACATTTTTCAAGTGTTTTGTTAATATATGTGTGTTTTAAAAGTAGTTCTGGCTCTTTTTTTGTCTTTTATGCGTTTTGGGATTCGCTTTTCTTATGAAGAACCAAATATAATCTCCCATCATTGTCTCATCCCAAAATCCATGATACCGCCGCTCAATACCCTTCATATCCTGCTGCAATATCTCTCCGTGTTCGTCATTTACGTCACCAAGATTATTCGCGAAAAAAATCGGGAGAGAATACACGAAATGAATCTTCAGAGACATATTTACGCCTGTTGGGAAAATAAAAATAATGAAAACCATACAATAGAAAGTGAACTATGAGCAGAAATATGTGTACATATAAAAATTATATTAAACGATTTTATTAAAAATGCAATAAAAACTAAAAAATAATTATTTTCTTAAACTACAATTTCGATGGTGTTTTTTACATTTCAAATAAAATCGTGGCGCAGAATATCTCACAACAAATTCATTTCGACGCTTGATGCTGTATTAAATTGATTCTTATTCTGTTACGAAATATCCTGCTCCACGATTTTATTTAAAGAGGGAGAACTTGACATCGAAATTGACCAAAACGAACGAAAGACAAAAAAAGAGCCAGAACTATTTCTAAAACACACATATATTAACAAAATATTTGAAAAATGTACAGAATGAATTAAAATTGAAATAACACAATAAAATGAAAAAAAAAACATAAAAACCGAGAAAAAATTAAATTTTAGTGTTTTCACACAATTGTCTCTAGCTTCGGTGTTTATCCATAGATTATCTTCAGTAGCACCTTATTTTCTTCGTAAAAGTGCAGACTCAATGTAAAAAATGAGGAATTGGGCCCATTTTTGCGATTTCGATTTTTCGCAGATGATTAAATGAATTGTCGATGTTAATTTCGGTCGAGAAAATCGTCGCTTTGACAATGTTGTAAAGTAGATTTGTTGGTGATTCAATTATCTTTAATTTGAGATAATTTTCGACCACATCGGTCATTCGCAACACGAGATATTCGCAATTAAGTGAGACCACTTTTTTGATAGACAGGTAAAAAGTTCACCTTTTTTTATTTTGTAAACTAGTGTTATCAGCGGAACTCAAATTTGTCCGAATTGCGTCGTGATTGGTTCCATTTTTATTAGAAATATCTCATCCATACGTTGGAAATATTCTCATTATGTTAAAACAAAAAATATAAAAATTTCATTGGAGCTTGTCACGTATACTATTTCTGTGGAGTACCTGCCGACGGATGGGCAACAGCCGAGCGCGGGACTGTTACGTTGCTAACCACAGCATGGGCTGCGGGAGAACTGTATGAGTGTTCGGCCGTCCATGCAGGCTCGTACATGGACGTACACTCATGCAGTTCTCTCACAGCTCTCGCAACGGGTAGCATTGGACATTGGAAAACTCTAGTAGTGTGCGTGTGGGCTCGTACCCTTAAGGGGTCATTCTGGTAATCACGCCGCAAAACTCGGCAACATTCAGTTTGTTTACCTCAGTGAATACAATGAATAACAATGTCAAAATTTTTTTTCATTTATTAATCTACTTATAATGTATACGGAACAATTATTTAAATACACTTTTAATTGTGTTTTTTAAATGTTATATGAAGTTCAAAATCGTGCCTTTGAAAAGAAATACCTCCCTGGCGGGAGTGATTTAAGGGGGTAGACACGTCACGTGACCTGACCGATTCGGCAGGTCGGTATTACAGCATTTTTTTCTGCACAGAAATGGTAATACCGATAGATCGACGATTACCCGATGAACGCGAGAGGGAACTGTTTGCTATTTCTGTATTCTATTCTGAATAGGGAAAGAAATTCTCAGCTGTTCCGTTGTACTTATAAAAATTTAAACGGAAAGTCGGCTGGTACTGCAAACGTAGAAAATTAATTGTACATTTTAATTACTTGAAATGTGCTTATGCTACAATATTCTACGTTAGCAGTAAGGAATTCTAAGTGAAAAGGGGAAATAGATGAGGGAATGTCCGCAGAAAATGAAATTTGCTAGGTTAGACTTTTTTTACTAGCAAAGTACCGAAACAGAACATGAAATACACTTATTACACGTCCTCTGCAGAAAACAGGTATCAACAAACATATATATACAAAATTGTATTGAATGTTGAATTGGGCTAGTAAAAATGCGCAGGCGTGATTATGTGGTCGGCTCCTCGAAGTGACAGAAAATATAACCTAATTGCTATACACGATTTCCTAAAGATACTGTTGTGACGTAATAATAATATTTTGAAAGGATGATAAAAAGTTCACAAATGTTTCGTAAAAGAACGAAATGGCCACAAAACATTTGTTGTCATATACCATATACTTAGGTTATATCTTCTGTCACTTCGAGGAGCCGACCACATAATAATCACACGCATCCAGCCTGCGCATTTTCAGTAGGCTCTATTAATCATACCAATGGCTTAGTGCACACATATTGTATGTCCACTTTTTATGAAATTTGAGTTTTTATATGCAAGAAATAGTGCTTGACTGTTTCTTTATGCTGCATAAAAATTACATTTCTATCTTTTTTATAAATTCATCAAAAATGATATTTTTGTTTATTGTATGTCCCTGAATTTATTATGCTGAGTGCACAAATGTTGTGTGTCCATGCCAGAGGATGAAAATAGTCTTGAAAAAATGTGACAATATATAAACAAATTTTAAAGTCTTCCTATGTTTACCGCGAATTACTTTTTTCTTCCTGTTACTTTAAAAATAAATATAATATTCAAGTGAGATTATTTCCAGTATTATTCCTTTCATTCATTTTTATATAATATCATTCAGTATAGTATGTCCTCCTCTGTACTTGGTTACAATAGCATGTCCAACTTCCAAGCATTATTGTCGAGTTATTATTATAATTTTGCAGATTCTAACTTATACTACTAATTACATACTTGCAGTGATACCTATATTACAATAATGCAAAAAGTATTTACCCTGATAGCCAGATCTGGGCAGCAGAATCTGACGTCAGAACTGCAGCAGTCTGTGTCCGCATTTGGCTGCGTTCTGATGTGCAGAGCCTGAGGTCAGATGGACAGCAGATCGACAGCAGATTTCGCCGTCTGCTAGGAACAGCAACAGCGCCATCTGTAGGCAATTGCTTGGTACTTCTGAACCTCAGATGGCGCTGTTGCTGTGCCTAGCAGAAGGCGAAATCTGCTGTCGATCTGCTGTCCATCTGACATCAGGCACTGCACCTCAGGCTCTGCACATCAGAACGCAGCCAAATGCGGACACAGACTGCTGCAGTTCTGACGTCAGATTCTGCTGCCCAGATCTGGCTATCAGGGTATGTAATTATAAAGTACCATTGAATGTTTGAACCTGTTTTTCTCAAAAACGCTAAAAGTGGACATACAATATGTGTGCACTAATTGTAAGCCATCGATGTACAATAGGAATTTTTTTTTAATGTAGGTTAATCCGTTGTTGTTCTAACTGCCTGAATTACTATGACATAAATGCGACAGCGATTTCAAGTGATGTATATCTAACGGTAAAAGCGTTAATTTAGTAAATGTATACAATTCCCAGCAGTTCCTATGTCAATGTATGCCTAAAATGAATATAACCTAACCTATAATGGTCCGAAAATGCATACATTGACTCCATCATGCTTTTATTGTGGCTCGTATATCCAGCTATCGCTTCAGTTTTGCTATGAATCCACGTTGGCAGTCCTCCCGAGTAGGCGCCATCTCGTATCTACTACCTCAACTAAATTTGTCACGTGACTTGCTTTGTATTATCGCCAATATGGCGGAACTCTGATTTGGGAATGCTGTCACAATTTTTCGTTTTTCGTTCTTATATGAGCAGATTTTGGCCTGGGAGAGGTCTCATTTGAAAGAAGAAGATTCAATGCGGAGCGCTCTGCTCACCGTTTGAGTCACAAAACTCTTTTAGCGACCTAAAAATGCTTGGATTCTGCGGGTATATTTTGTCGACTTTTGCTTTACTTTGGACACTGATATTATTACATATCAACCGAATCTCGTTGAACCATGAGCAGAGCGCTCCGCATTGAACCTTCCTCTTTCGAATGAGACCTGGTCCAGCCCAAAATCTGCTCATATAAGGACGAAAAACGAAAAATCCTGAACCCATGTTTCGGACCAGATTGTGTCGGTATACAGCGCGCTGCATTACCCGTGTCTACCCCCTTAAGGTCACAGACTCATCTGAAACAAAAAAACTAAGCTGATTCTTAATCATTATGAGTACCGCAATCGCAGGTGCCAGAATTAGCTACGTAAGTCAAAATTTAACAAGATTGCGCGAATTCAAACTTCAAGTTTCGAAATTTTCCATCCTTACTTGAAGTTTGAATGCGCGCAATTTTGTTAAATTTTGACTTCCGTGGCTAATTCTGGTACCTGCGATTGCGGTACTCATAATGATTACGAATCAGCTTAGTTTTTTTCAGATGAGTCTGTGAGCTTAAAACTCTCCCGCCAGGGAGGTATTTCTTTTCAAAGGCGCGATATTGAACTCCAGATAATATTGAAAAAACACAATTAAAAGTGTATTTAAAAAATTGTTCCGTATACATTAAAAGTAGCTTAATAAATGAAAAAAAGTTTGACATTATTCTTCATTGTATTGACTGAGAAAAAGAAGTCTGAATGTTGCGGAATTTTGCGGCGTGAATACCAGAATGACCTCTTAAGGTGAAGTTCTACGGCGCGTGGTTCGGCGATTCGGCGGACCGCCCATTGCGGCATCGCTGGATTACGTTGTGCATTTTAATTGTTTTTAAAGAATGTGTATTGGCGAACAAATATTCTACAGAATGTCATTCATTATATACCCTTTAGAATCATTATTGCAAAATTTCATTAGAATCCGAGGGGTCTCCTGGTGACCTAAATGACAGTCATTTTACATTTCACAAACAAAATTTCTTATGTTACATTCAAAAATTAGATTTTTCAGTAAAAATTGCATCATGTAAAGTAGCTAACTTTTCAAAAATGAATTTATAATTAATCTTTTACAAAATAACAATTTTTAAACAGACTGGTAATTATATTAGAAATAAATAAGCTTATCAACTTACCGTGAATGTGTAAAATCCTTCTGGCACTGGTTGGCCACCAAATTTGATGCTAAGGGTGTAGTCACCAGCATCAGCGACAGTGTAATAAATGTTAACTGTGCCATCTCCATTATCCTCAATGTCAATATCTACGACCTCGCTAAAAGAAATTATGAAAAATATATAAAATATCGCCCTTATTGCGATCACTCTAAAAATCTTCTTTATATCATATGATAGGCCATTAAGTCAGAGAATAAAATTGCTTGTTTCGCTAAAAGAGTCGTAAACGTTTATTAGAGCCCAATTATATTATTTTTAATTGCGAAATTGTATTGACATCAGGGCCTCTTTGTCCAGTGGGCTAAATGCGCTATATCCCAGGGACGCCAGTGATTTAAGGGGGTTTAAGAATCAAATATGTTGAAATTCTTTTTTCATTTCAATTTTTTATGAGAGGAGAAACACGACAAGCGTTAAATCTATACAATGTATCGCCTTGCACCGATTGGGAAGAAACTGCAGTCTATATGGTGTATAGAGTTGGTATTTACGCGAGGTATTGAGGCGCCAAATTTTTTTAGTCCCGGACGCTCAAATTTGTTAAGACGGCCCTGATTGGCATGGTATGTTAGCTATGAAAATAAACCCAATGATTTATCTCAATATTACTCTTAGGTCTTCGGTTTCAACGGAGAAACCAAATTTCATTAACTACATAACATTTAAATTGAATAGGCGTCAACTTTTTAGTGATTTAATCATCAAGAAGTTCGTTCATATTCTGCATAAAAAAATGTATGAACGTGGATTATCGGCATTTTAAATATTTTTTGTTAACAAAACATATTTTTATTTTAACGAATATTACGTAATTATTACGTTTGTACATTCCTTACCGAATTTCAAGATATGTCATTTAAAGATTATGCGAAGGTCAACGTTATCAAAATGCAATTTTAAAGAATATCGTCATGAAAAATGTATCTTCACACTGTTGATTTCTTTGAATCAAACGATTCTTATCATAGACACAATGAAGATATTTAGAGCGGTCACGATTAAAAGTCCTATAACAAACAATAGGAATTATGAGAGACTGATGTTAGATTAGGCGTCCACTGGCCAAAGGAATAAATGACTGAATTCACCGGAAATAAAATATACTGTATAATTAATAGGTAGAGTAGCGCTGAGTGCGTATAATACAAGGTGTCCAGAAAATGGTGAAGTTCCTTAAAACGGGGTGATTTGATACAATTTTTTCCTTAGCGAAAATATTTTCCGGAGCTTCGTTAACGAGATATTTATAAAAAAAAACCCTGACCAATCAGAGCGTGCGCTTTCCGCCCGAGCTCCCGCGGTAGCGTTTGTTACGCGGTAGGCGGCTCCGCTTGTACTACGAAGGTACGAACAAGCAAGTCGGCATGCACCGAAATAAACCGCGTTACACAATTTTTTTTTAAAGCAGAATCTTAAATAATATTTGTTTGAAGTGAGAGGATAAGAAATACGCAAATTTCGTTTTCAAATAAGGCATAAACGAAAAGGTAATGTAACAAAAAATGTACGACAAGTGATCATAATTCGTTATTGAGGTAAAAATCCGTAGTTTAATTACGGCCAACATAACTTAATTTAAAAAATAATATTAGGTGTATGAATAAATTCTTTCAGACTGGATTTACATAATCGGTATAAAGCAACCGAATTTCTATCGCAGTGATATTCGTAAGCTACCAGAAAAATGCCAAAAGGTAATTAACAATATTGTAAATTATTTCGATGATTGAGTTGTTTTTATTTATTTTTTTTTTAAATAAAACTGTTATTGAACCCTAAAATCGAACAGAATTTATTTCTACACCTAATAATCACTAATAAATTAAATAACACTCACCCCTACGGGCATTCCTTTCCTCCTTTCCTTCCATTTCGGAAATCTGTGTCACTAGGTCACTGTACAGATCCTGGTCATCGGTGGACGAAAAGATTTATGGTAGGGTAGCACCCAATTAAGCTGATCGCAGGTACATACGACACCACCCAAAGAAAAGGGCCGCAACGTCAAGTGCGTTTAGATTAATGTACCGAATATTCACTTCACTGCATGGCTACTACACTGATCACTTAATTTATTTTTCATGTAACGTGTTGTTCCTACATTATAAAAATTTGTGGAAATGCATTTTCACTTGGTGCTCGGAGCCGGGGATACAGCCGCGCAAAATGCCCGTACAGTAGTAGTTGCGGCTCCGTTGTTCTGGGCATAAACCCAAAAGATCGCGTAATACTCTTGTGTAGAAAACATTTCTCTGACGCGATTGCTAACTGACTGACAGGATTTTTTCCAAGGAGCTTCTTCTATCCCCAAGTAGTTTTTCTCGTTCCATTATGAGTTAACTCCCACCGGGATAATGCGCTTCTGCAAAGCACGCGTGTGTTTGAAAATGTGCTGGGTTCTTATTACCTGAGACCTGTTATCGTGGCAGGAATTCACTCATAACGAAACGAGAGGAAAATACTTGGGAATAGAGGAAGCTCCTTGAAAAAAATCCTGTCAGTCAGTTACCAATCGCGTCAGAGAAATGTTTTCTACACAAGAGTAGGTATCATGCGATGTTGTGGGTTTATGCCTAGAACAACGGAGCCGCAACTACTGCTGTACGGGCATTTGCGCGGCTATAACCATGGCTCTGAACTCCATATGAAAATTTATTTGCACCAATTTTTATATCATAGTAGGAACGCGTTCCATGAAAAATAAATTAAGTGATCAGTGTTAGTAAGCGTGCAGTGAAGTGAATATTCAATACATTAACCCGGACGCAATTGACGTTGCAACCATTAACTTTTGGTGGTGTCGTATACCTGGTACCATGTGCACTGGGGGCGTCCGTCGATGACCAGGATCGGTTTAGTGACCAGGTTTTCAGGCTGCAGGTAAATTTCCTAATGGGTGAGTTTTAGTTACTTATTTTAGTTACTTAGTGGTGGTTATTATTTCTTTAATTTAACACAGGCTATGGCTAATTTCTGGGATAATTCTCCAAATTTCCATACATAAATATATTTCTTGGGGATTTTTAAACAGTCTTATTCATTATCAGCAACAGTGTTGGCCATTATTGAATTACGGATTTTTATCACAAAAACGAACTATTATCACTTTTCGTTCATTTCCTGTTACATTACAATTTCGTCTGTACGATATTAACAAAAGGAAATTTGCGTATTACTTATCCTCTCACTTCAAATAATTATTATTTTCGACTCTGCTTTAAAAATAACTGTATATTCGTCTTTTTACGTTTGACATGATTTTCTTCGATTTGTCCTTTATTCATTATTCACTTCCGACGACAACCAAAAGATGACGAAAAGTTCGATTTTGTCTGTTACGTCTTTTTCATTTGTTACTTTGCGAGGTTTCCTTCGATGCATGCTGATTTCTTTATTCGTAGTATTGCTTTATTCGCTCTGATTGGTCGGTATTTTTTTGTTAATATCTCGTTAACGATGCTTCGGACAATATTTTCGCTAAGGAAAAAGTTGTTTTAAATCACCCCTGAGTCACCCTTGTCAAGGAACTCCACCATTTTTGGAAGACTCTGTATAATCAATCACCATTATGCATTGAGAAAAAATTAAATTAATGATCCTTTACTATTGCATCACTGTTTCGGAAATATTGTGTAGAGAGTTTTTCTTCATTTCCGGCAATATTGTTTGAAAACTTCACTTTTTATTGTTTACTTTGTATTATAAAAGCATATTATAACACATAACATTACGACTCAATAAATGGGAGCGCTCGCACGTCAGTAACGAGGCGCACCGGTGGCCGCGTGCCCCCCGTGTCAAGCGTGACGGATGGTGAACAGTGGAGCGCGGCTCCCGCGGTTACCGCGTGGGGAATACGATCGGCGTCCTCATTACCGCCGCTTTTGGCGATCTCTATTAATTATCTTCGTAACGCGGACGCGGTGCACCTCGTGCTCGAGTATTCCGACTAGATTTCATCTCGTATGCGCGTTATTAAGCAGTCAAAATCCTTTCCAAAATCAGGAGAAGAATCCATCGGTTTTTTGAAACATTCTTTTCGCAATCCGTTATTTTTTGGTCTTGGGCTCGGGATAATTATTCTTTGCAAAGAGAAATTCCTGAACAATTATAAAGGGTATGTTTAATTTTATTATTATTATCAGTATTATTTATTCCACGTGTAAAGACCCTTTAGTTTACAATAAATAATTCATAAAGTTAACAAAGAAAGAGTGTGAAAGAAAAGAAAAGAGAAGAAAAGTCATTATAAAAAGGAGCAAACAATAAAACAGGAAAGTAATAGACTAATGAACTAATAAAATTAAAATTGATATTGATATTGATATTGATATTGATATTGATATTGATATTGATATTGATATTGATATTGATATTGATATTGATATTGATATCGATATTGATATTGATATTAACGGACGTGTACAGCCGTTACTGCAATCCAAAGCTCGCAAACGATATTTAAAGAAGGACAATGTACCATTAAAAAAGTGGACATGGTCGCTATAAAGATTCGCTAATTTACATATTCCGTTAATGGAGTTATTCATACCAAACGAAGTGGTGTGTCTCAATAAGTAAAAAAGAGAAGGCGATCTAAGAGAAACAATAGGCCCATAAAGATTAATCAGAGCCAAAATGTCCGCAGAGTCGATGTAACCATTAATACTGAAAAGGCCAGTAAGATCGGCAATGTTGCAATGTGGGAAGACCACTGACTTCAAGAATAGAACTATGATCATGACATAATCAAGACATCGGAGTACCGAATTTAAAAGCCAGCAGTCGCTAGAACTTATGCTGAACGCGTTCCAATAATGTAATATATTTTTCCTGGTAGGAATTCCACACAAGAGACGTATACAGTAAATGGGGAATGACTAATGCGTTATACAAGGTGATTAATGTACCAGGATTAACGAAATCTTCTGATGCACGCATAATAAAGCCAAGCATTCTAGCCGCTTGATTTCTTACATTATAGTAGTGCTGAGTAAATGATAATGAAGAATTAAAGGTAACTCCGAGGTCACGAATACTATCGATAGAGTCCACTAAGGCGCCATTAAGTGTATACTCAGTATGGTGCAAACATTTTTACGAGAAAAGTGTAAAACGTGACAAACGCAAACCCTATTGCGATCACCCTGTACAAGATTTGCATTATCGTCAATCGCAATTATTTTATGGATCTTCAGGTCATCGGCGTAAAACAGGAAAAGACAATGCTGGAATACATCGGCAATATTATTAACAAAAATGTTAAACAATGGAGGACCGAGGATCCCTGTGGTACGCCAGAAGTAACTTGATACATCCTAGAAAAGCTGCCTTTAAAATGGACCTTTTAGTATCCATTTGCGAAGTAACTCGATAACCATAAAAGTAAATTGCCTCGAATACCAATAGCATTTAGTTTTCGTAAAACGACCGAATGTTTGACCGTATCAAAGGCTTTATAAAGTCAGTATAAATAGAGGCAACTTTATAACCACGCTCAAGTTCATTTACAATATAATTATGATACAATAGAAGATTCGTAGTAGTTGAGCGACCCGAAACAAAACCATGCTGCTCTTTAACGATGATGTTCTTAGTGAGAGCTGATAGTTAATTCGAGAAATGCGCTTCAATAAAATGTAATGTTTATGGCTGTGCCAATTTTTTTTCCCTTCAAGTTACATGTATGTGTGTATAATGAGTACGAACACAGAATGTATATGTGTGTCGAATGCGCAGGCGAAGACTAGATTCAATTCTTTTCATTGTTAAATTACTATCTTATGAATAAAAAAAATAATAATAATAATAAGAATCATTATAATAATAATAATAAGAATCATTATAATAATAATAATAAATAGATTTTTCTGTAAATTAAACTTTATTTTTACTCTACAATTGACCATCTTCGGATCTCAAAATAAATACCTTTTTTGAAACGCACAGTATGAAACTGTATATTTTCTAAAAGGACTAGATCCTATTAGCATCAGCCACAATCTGTACGGAAATGAATTGTGAAATAAAAAAGGTATGATAGTTTTAGAAAAAAAACTCATTTTTCAGGATTTACACCTTTCCGATTTTTTTGGTACATGTCATTTCATTTCTTTCTAAAACACGACTATTCCATATTCTACAATGTTCAAAGTGTGGATTATAATTTTTGAGACTCGATTAGACTGATGCAGTTCATACGATACCTGTTTAAAAATCGGCCGGGTCCATTGGACCCAGGGTGACCACCGCGGAACTATACAGAAGTGTGACTACGAAGGCTTAACCCATTGGCGAACCAATTTAAACTCCTCGGCGTGACCCTTGGTATCCAATTAATTAAATTGTCAAAAAGTAACAATATTATGTATCGTTTTATTTTGTGTAGAATAAATTACAATACCTACTGACAATTAATCGGTTGCTACGGAATCGTTCCGTAGTGGATTGATTGTCCCACAATGGATTAATATCTATACTTTCGATATTTTCGAGAATTTCGATTCCAAATGTTCAGGAAACATTCGTGACATATAAAACACTGCAAATATACAAAAAATCGATGTTTTTGCCATATCTCGGTATATGTCCCCCTTAAATGTTTAAAAAAGAGTCCTCGAAAATAATAATTACAATTTTTTTCGCCTTCACAAATAAAAAGTGTTCGAGAAGGGTTTAAATTTAAAAAATTTGAAAACAAAATTGTTTTTTGTCTCAGTTTTTTTTAACTTTTTCGAAAAGCGTTTGTCGCACGAGAAAAGCCATCTTCGCGTGGTGAGTTCTGACTCACTCTGCTGCCGTAGAGTAGACGAAGGGCTGCAAGATCATTTTTATACTTTTCACCCAAAGGGTCTAGCAGGGTAAACATGGGCAAAAGTTCCCTTGACCCGCTTTTAGCTGGCAATGTACCTTTCAATAGTGTAGCACAGGAAAACATTGTACACCAAGTTCCAACCCCCTATCTCAACCAGGAGGGTAGTTATAGGGTAAATTCGAATTTTCAGTTTTTGCCATATTTTCCCTATTTAGCGGTCAGCAAAAATTCTGAAAAAAAATCTGAAATATTGTAGACATGATTGTGTATGATTGTGAATGTTTTCACATTTTTTCGTTGCAACTGCTAAGTGTAAGAAATAAAAAACGCAAAAAAATGTCAAAAAATGCAGTTTTCGTGTTGAAGTTTTCGAGCGACTAGATTTTTAATTTTACAGTAGTTAGATATTGACATGACTATTGTCTACAATTTTTTTCAGATTTTTCGGTAAGGTGCGCCATAGTTAAAAAAAGCAGAAAACGATATTTTCGAGATATTTCGCGTGAAAACGTGATAAGTACTTTCAATTTTTGCATTTCCGTCATACAGTGAATGCATTATATGATTTTTGATATCTCTACATTCGACAGAATAATATGTAAGCGGGGGGAATTAAGTTAATATGATTAATTGGAAGTGTATACGCACCATATATCATATGGTACGAAAGATTCATTGAGCGCCGCAGTTAGCGGAGTGGTTAGAGTCCAAATCCGCTGCATACTCTCTTTTGTCGTAGGTGCGCACCCCACCAAGGTCTAATTTTTTTTTCATGATATAAAATTTTTTCATCGTTGATTATATGACAATACACGATATTCATTTAAAAATGTTTCTAGAATATTTTAAAAATATTTTAACATAAGGTTTCCATAAAAATAATTTAAATGCACCGCCGCGCCGGCTTTCTGCCTATGTATTGTTCTAGCTCCGGATAGTTTATAATATTTTGTCAATGGAATAGATGTGTGGTATTGGCTTATGATATGTATTCTGAATACACTGGTTGGATTCGTCATTCTTTTATCAACGTACACCGTCCTCATTCGATTGTGGTCGCAGTGCGTCCGATTAATGGCTAATTTAAAAAAATAAACGTAAAAATATTGCCATGTTGAGATTGCCATAAGTTAGCTGTAGTGTACAGCTGTTATTATGCTTTATTACATTATAATATATATATATATATATATATATATATATATATATATATATATATATATATATATATATATATATATATATATATATATATATATATTGATTCTCTGATCAATAATCAATAGTATAACATAACAACAAAAATATAACAAAAATGCAATGCAATGCAATATAATATAATATATTATAATATGGTGCGTATACACTTCCAATTAATCATATTAACTTAATTCCCTCCGCTTACATATTACTCTGTCGAATGTAGACCTATTAAAAATCATATAATGCATTCACCGTATGACGGAAATGCAAAAATTGAAAGTACTTATCACGTTTTCACGCGAAATATCTCGAAAATATCGTTTTCTGATTTTTTTTTAACTATGGCGCACCTTACCGAAAAATCTGAAAAAATGTAGATAAGAGTCCTGTCAATATCTAACTACTGTAAAATTAAAAATGTAGTCGCTCGAAAACTTCAACATGAAATCTGCATTTTTCGACATTTTTTGCGTTTTTTATTTCTTACACTTAGCAGTTGCAACGAAAAATCTGAAAAAAATCGCAATCATACACAATCGTGTCTACAATATTTCAGATTTTTTTTAGAATTTTTACCGACCATTAAATAGGGAAAATATGGCAAAAACTGAAAATTCGAATTTACCTTATAACTACCCTCCTGGTTGAGATAGAGGGTTGGAACTTGGTGTACAATGTTTTCCTGTGCTACACTATTGAAAGGTGCATTGCCACCTAATATCGGTTCAAGGGCACTTTTGCCCATGTTTACCCTGCTAGACCCTTTCGAAATTTCAAGGCTCTTCCCGGAACAGAAGATACTAATTCACAGGGCTGAAATTTTGCACCGTTGTTATTGATCCTAAGACACAACTTTCTCGCACTAAGACCTAACCCTACAATCATTTTAATTGGTTCGGGACGGCCTAATGTATATACTTTTGACTATTTACAGTAGTTATAGGATTTGCAGTATTTACGGTATTATCGCGAATAGTTGCCTCCGAGTAGTTGCGAATGCCGCGACTTTTCTTTCCTGATCCTCTACCTGACTGTTCCTTCGGTAATGAAATTGCCCGATGATCTGGAGCTTCGTTTCAACAGGTAAATTTTATAAAACAAGTGATAAATGAGTATGTGGCTGTCATATATAACCATATAATCTTCCAATATTTGTAGTGACAGGTACTGATAATACATTTATTAATGATGTTATTAATTTACATCTACATTGCTCACTGTAGAAATGTATGACCGTTCATGAGTATAAAAAATACTTTCATAATTTGAAATGGATCCTCTGCTAAGTTTCTACAGAAACATCGATTGGGGTTCTCCCCTTATCTCATGAATTTCACGAATTTTACAAGAAAATAAACAGTATTAGTGACAAGAGTCTTGGAACACTGTTTCTTAATTGTTTGTTGTATTAATTCAGGTGACTTGCCATCGGGCTCAGAAACATCATCTTCAAGCAGCATGGAAATCCTGGAATGTTCCATGGATATCCAGTCGGATAACAGGCAGGGAGATAACATGCTTAAATCTGAAAAACCTCATCGAGGAGATGTCTGCTGCTAAACAGAAGGAAGTAACAGAAAATGCTTCTATGTTATCCTCAGAGCCAGTTTCAGATAAAAACCAGTTAGAAGCCTCTGGGGAATTGGCGCAAAGTATTTTGAATGTTTTGGGTAAACGTTTAGACCCTGCAATGCGTTTGGGGTTATCCATTCGCAAGGACATTTCTATACGATGGATTGAAATTTGCAACAAAAAAAAAACTTCCAAAGGAAGAACTGTGGCAATGCTTCTGCACAGGATGCTTTTGTGGCAATGAAGCCTGCTACACCTAAAGACTGCTACAGACACGTCGAGTAATTTAGTACTTTTTCGTGTGTGAACACTAAAATATAGTCAAGTAGTTCAGTAAAACAGTGGTAAATTACTAAATTACTCGCTACTCGACTAAATTACTCGACGTGTCTGTTCCAGCCTTTACCGTGTATGGACACTAAAATTTAGTCAAGTAGTTTAATCAAATAATTTAGTCGATTATATCCATTTCATTGGATTTTTCTGGTCGAGTAAGGTTCCCCACCCCTCACTATTAATCAACAAACTGTCCAGACGCGATTTTTTTTTAATCGATTTCATTAATAACCAATTAATAATTAAAATGTCGTCGCGTTGGTTGGAAAACACTACATTTATTTTTGTTGGAAATGATTTATATAAGAAAAAGAGGCCAAAAAGGCTGCGTACGCGAGTGTAGAGGCATGCATAAACATTCCCGGATTTTCTGAGAATGAAATCAAAATTAAAATTAAAAAAAATTAAAGAATCGAAGAGATCTGGAGCGAGTACTGATACCATTTATAAACCATGTATAAGATGGTTTCAAATACTGGATGATTGTTTACGGAATAATCATTCTGAAAGTACAGACAGGCAGAGCAATTTAGTAAGTAGACACTTTATTTTAATACATTCAGTAATACATGAAAATGGTTGATTTTTTTTTAAATTAAATAATAATATATGTTCAATATACCATCCTTCATTGCCACGGGACTGACCCTTCTCCAACAAAATAATCTGCTAATCTTTCACGGAGATCTTGAGATCGTCGATTTGGATGGTTTGATAAGGTTCTCGATAGTGGAAGTAATCCAAGGGGTTGTTGTGCACTCCTCCAACTACCCTCAATTATGCTACCATTATCAAGATTTGTTATGTCTGTTGATTGTTCCTAGTGTCGGTCATGTGTGTTTCGGTTTAATGGTAACCAATTATGTAATGCACAACAATTAAAACCATTTTTTCGGAAGAAAACGCTATAGGTTTTTCAAATATTCGGAATTTGTTTGCCATTATGCCAAAAGCGTTTACGACTACTCTTCTCGCAGAAGAGAGCCGGTAATTGAAAATTGTTTGTTTAAGAGTTAATCTAGTACCGGGAAAAGGCTTAAGTAAATATTCTTTTAATGGAAAAGCATTGTCACCGACTAAAAAATGATCTTTTGGTAAGATACCATTTTCCAATGTTTGATATACATTACACTGACGGAACACATCCCCCTCTCCTCCCCCCATCTGATTTCCTACCATTACACCCGACATCAATGTATTTAAAACAATAGTTGTAGTCTACAACAACCATTAAAACAATACTGTTGGTTTGTTTGTAATTAAAATATAAACTCACGGAGTTGACAGGTGCTTTGATTACAACCTGTTTCCCATTAATGGCTCCACAACAGTTGGGGAAGTTCCACTCATTTCCAAAACCATTTTCAATAATTTTCCACTCATTTGAGAGTCGACATAAGAGTTCAATAAAGATTATATCCAAAGAATCTGAGTCTAATAATTATAACATCACCATGTATATTATTTATGATTTTTGGTTATTGTATTACTTAGTCTGCTTGTTTACGCGAAAATTGATACCTGAATTGCTTAGATCCGATGAGCCTTACGCTCGCTACTGCGTGTTTTAATATACCTTTTTACTGTGGTGTCGTCACCACTTCTTGGAATCCTTCAGTCGAGAGTGCGGGCCGACATGTGCAATGCGGTAGAGGCTACTACATTACTGAATCTGAACCTTGTAGGTCATCAGAGTTTTGGGGTGTGCCCCCACCCCCAGCCTGATGACCTCATTTCGATAAAATTTTGTGTGAGGCATGAAGCCTAAGGACCTACCTACGCAATCGTATATTTATATTTAACGCACTGCTTATGGTTGAAGAGTAATTGAGGGGGACCATTTTTCGCTCACTTTTCGAACACGAGCGGCTGAGTTATAAGACGTTGTCACGTCAAAAGGCGAGGAACTGGGATAAGCCAGTCGAAATAAGGAAGGACGATAATTCAACCCACATGATAGGGTGGAAGCTACACCGAATCATGTTGCCACGCTTACGGCGGACCAGATTGGTACAGTCAAAGTGTTAAATTCAGCGAATGTAAACATTCACTAGTCAATGTATGCACACACTGATTTCAGTAGGTCAGTAAAAGTAGGAAGATGGTGCGTTTTTACCACACGCGGATGTGGTTATAGTCACCAACGCGACTGCACGACACCCCCCCCCCCCCATTCACAGCCCTACATTACCTAAGCAAATCAGTGTGTCCATACACTGACTAAGGTCTTGTTCAGATATATTGACCGGTGAGTTCGTTTTCGCGAGCAGCGTGCGAGGAGAAATCAGCCACCACCACCGGACGATCGTGGATTGGCAGTTGAAGTTGCTGGGCACCCCGTTGCTCGGCTTCGCCTCAACGAAGGCGTGTGGCTGTGTTTATTTTTAGCGCAGTAGTTGTGTGCGTTACGAAGCTATGCGTAAACCAATACGAGATGAAGCTACCGAGAAAGAATCAATGTTCTGACCAATAAAACTGATTTTTTTTTCGGACCTAACGCACACCTATTCTGATGTATGTATTTCTACGTTCAGAGCTCGGTTTCGTCTACACGTCAGGAGTTCGGCGCTGTCCCGCACCACTTCTGACTCGCTCTTGTTCTGCGAAGGCGAGAGCGAGATGGAACGAGAGCAAGAAAGAAACGAGAAAGTGGTGAGGATGCTTCGCTGCGTGTATACGTACCTCACGGGCACCGAATCCCCACAGCGCGAGGTGCAGGCCTAGCCCGAGAAAGAGTGAGAACGTTGAGAAAAGGAGCGCCGCGGGAGTCGTGGGAGAATATCCCTCACGAAACTCACCGGCCAATATATCTGAACACGACCTTAGTGAATGTATACATTCCGTTAAGTCGTACATTAACCAGATCTCAGGTCGGGACATTTATTTAGACAATGTTCGTTCCCATCCGCATCTCCAAGAGGGGTGCGGAACCATAAATTGTAATAGACAATGAGAAGGCCTTGACTCGCGCTCTCGTCCTCGGAGCGCCGAGTCTGACACATCCTAGACCGTGAAGATTGGGCCCTTGAAGGAAACCATGGTTTCGACCGTTCAACGGTTCTCACGAGCTAGTGGGCCGCCGGTGACGTCAGGGACCGAGGGTTTTTCCCAGGCAGTGCCGAGTCGACGTCAGCAACCAGGGGAGGCCCACGCCCACGCATCCCACCCCAGCAAGGCACGCTAAGAGTAATGGAAGGGTGTCACCAAAGTAGTATGACAAGGGGGATTCTAATTCAAATTTGAGTTTCAAGGTCATGATCATGACCTTGAAACTCAAATTTGAAAATTTGTTTTTTTGTCGGCGGGCTGGCGGCGAATGACGTCATAGAGATGGCGGAGTGGTGGGGGGTATCATCGAGGAGGAGGAGGAGGAACCGCGGGGTGACGGTGCGGGGGTATCATCGAGGAGGAGGAGGAGGAGGAACCGCGGGGTGACGGTGCGCTACTCTGGAGCGTGGTACAGACTGTCGGTAAGGAAGGTGCTACTCTGGAGCGTGGTACAACAGACTGTCGGTAAGGAAGGAAATATTAATTTTATGATATTAATATAAATGAAAAAACTTCTCGGGGCGACGGGGCTCGAACCCAAGACCTCCGCGGTACGAGTCAGCCGCCTAACCAACTCCCCCAAACGCCGTCTCTGACATTAGTCTTTTCCGAATGGTACATATACCGAAACCAACGGAGCGTCACATATGTGACACACACACACACACACACGCACACGCACACGCGCACGCGCACGCACGCACGCACGCACGCACGCACGCACGCACGCACGCACGCACACACACACACACCCAACGTCGACGTATAATATTTTTATGAGAAATTTTATCAGAAATTGTTTCGAACGATGTCGGGAAAGATCGGCGTTTCTCGACACCGCGTCTTTAGAATACCATTGTAAAATAAAAAATTATTGTATTTATTAACTCGTTCTTATAAATAGCGGAATTATTGCATAAAAATAAAATAAAATTCTTTGCATATGTATAGAAATTATTATATTTATTAACTCGATCTAATAAAATAGTGGAATTATGTAAAATAAAATTGCTCACACATATAAGAATTATGCAGCGTCAACAAATCTTAAAAAATAGGCCGTGGGAGGAGGAACACGGGTAAATAAAATTGAGAAATAATATACGTTTAAGAAATATATATATATTGTTACAAATAATAATAATATAGAATATAGAATATAATAATAATAATAATAATAAATAATAGAATATAATAATAATAATAAATAATAGAATATAAATATAAATATGAAAAAGAATATAATATAAAAAAAAGAATATATAATATAAAAAAAAGAATATATAAATATAAAAAAGAATATAATATAAAAAAGAATATATAAAAAAAGAAAAAAAGAAGAATATAAAATACAATTAAATAATAATAAATATAAATAAAAAAAAATAAAAAAAAAATATATAAAAATATAGAATAAAACTAGTGCGGCGACCGCGGTGGTGATGGCGATGGCGATGGTGATGGTGATGGTGATGGGGATGGTGATCGCCGCTGCCGTATCGGCGGCCCCACCCGCCGATACGGCAGCCAGGGCTGCCGCAGCCTAACCACCCTCGTGGGGCCCGCCGCATTCTCCTCAGCCAGCGCCGGTGCCTCCCCCACCACCCGCGCATTCATCATGTAATATAAATTCTAGAACACACAAAAAATTGATATTATATTTATACAAAACATATTAAATATCAAACGCAAAAAAAATGCAAAGTATTACATACTTGCAGCGGGGGTGAAGGTGGCGGCGACGGCGATGGCTGCGGCGAGCCCCAATCCGGTGACCACACCCCCGGCGACGGGGGTGATGGCGGCGGCGATGGCCCAGCTTGTACCCTCGGGGGTGACGGTGGTGGCGAGTTCTGGAACATAGAAACCCACGATATATAATATTGGCACAACCGTCTGATTTTAATCTCACTCGGTATCAATGGTTAAACGCGATAAATGACAAAAAATTGTTAAGTACATACCTCAGGGTCACACTCCGGAGCAATCCGCGTTATTCCCATTTTTTTTTGTTTATAAAAATGATGCACACAAAAATTAGACTGTCACAGCCACGATTTGAATGCAACTGGTCTCGATACATCTCCTGGCTCTCGCAAGTCAAAATCCCCTCCTATGATGAAATCGAGAAATGCATAGCTTTGCAAAGTAGGATGCCTTTGTTCTTCGCCATCTTCATCACAGGCCACCTGCATTTTCGCTGACCATCCTCCTCCATGTACTTATCTTCTTCTTCACTGACCGTCCTCTCCTTATTCACACGCATCTTCTTTCCCTTCTTCTTTGGACACATCATTCGACTAGACCATACCACTCTGATCACGTATTGAACATGTATCGAACCACTTTGAACACCTATCATACCACTCTGAAATCTATCGAACATGTATTGAACATGTATTGAACATGTATCAAACGTGAATCGCATCACTTTGATCGATATCAACCGTGTATCGAATCACTTTGAACACATAACGTACCACTTTGAACATCTATCGAACGGGTATCGAACATGTATCGAACCGCTTTGAACGTGTATTGAACGTCTATCGTACCACTTTGAACATCTATCGAACGGGTATCGAACGTCTATCATACCACTTTGAACATCTATCGTACCACTCCGAACATCTATCGAACGTCTATCAGACCACTTGAACATCTATCGAACGTCTATCAGACCACTTGAACATCTATCGAACGTCTATCAGGCCACTTGAACATCTATCGAACGTCTATCATACCGCGTTGATCATGAATCGTACTACTACTTGTACATAATTACAACTATCGTCTTAATCTAGCGTACATGCAGAAGGTTGGAGGTTGAGGAGGGTGAAGAAAAAAACAGTTATGCATTAAAAATTGATTATATTTTATTTGTGTATTTCCCTCTGGCGTTTAGACCACCAGTTGAATATTTTAAATACATTTTGCATGGCACAGTGCTTTGCGTGTCTGCCACATCGCAGAGTATTAACTACGTTTAGCTTATTTAGGGATTTGATATCCTCGTAGTCAATGTCTAGCGTCTCGATGATCACGTCCGCTCTCGTATTTTCATCGAGGAAATCCACGAGCCAATCGCGTTTCTGCAGCCCTTTATCGTATACGACATGGGGTGTGTCATCTTCCTCGTCGATCGCATCGGCTACAGCTTTCATAATTAGCTGTTTAGCCGTACTGTACGGAACGTCTCCATCTTCCCAACGTAGCCCATGATGTTTTGCCACCAACAACCGGATGCTCGATTTGTCGGAATTTGTAAGAAGATATTGTGGCATCGAACTCCCAAAAATATAGTGTGAGAGAATTGTTCCCTTTCGTAGGATAGCCACTTCCTTCGCGACAAATCTTCCATCGACGATGAACCCTTGCAGGTCAACGAATGTTGGTACGACCATTATCGATACAATTTAGAGGTCCGTTCGCTTCCAAGACAGACTGGAGAATGCAGTCTTTCTCGTAAAGCATCTCGATTTTCACGCTGCAATTTTGTACGAATTTGGTACAGGAGAGGGCGGACAAGTAATGCAGTAATTTAATTGATTTTGCGCACCACATTTGTCAGCGGATTGTGTTCAACCACCCGATCGTGCAGAATCAAACAGTAGGCCGTAGTATTTGCAGGTACGTTTTCTTTACAATCAAATTCTATGCGCACGTCCACGGTGCTATTCTTGATCGACTCATTTTGTCGCGAGCAATCAATCACCACGAGGGGGCCAAATTGCAAAAATTGGGATACGGTGAATAATGCCTCGTTGCAACTATGTCCGTAATACGATTTACGAAAATGCGTATACATGTTAAATAAGATGGCGTGCCTATTCTTGTCAAAGTCCAAGTTCATGTCATCGTACGGGTAAAATTCCGAGTTGAGAAAAAGTTTTACATTGGTCAATTTGCAGTGGTCAAATCGAGTAACATCTTCAGTCATCACATTCTTTCGAGCAGTCTGTAGAGCAAAGATAATGTATCGCGGCTTCTCCAACTGTGCAGCTGCCTTCACGGCCCACGAATGCTTGGTCGTGCTCTGTAAGAGAGGATACTCGTACAGATCCCACGAGCGAAAACTAATGCTCAGGTTTTGTCCACTTTCCAAAGCATGTAGCAACGACAGCTTATTAACGTCGTTCAGCGTCACGTGAGGCATCCGCCATTGCACTTTAAGTAATTCAATTTCTGGTTCCAACGTCGGCGATCCTATTAGAGAATTGTTATCGTTGCGCGATCGTATTAAAATCAATTCGTGACGCGCATTAATAACCATGCGTTTGTAGTCCTCGCAAAATCCCAACAAATATTTGAGCGGGATGCAAAAATTGAAATGATTTTTCACTATTAGCTCATCGTGCCGTTTCCAGCCCCATCCCGCATTCTCCATATTTTTGTCTTCATCAGATGTCATCGATACATAGTTTTTAAGCGTGCTAGTTATTCCAACGTTTCTGTTGCGATCAATCTCCACACCATTCAGTTCATATCGAATCTCATCAAATATGAATGCCATGCAATTATTTCCCAACATCACCGGTGATACATCATTCGGCTTATTTATCGTCAATTTCCCCTCCAGGTAGAGGAAACTTTCACACGGTAATGTGTATAAATCCTGTTGCTGTATAGGTATTCTTATCTCATCGCTGTATCCAAACGTCGTGTTGACGTAAGGGTTGTATGTGTGAGTCTCAAGCTTGACGATGCGATCATCAAACGTCGGCTTCGCGCCAATGCTTAGAATGTCAGTCATTTTTCAACTTAATTGCGTACAATGAATCCCAGCGATTTCAAAAATGCAATGTTCGCAGCACTGAACCTCTTCTTTTTAGCGTAATCAGAGCTGTTGCAGTTGCAGTTGTTGTTGTTGTGGTTGTTGTTGTTGTTGTTGTTGTTGTTGTTGTTGTTGTTGCTGCAAACAATTTCGTTTGGAAGAAACGTGTTTCTGGAGTCGTTCAACACAAGCATCTCATACGACTGCACCACATGTATTATCATCGACGTCGTCGTACGTGCAGTCTGATGGTAATCTCTTCACCTCGAAAATCAAGCAACCGCCCGTCTTGATCCACAACACGTATCGTTAGATCCGAAATGACCTGTGCGGTGATTGGAAGGTAAATGATCTGCGCGGGCGTTTCCGATATCTTATATCCCGGCGGTACTCTGGGAGAAAATTCATGTATGGTATGTACGCGCTTTCCATTGCTGTACGCGCCAGCGGTCACGCTACATTCTACGCGAATAATGTTCACATTCATGATATTAATCGGATCGTCCGATTCGTGTCACTGTTCCGGTTCTAATACGCGATTCGTCGAGAATCCCAGTAACGATCCAATGTTATTGGGCTTTGTAAAGTCTACAATGAACGAGCAGTACAGCTCACTTTTCATGGTGTTGTTGTTGGGACGCAACACTATAGGATACTCATCGCTGTCGCTACCATCGTTGGCATTGGTGCCATCGAGTTTTTGAGGATATCGCTCGAGTAATCGCTGTTTCAAATACTTGGCAATGGCGTCTAATTCGTATGAACCGTGGGGAATCGTAATGTATTCATGGCTGGTGTCGACGCTGCTGTTGGTCTCATAGTTTGTGGTGAAGTAGAATTTATCGTTGCTGGAGTCGATGTTGGGTATTGTATGGTAAGTTTCAAGGGTTGTTAGACCAAGCTCGTAATCATCGTCGCTCAAATCTATGGGTGGAAAGTAGCTCACCGCGAGGGTGCTACTCTTGCCGGTTAGAGTGAATGTTAACGACATATTCCAAGCTGTACGACTGAACTCGTACTGAATCAAAGTGGTGAGAAGTCAATCCTTAAATTTGCAACCAATCGTTTGTAGAAAGCGTAGACATAGTTGACCACAATTGCTCTGATTGTACTCCTGATAAGGCGCGTGATTGTATTCGATTTTCACGACATCTTTATCCAGATATTGTACCAATTCCTTAGGCGGCCGAAGATTGCCAAAGCTGTCGAAGTATACAGCTCGACGCCCCCTCTTCGCATACGCCACCCAATGAGTCCCCGGTCCCTCGACATTATCCAAATTCACGATACCGTTCTCGTTTCGGCGTACTCCTCCAACAGGTAGTGCATTGCGCATAAAAACACCTCTAAAAAATGGAATACGCATACGTTTTGCCAACTCCCCCAATTGCGCATCTGTAGTTACGCCTTCGGGCATTTTTATTGTCTTTTCGGCGTTTTTTTTTTTTTTTTGTTTCGATATTCCCTGTCCGCGCTTGTATGGTGCGAGATAAAGTCCGCGACCTTCCATGGTGCGATTATGACGCTGCATTTCCTGCAGCTGATGTTGCGCCGCCTTATTATCGTTTACCGCCTTGGCGATCCCCGCTGCTCCACCGGCTAATGATCCGAGAACACCTAGCAGCGGGAGAAGTGGTAATATGCCACCTCGTTTTGCCACCGGAAGTATCCGCTTTTGCGATGCTCTCCTTACAGTCCTTTTGCGGGGTTTTGTTTTCATCCCCATTCCGATTTTCGTCTTAGCTTTCATAGCTGCCCAAACAGCTGTAGCAGCACCTCTTTCACCCAGAGTCGAGTCTCGCGCAACGATGCGTTTTCGCGCTTTGTCAGCGAGAACCTTATCTGCCGTGTGCCTTTCACCGAGGTCGTTGCTACGCGAATATGCAATATCGTGTTCGCGACACGCTGCGTCCAACGGATTGATGCCTCGATCGCCTCTAGCCAATCGTTTTGCCAGATGAGTTCCTGGACCACAAAACTGATATCCCGGAATATGTAATTCGATAGGTAACGCGTTTATCGCCCGATTTAACAGACCACAACCTTTCTTTACTCTCTTCGACGACATTCGCTGCAGTTTTTAATCAATGGTGCTGGACCGTCGATATGCGTTCGCTGCCAAGGGCGATTATAATGTTCCAAGCACCGACGATACTGCTGAACCTCAGAATCGACTTTTATATGCTCGCGGAGTCTGTCCCACAACTGATCGATGTGTCTGCCAAACTCTCGCAGTAGAATAATTTTTGATATATATTTCAACTGCTCAGCGGTTTGGTCTCGAATATCACAATTATCCGACAGGATCAGAAGCATTTTGAATAATGAGCTGTTTTGCTTCGGCGCGAGCCTATAAATAGAGCGCACCGCAGCTTCGACGTATCAAAATCATTTTTCGCAGTTCACGGAGAGGATGCGATTCGTGCGACAACCTGTGGCGATACGCGTGACTAATTTTGATGATAAATCGCAAATGATGTCTCCGAAAACGAGACGCAGACACGGTAGCATGCTACCAAACACTATACGCTGCCTCATTTGTGGCCCATCAAATTGTGGAAAGACCAACGTGCTGGTCAGCTTGTTGGAAAGTCCTCACGGCGTGTGCTTCGAGAACCTGTACGTGTATTCCAAGTCGTTGCAACAGCCAAAATATAAGTATTTGGAGAATTTATTGACTGCGATAGATGAAATTGGCTACTTTACATTTTCAAATAATAGTGACGTCATCCCACCGAGCGAATCGCTTCCGAATTCCATTTTTATCTTTGATGACGTGGCATGCGACAAGCAAGATACGATAAGGGAATACTTTGCAATGGGACGCCACTCGAACGTCGACTGCTTCTATCTCTGTCAGACGTATGCAAAGATTCCCAAACATCTTATACGCGACAATGCGAATCTGTTGATACTGTTTAAGCAGGATGGTACCAACTTGAAACATGTGTACAACGATCATGTAAACACTGATATGTCTTACGAGGATTTCTGCGCTTTGTGTCGTAATTGTTGGCAGCGGGAGTATGGTTTCATGGTGATAGATAAAGATAGCGCGATGTCCAATGGGCGTTATAGAAAGGGATTTAACGAGTTTGCGCTACCGTGAGATGCTCAATCGTCGTCAACACATCGGTGGGAAAGCAACGTCTGCGATACAATGATGATTAGTAGTCAGGAGATTAAGGATCGCGAGAGAATAGCGATGGAAATTGCAAAAACCAGCGAATCCATTCGCAGGAAACATCAGTCTTTGAAGACTGACAAGATGGATGAAGATATCGCGCTGGAAAAATACTTTAAACCTATTACCGAGCCCTTAAAACATATTGTGGAAAATACTGCTGAGACAGAAGCTGACATATCACCTGCGACGAGTATGAGCATTGAAACATTAACGCCTAAAACAAAAATCCGGCCGAAATGGAACGCATCGCGTAAAAGAAATAGTAAACAGTCATACATGTCATTGGAAAATTCGCTCGTAACCTCCACACCAGTTCAATCGAAGCGGAAACGGTTGAATGTCGCATCAAACGATTCCACGGTTCCTCCTGCGTCAATAAATACATTTCCCGATGTACAGTCGCTCACAACCAATGATGACGAAGACGTGTATGAAACTTCTGCCGATGAGTCGCTTGCAGCATCTATTAGAGAGCAACTCCAAACATCCGAGGGGCAAGAAACGTTTCGCAACCATTTCGGTCCGCTGGGACAAAAATACATGAGCGCAATCCTAAGTGGAGATAGGGATACGACCATAGATTATGTGTACGGTGTATACTTTGGTGGTAGTGGAATGATGCTGGGGGATAAGGTTTTCGATATGGACAAGGATGATAATATAATCATAGACGGTGTAAGATATGGAGGAACGCCTGGTCTGTACGAACTGATTTTCAAGAGAATTCCCGATGATGCTATATACACAGATGCTGATAAACAAAAATACAAAAGTATACTGCTGATGACGAATGCTCACAGACGTGGTCATAACGCACAAAACCCCATATTGGGTAACAAGGGATACAAGTACAAACATGTAATTGCGCCACTACTACCCCGTGTATTGACCAGTAAAGCGGGGAAAGGTCTAAGGACATCGCGAGTCATGGTGGTAAACGATAACAAGATCGATTATGTGCACTGGGATGATCCCAACGAGCTGGTGGATCGATTGCGTTTGCTGGAAGCGTCGCGTCAGGCGGGTAACAACTCGCACGACAACGAAATTCTATCGATTATCGAGGAACTCCGCGAGGCAGGCCTCATTATAAATTAAACCGCACGCCGATGATGTGCACTGTATGCGTCGAGATGCCGATCAACAATTTTGGGGTATCGCTCGAGAAGAGTGGAGCAGCTACAATGGACTATTACAAATGGAGCGGCATGCTTCGAAATTATATGCGTGATAACGCTCTTTGCGTGACCGGTGCCGACTTTGATGCAAAATCGCGCAAGATACGACGCGTAGCTCAGCCGGTGGCCGACACATATGCCGTTAATAAACTATATGTGAAAAAGAGCATTAAACTTTTGAGAGAGCAGCAGGAAGAATTAGAGATGAAGCTGGTCGCGTTTCAGAGAGATATGCTGACGTTGCAAAACAGCGTTCAAAAGATATCGCAAGCATTGAATCCTATCCCGCAGCAACAATGCGAAGGAGAATCATGTGAGACGGTTGAACTTGTCCAGAATTTCCTTGGGGCGGTGGAGAGCACATAATGCACGTACACGATAATTATCGCATCATTCGTGGCAAAGATACATCTGCGATCAAACATGCAGCCATTTAAGAAATCCATGAGTGAAGAAAACTATGGCCACAAGAAGCTACAACTTGTGGAGAAATTGCACGCTCCAGCTCGAAGACATTTTCCTCGGAGGCGCGTCATAGTGCGTGGATACGACGATCTGTGGCAAGCTGACATTGTAGAAATCCGTCCATACTCGCGATTCAACCAGGGTCACCACTACATACTCACCGTCATCGATGTGTTGAGCAAGTATGCATGGGCGTTGCCGCTCAAGACTAAAAGTGGCGCTGAGGTGACTAAAGCGTTTGCAAAGATATTTAGAGATCGATATCCGAAAAATTTGCAAACCGATCAAGGAAAAGAATTTTACAACACCGATGTGCAGAAACTCTTGAAGAAGCATGACATTAATCATTATTCAACGTATTCGGTGATGAAGGCCTCCGTCGTAGAACGTTTCAATCGAACTTTGAAGAACAATATGTGGAAACTGTTTACGCTGAATGGAACCTATAGATGGACCGATTCGCTACCGCGTCTACTTGCAGAGTATAATGCGGGAAAACATAGAACCATCGGAATGCGTCCTTGCGATGTTACCCCTGCGATCGCCGACAAGCTGCTAGCCACAGTATACAGCAACCTAAAGATCGCTGCTCCAGCGAGATTCGAGTTGGGCGAGTTTGTGCGCGTGAGCAAATTTAAAACCATCTTCGATAAAGGCTATACGCCGAATTGGACAACGGAGGTGTTCGAGATAGCCAAAGTACAGACAACTAATCCCGCGACGTATCTGCTCGTCGATTCCTGTGGAAAACCCGTTGCCGGAGGATTCTATGAACACGAGCTGCAACGCGTCGCCGATCCTGATGTGTATCTAGTGGAAAAAGTGCTGCGTAGAAAGGGGGATAAGGTATACGTCAAGTGGTTGGGGTTTGATAAATCACACAATTCTTGGATAAATAAAAATAATGTATTGTAAAATAATAATAATAATACATGGTTCAATAAATACAATGTTATACATACAAGTTCAAATTTCTTTTTTTATAATATTTTTATAATGGAATTTTACAACGGAATTTTATAATGTCCCCAGGGCAGAGTGTCGGTAGAATCGGGTACGATATACCGCTTGTCGTCGTATGGACTTAGAGCGATTTTAGATTCTGAAATGGTGTACACTTTATGCAATTTAGACCGTATGCATGATTGCCTGCGAACCATTTCGATCTCCTTTTGCAAACACTGCGCGTAGTCGTCGAAAGTTATCGTTCTGGCTATGACGTTGGTCTTGACGCCTTTCGCTTTTTTCGTATCTTTTTTACCGTCTACGCGAAGTGCATACATTTTCGCTCTAAGACCTACGAATTCGGTCATTATCATCCCATTATTTTCGTCCTTCATCAGCCCCGGAACCTTCTTATTTAAGCGCGGCATATTATATGTATTATCAGTAGGATAATCGCTTGTGTCGAATCTATCGATATTGCGTTTCACGGACTCGTAGATATCATCGCATCGAATGTGATAGATGAAGCTATCAGTGTCTGTGTATAGAATTTTACATTTTTGACCATATAGTGGAGACATGTACTCGTGATGAAATTCGTACAAACAAATTTTTGATATGTCTAGAATGCACATACCCACATATATCGGTTTGTTGAATTTCACCTCGAGTTTTCGCAATTCAACAGCTATTAAATTTTCCGAAAAAACACTTCTGCTGTGGAAATTCGGTTTCGCGATCATTGCCTCCGCACCATATCGCCCTTCCCAATGTGTTAAAAGTTTTACGTCCACCTGATTTCGCACATTTTCCATAGTTTTACCGAATACTGCGTTGTTCATCAATTTGTACAAATTTTTTTCAAAGTCGTTTGTCGCGCATGTTCTAAACCGTGTATTGAGTTCGATGTAATCGCGGAGCCAGGGAGATTGAGCGAATTGAAGCGCGCGGTGTATCTTTGTAATACGAAGACCGTGACTCGTGCACTGCTGCAGGTTGCGATAATGGATAACGTAACGCTGCTTATCGTATACCGTCGCGAGTAACTTGTCCTATCTGCTGCCAGGTGGTTTGGCACGCGTCGGGCAGAACGGTAGATCGGCGTGAGCGTCGTGCAGACGTTGCGGATATTCCAGATCTACCTCGAGAATGTATCCCGTGGGCGAATCGACAGCGATCGAAGACACGTCAAAATTTGCGACATCTTCGACCCATTGAAATTTGGCGTATGGTAGGGGCTGGCACATTGCCCATCCGTACAAGTTGTTCACGTCAAAGTACATCAAGTACGATGACTGTTCCGATGGGTTGTAAGATGACATGTACTTGTTATTGGCGTGTGCGTATCTTCCGGAACATTGGCTTAAACCGCCACGTATACCGCGTTCGATAAACATGACCATATCAATGTCTGTGAGCAATTCGAATGTAATTTTGGTATGTTTTAGCATGGCATCCCACGTAAAGCCAGGTAAAGTATAATAATGCGCTGAATCTAATCCGTAACTCTTGATACAACTATCGCGAAAATTTTCAAAAATATCTGCCAATAACAAGACATCTGTTTTCAAATACAAGTCGCTGTATTCGCCCAAAGTTCTAATCCTGAAACGCTGCCAGACAATCTCGGCGTGCGCGTAATCGCTCTTGGATACAGTCTCACCCGTTAACGAACTGTAGAATGACTCGCGCGGTGGTAAGCATGGATCCTGCAGCTTGTTCGCGCAATCAAGGTATTCGTATGGAAATACACCCTTTCGCGTCAATAAATTGAAATCTTCGATGGATAATGTTTCAAATTCGGATCGTAAAATTTTTAATTTATCCGCGCTAAGAAAAGATGCTAATTTGTCGAGACTGGTATTGAGAAATTTGTACGAATCGATGAATCGCAATTTAATACATTTTCGCGAGTCTGAGTCAGCCGTATCTTCAACATTTTTTGTGAATGAAATGTACTTTTCTTTCGTTATGGGCAATACGTCAACGCTGCCTTCGAAAGCGGTAGCTATTTCCTCGATAATGAAATGCGAATCGTAGCCGGATAAATTATGGAAAACTATGGGGATGTAAAACGCATTTTTATAATTTAAATTGCACTCCGAATGTGCTGGGCCTCTAAAGCGTCCGGATAGATGGCAATGATCGCGAACTCGTACATCTTCATCCTTGAATGGTTCTTCGCAAATATGACAGTGTGTTGCATCGCGAAATGTCGCCCATTGTTCGGGAGTTAAATCAAGTATGGGAACATTGTTGGTCAGAATGGGTTTGGCGAAGTTTGCAAAATTTTCCAGTTCGTTGACGAACCATGAAACACAATCCGCGTCGCGGCGACATCGATACGTCGACAGTGATGTATCGTACGAGCAATGCATATAATATGCAATGCTGTGCACTTTATGGTGTTGATACGCGCGCAATTTACTATCCATTTCACCCATTCGGTGATTGTCCTCTGTTTTTTCAATGATGCACTCAAGATCGGCGTACACCACGAAGGGGAGCCGCTCCTTCATACAGGGGTTGCTGAATTTGAGCAGATTGTTTCCTACGCTGGGCAACAGGATGGCGCAATCATTCATTTGCCCGCAGTCCAGCGAATGGGCCTCCAACTTCTCGGCAGATCCAAAGTAGTGCATGCATCTGCAAAAAATCAAAAATTTTTTTATTTAATTTTTTTCAACGATATTTTTTCAACGTTTCATAAGTTTATGTACATACCGATCGCAGATGAATTTTTTTTCTCTGTGCCTGCTCAACTGCATGCTCACCAGTCGGGATAAGTCCTTGATCAGCACAAAGTGCCCTACATCGCCGTGCTCATGATTCGGCGTGTAGAGCAGATTGACGTGTCGATCCCTCTTTTGGCTGGTGAGACGCAGCGGAAAGACCGTCGATCCTTTCTCCATCCCGAAGGTGTACACGTTGATGGAGATGCCGTACTGCCGCTCAAACTTCCCAAGCTGCTCTAGGGACATTGGAAACTCAATGTCTTGGAGATTTAGCACCAATGTATAATGTGGATATGAACTTGGTCGATGAGGGTTTCTTTCGGCGGGATGGAGAGCTGCGACCACTGCCCGCGCGAAGCAGGCGTTATCCTCGGATCGCACGCTAATTGTCGCTTTCTTCATCAATATTTCCCGTGGCAACTTGAAGTGGCACCCTGCGCGCAGCGGATTGTACTTATTAACGTTGACGGTTAGGTTGAGAATCCTCATCAATGCCCATCCACTATCGCGTTCCTGAAACTCTTCCAACGATGCCAGGGTGGGTTCGATGACGCATCGTTGGTACCACTCCTGTAGATCACATGTACCGAAGAGTTCGCAGTTCCGGGTATTGATGCTTTTGCAAGCATGTTTGTCCCCCGCCACAAATTCGCCGTTGAACACAGTGTTCACTTTGAGGTTCTGATGTTTCCTCAAGGCGCCTCGTACATACTCCAGCACAATGGTCCCCGCATCCTCGAGGAAGTTGCGCGGCTCGATATAGTTCGAATTTAACACTGCACCAGTTAATACGCGGGTATCGAACGCAGTGCCTATTTCGCGCCACAAAAGTCCTGTGCTCGAATGTCCAGCACCTTCATGCACGAAACGTCCGCGCAACGAATATTTTAGTCCTTCGAGATGAGCGATTCGAGCAACCAGCGATTGCTGAACACCGATCGATAATCGCGGGCGTTTCACTCGGCTGTGTTCTTCCAACGATTCGATGCACTCGTTGCACCGTTCTTCCCACGCGAGGTATTCTTCCTGTGAAATCAATCGCGCAGATTGATCCAACAATTGGCATTCTACTTGCGCGAATTCTCCCATGGTTGTAAATGAAATATGTCTTTTCCTCGCAACACGTTGCAACGATTTGAGGCTTTGTGCAGTTTAGAGTGCGCTTTTTAAGACTGATATCATGACATGGTTTGGTATCTCTGCCTAACTCTTTTGGCGTACCCCCTCCCTCGAATGCACCGCATGCAAAAACGACGATCCGTCCCAGCATGGTTCTGTGCAGTTTCTACCGATACAGCATAATTCTTTCTATGATTCGCGCGTATGACGAATTAGCGCGCAAAATCATCCGACACAGTTTCTGCTGACGCCGCATAATTCTAAGATTCGGCGCTTTCACAGATATTATATTACATTCAACACGTGTCGAGACTTTTATCCTTGAAGGTGGGGCTCAAATTACATACAATCGCGCGATATGCTGCGATGTTAAGATTGGAAAACATTATGGAAAAATTGGTAGCTTTAAAATAAAATGCTGTGGTGGGGGAGGCAATTGCACCTCTATTTAAGCCGAGCTCTTGGACGCTATTCCATCAATCGCTCAGTAGCCTCAGTGACTTTGACGGAACAGACGGTACTCCGTAAAAAATATAGTGCACATCAAAATGTACAAACACAGCTTAAACGATTCATCCTGCACAGCCGGCAACGATGGTGGGTTTCCAAATAAATGTGAACAACAGCAGCAACAACTACATTATCATCAACAATCCAATATGAGGTATGTACACGTTACTATACACTTTTCATTTACTCCATTCACTGTAAACGCAAAACGACCGAAGTATCAATTTCATGTACTTGTTTCTTACAGTTCTGGATCCGTATCGCTAAAAACGATGAAAACATCGAAACCATCAATCGTACGGATCCTGGGGCGTGATTATCCACTGACTGCAACAGCTTATAAACGTCTAACTATAGGAATTCGCATTGGTATGGATTTGTGTCACGTTGAGATCGCCATAGCCGACAATAAAGGCAGCGAGTTAAGCTTTTCAATGTCTACGTGGAAGCTCCTGCTACAAAACGAGGTGGACATACTCCAACGATTACGCAGCAACGCAACATCGCCCCAAACTCACATTATAATTGATCATTTACGACTAGAGTTCACGCGTATGCATGATGATCAACTTATTAAAATCACCGATAATCGCGTTGTCATATATATGACTGAAGCCACGATGTGTAAATTATTCGCGTACAATCATTGCATTGAACATATGTATACGTGGCTAACTGAAAATATGTACTCTGTAAGCAGTAAATATGCCACTTTCGTAGACGTTCTACGTAGCGCTACCGCGCCAACAGATTATGTAAAATTAATTTCTGAAAGCGAACACTTCGAACAGCATTCATTGATTGATTGTGAATTGTTAGCATGTGCAATCAATCATATTGTGCATGATGCTCGTAGTAAAAAATGTTAAATTATATTCTTTTATGATTTGTACCATTTCATTCATCCATCATTCTCCCCGTCATCTAATTTTAAGATTCCGCGTTTCTGTGTTACATTTCATTCTTCGCGCCGCCAAGTGACATCACCCTGCACGGCTGCTCCAGAGGAGTCGAATTACGCGAGATCGCGCGATACGCAGCGACGTTAAATCGGAACGCTTTGAAATACTGTTAGCTTTAGAATGCATGCGATTCTATCCCCTATGTAGTGGTGTCTCTTTCCCTCCTAGAATTTTAACTTTAAAGTAATGCTCCGTCTCTTTCCCTCGAAGACGCGGTGTCGAAAAACGCCGATCTTTCCCGGCCTCGTCCAAAATAATTTCTGATGCATATTGGTTTGGAAAAAAATTTCTAGGACAGTCCCCACCCTGGGTTAGGATTGAAAAAATTTTCGGGTGGGTCAAGTTCTGAAAGAGATTTTTTCGGGGGGTCAATGCCTCCCTCTGAAAATTTTCCGACGGTGGGCCAGGTCTCCCCTCCACGATTACGGCTTCCCCCACTCCGCGGCTCGTGCGCGCGCACCCGGTCTTCCTCTCCCCGTAGGCCCCGCGCCCATTGATATCCTTGTTCATCACACCAACAAAAAGGCATCGGCAGTATATCAAGAATATAACGCCCAAAATCCAGGAAAGACGCTAACATGGACAGCCGTGACGTTGCAACCACTTTCCGGAGGGGTTACCGGGGGAGGTACCGCACGCCGGCTCAGAACGGTAGTCCAGGGCCGCCGGTCGAATAAGCGTACGCTGAGGTGAGCTGAAGTACTGAGATTTATTGGCAGTCAAGACCAAAGTATCCCGGCCAGGTCTATGCTGGCACACAGCATGATAGCGGCTTAAACTAAACCTTAGACTAACGGGTTGAGTAGAGGTATGCCGGGGGCAAATCGTGGACGGCGCGGCGCGAGATTCAGTTGCGTGTCGGCGGTGATGCGAGGAGTGGGGGTAGTGGTCGTTCTAGTGCCTCGGCTCTAGTCCCCACCAATGGCTCTAACCGGGAAGCCTGGGGTCCGTTCGCCCAGTGGGTAAAACCCGCGGGAGAGACGGAGGCTGTAGGATGTCCTTCGGGGCAGGTATAGCCTGTCCGTAAGATTGACGGCGGATATCAACTTGCGTCCAGAGGTAGGCGAACTCGCTGTCCTCTGGGAGCCGTGAAAGTAAGAGGAGTGAAAAGTACATGAAGAAGCAGCTTGCCGCGCCAGCCTATATGCGGCACGTGGCTACCTCGCGACCGCGCTCGGTAGCGGCGGGCCGCGTCAAGCGCGAGTGGTGGGACAAAGATCAGCGTCCCACCGATTTAACTAGTTACAACGTCTAGCGAAATGTATGCACTCTTCGGAGTTCTGATATGTGCAGGTGCTAACAATTCAAACAGTGACCACACAACTGATATGTGGAAAGCTTCATTGCGTTCTATATATACCGCGCAAAATTTGGGATCAATCAAAATTATGAGGAATTTCAACTAAACTTGCTGTCGAAAGCGTTCTTGGCCGGCCGACTAGTTTCCGGACATTCAGCCTGGAACTTCGCAACCTTTAGATAACTCGGGAAGAAAAGTTTTAACAGGCTCATATCATCTATGTTATAGAGCAACGATAAGAAAACGCAGGAAAACTAGAAAATCTTGCAACGTGTGTGCCAAACCAGTCTGCGATGAGCATGCAAAACGTGGGCGTCATAATTTCATACACTACTCATGTGCGTAACAGCGGAAGAGCTTCGCAAGACAACACATAACACGGCCACTTTGTAATATTTCTGTACAATATATATAAAATATATTCATTAATACATGCCCTAAACATAAGAAGTATAGAAATCATTTTCAACCTTGTAGTGTCATAAAAAAATCGTGAAATTTGGTGCTGCTTTGAGCGTCTCAGGGTGACGTAACCCCTAAAGGGATTTTTAGAATGTCTCGCGAAACGCGAACCTGAAAATTGTATAAACTCTGAGAGATGGTTTTATTCTCTAAATATGCAAATGGGCCAAAATCAAACAACACGTATTTGTTATTTTTCACTCCACAAAAAAATAGCGAAAATCAAAGTACTCGGAGGCGGACACCTAAAACCCCGTTTCCATTTCAATTTGTTACGGCACAGGCCAGCCGAGAAATGCAGAGGAGCTTGCGTTTTGACAGTTTCACATCTCTGAGGACGGTTGTCTCCAGAGCCCTGGAGATGGAAGCGGTTAAAACATTGACTCGTGGTTCCCTGATGGACTCTACTCAATCGGAAACAAAACGGGAAACTAAATCTTATCGACCTTTCGTGGGCAACGCGGATAAGAAGAGAAAGACGGACAGAACATTCTATATCCAGAGGTATTACTTCGAATTGAAAATTCAGAAGAAAACAACGGGAAACGAGAAGAGGACGTAATGAGGGAACGCCGGATTTTGACCTTCTGCCTCCAAGTAATAGGAACATCAAAGGACACCGAGGGAAATAGCAAGAGAATAACAGTATAACAGAGGAAAGCCAGACGCTATACTTCTATCCCCAATTATCCACAGTGTGACGATGCATGAGGCGATAGAATGTCAACAAGAGCCTTTAGAAAAACTTTCGTATATGGAGAAATCGACGGAAATTGTTGTAAAATTATCATAGACGCAGGATCACCTATTAATTTCCTTAGGGAAAAATTGTGTACAGTGCAGAACGTAGACTCCTCGGGGCTCGTTAGTCTTCCCCGAAGCAGCGTTCTTAAAGAGATATCACTGTAAAATCGTTTTTTCTCGAAATATGCTATGTCTTCCAAGACTGCACGAAATACGCCTAGGAAAGATAATTCAAGCGGAGGAAACCAAGAAAGAAGAGCAAAAGAAGAAAGAAGGTGGCATTCCACAACATTTGGAAGAATTATTCGCACGCTGTTGTTCGAATTTGCAGGAGAAACAGAAAAAAGCATTTTGTTAAGCTACTCCACGAATCTCGGGATGTCTATGCTAAAAATTCAAATGAAGTCAGAAAGTGTAACGTGCTCACGCACAAAATGAATACTGGGGTTCTTTCCCCTATCAAACAGGCCCCGCGGCGATTGCCTCCACATTGACGAGAAAAAGTGGAAAAATTGCTGATTTGGTAAAAAGATTGCCTTTGGTCGAAGATAGAGATCGGGAGAAAACCGCTTTTTCTGTAGCAATGGGACTTTGGCACTTTAAAGTCATGCTTTGGACTTTATAACCACCCCCTCCTCCCTCACCCTGCAACTTCCGGCGTCTGATGGAAAATGTGCTTGGAGGATTAACTATGTAAATCTGTTTGATTTACCTTGGTAATGTAATCATTTCTGACACCGATTTCGAAGAAGGGCTCGAGCGCCTACGTCTAGTCTTCTCTCGTCTGCGTCAAGCCAAACTGTTGATGAGCTCGAAGAAATTTTGCATTTCGGAGTTTCCTCGTTAAGGATTATACTTTATTTACACTAGTACAAGTAACACAATCTAATATTTCATCGAATTCTAGTACCTGTAGCTTGGAAGTTTCGTCCGCATGTACGATCAGATCAAGAGTGACAGCTAATCAATAATGACTTCGATCTATCTATTCTAACCGTATTTTACTAATTCCCCTTCCCCCTCTACCCATAGGCACACACACTGAGCGACTATGTCTCAATACACGAATGCTAGCGAAACGGGTACGACCCCGCAGCTATTTTGGCCTTATTATCTTATCTTAGACATAGTTCCGGTGTTTTAACATGATCCAGCGAATAATTATTTTTTCTTGAACCCATTTGTCATTTTGCTTAATGTTTCAAGCTGTCTTTCTAAAAGATAAAAGCATTATTCTGAATTAATAGTTATCACAATGATACTTTTTTTATGAGACAGTCAGACGTCACGTAGCGCTAGTACTTGACGCCAGTAGATGTCGCCATTCTCGTTTTACTGTGGGAATGAGCTGCCCCCTCCTTGCATACTGTGCAAGAGTGGGGATGTGGCGAGTTCGTGCGTGCGTCGCCACGCAGGCTCGCCCCAGTCTGTTCTGACTAGCATTGGAAAACGTCTGTTTTCCAGAACGTTCGACATTACGTGCTACCACGTGTTCAGCGATACGTTTAGTCGCATAACTGCGATACTGCCAGTTTGTCGGCTTTGGCCTGTTGGGCTTGTCGTGTTCGATATCCGACTCCCACCTGTGTGGTTGTTTAGCTCGATGTCGAGCAATCTCGAGTGCATAGTTAGTGGTTGCACGAGATAAACATAAAACCCCCTTTGGTTACACCAACGTACGTCTTCTGTTCATCCTTCCCATCCAGAACACGTATGCGGTAGTAGGTCCGCGAGAGAGTGGAAGGTAACGTCTCTACATCATTTACCTCCACCGGTAACACTGAAGCACAGACGAGGTATACCTCGTCTGTGACTGAAGTTACCTACATTACTTCTCCACATAACGCCAGTAGATGTCGTCTTTCGAAAGCAGAATCAACAAACGAAAACCTTTTTCCAGAAATCTTATAATGTTACTCCTCTGCCCTACGCCCGTCAAATACATGAAAAAGAATAAGTGTATTTCATGTTCTGTTTCGGTGCTTTGCTAATAAAAAATGTTTAATCTAACAAACTTCATTTTCTGGGGCCATCCCCTCATCTATTTTTCCTTTTCACTTATAATTCCTTACTGCTAACGTAGAATATTGTAGCATAAGCACATTTCAAGTAATTAAAATGTACAATGAATTTTCTACGTTTGCAGTACCAGCCGACTTTCCGTTTAAATTTTTATAAGTACAACGCAACATGCCATTTCATTACAGAAAAAACCTGCTGTAATACCGACCTGCCAAATCGGCCAGGTCACGTGACGTGTCTACCCTCCTTAAAACCGAAGCTGAAAATCTGAGCACTGAATTGATTTGTATACAATTAGAATTAACAATGTTGATTTCGCAATCTTTGCATCTGAACTTTTTTAATTTTTTCGAGAATTAAAGGGAATTAGCTTCTTTCATACATGAGTCATGTTTATGGGGGGGGATTTCTAACTTCAGCTCGCAACACTATAATGTGTGCATTAAACTCAAAGTGACTATTAAAATAAATCCCGAGATTGCACAAGGTGATCGTAAATTACCTACGCCTAAAATTATACACTACTATACCAAATTATTAGCAAATTTCTGCATTTCGTGCCCTATTACTGTGCAAATACTCATTAAAAAATCAGCGTTATACTGCAGAACCTTCCCTTGTTAGAAATCATCCATAATGACGAGTTTGCTTACCTTCCAGATGTAGAACGTATGCGACAGGTCACTGCACCGCAGCCTGCATTTTCAGTATCCACAGTAATGCAATACTCTTCACCTTGTGCTAAAGTGTGCTGAATACCTTCTTTGATTTTACACTTTTCAGCTTTTCCGGTGGAGACGCTTTGAACATTAACCGGACAAGTAGGCACGTCTGTACCCCCATATTTCACGCAGACCTTATAACGGCCACAATCATCGGGCAGATAGGTCGCCTTATATTTTCCATCCCCTAAATCCTCAATTTCAACTTTGCGAGGTACTTGATCAGGACCCTGCAAACAAACATAATCGGCTAAGCATATGTGCGATCATAAGATGTGTAAACTCGTTTACAGTAAATTCTCGCTATGGGCGCATTTCAAATATGCATTGCACTAGCATCGCTTCCACCATTTCTTGGAATCCTTCGGTCGAGAGAACCCGAGAGCGAGCGAGAGGAAATGAAAGAGTCAACACGACGTTACCGTTGGCTAATATAAACGTAATTTTAAAAAATAATCGAGTATAATGGATAAGGAAACACGGCGAAATACGATTCGGACTGCCGGGCGCAAAAGTAACAGCTTACTGGTGATCATACACTTTATCAGTTTTGCCACATGCTTATACTACTGATGATGAAGTACTCCAGATATTTTAAAATATTAATAAATGATCATAAGTAAAATATTAATCGTTTGCCTCTAAAACCGAGTATCATTACCTTCGGCATTTCAAGCTCTATCACTGTGCAAAAGCTCAGTAAAAGTGGCAAGTACTATCATGCGACCCTTCCCTTTAAGATAATTTCATTGTAAATATGGAATGTTCCTCCGCTATGTACACAAAGGCGAATTTTAAACAAGGAATACTGTATACATATAGTAATTTATAGAATAATTTAATGAAGATTATTAGGCCGAAAATTTTAGTTTCTTTGGATCAGACAAAAACTTGTTCGAGGATACAATTATTCAGTTTGCAGATGTAAATATCATAAGTCGTAGATCATTCCTTTCAAAGTCATATTCATCGGAAAAACACCGATGCGTTTCCAAATAGGATTACATATTTTCTCAGTATACGATGTTATAGCTGGCATCAACACGAATTTAACGACATATACCTAACAACACAGCCGTTAAATACTTTTAAGCGCTAATATTTTTTTATCGGTTAATTTAACCTTATACTGAACCTTGTATTGACGTAGTACTGAATATAAGTTTATATAATTGTTACTTTATCATCCGAATATTAATCCTTCAATCAATTATTAACTGAGTAATCGAACACTCGGTCAGAATGTAAAAACTGTACAATGTAACTACTCATATTTATAAATATTAACAATAAAACATCTCGAATCAGCACAAGGACGGATCAGAAAAAGCTTGAATTTATACAAATTTAGTACGTATCTATTAAAAGAAGAGAAAGAAGACATTACCAATACATGTAGTGACCGATTTTCATATTCATTTTTCGAATATTTTTCATACAACAATGTATATTTTTGGTAATTATGCAGAACAGGTGTTTCCTCACCGATTTTGACGACCTTGAAATAAGTTGTCGGGGACATGATTCTGAACAACTTTTTCCTATACATGTTACCGCCGCTCGACCTTCGTTTCCGAGATATTTGCGAAAAACTGCTGCTACTACTACAATGTATTTTGCCGTATACGTACCTACAATACGCGTCCGTGGCAGAGTATGCGCCAGCATGGGACAAAACAAATGATGAGCTGACCTTCGTTTCGAATATATTTGCGAAAAACTTCTTTTGACTTATTCCGACGCAACGCATTCCACTTTTCAACTTGTTACGGGTATTAGTGTTGGTTGGGGCCAGGTTAGTGCGGGGGGCGCGCGCCCGCTCGCGGGCGCGTAAAGCGTGGTGCCGGACCGATGTGAGTCGGAGTGTTGACAGGAGGCCCCACACACCCAACAGGTGCTCTCGAAGGCCCCTCTTCCTTGCAAAAAAATTATGGTTTAGATTCTCTGTCGGACAGAGTCAGGGTTAAGTCGGCATCCGCAAGTTTCTGGTTCAAATCTCTAAACTCACATCGGCTCCCCACCATGCCTTACGCGCCGGCGAGCGGGCGCGCACCCCCCGCACTGATCTAGCCCCAACCAATACTAATATCCGGGACAAGTTGGAAAGTGGAATGCGTTGCGTCGGAATAAATCAACAAAAGTTTTTCGCAAATATCTCGAAAACGAAGATCGTGTGGGGGTAACACGTATAGGAAAAAATTGTTCAGAAAGTTGAGTTTTACAACATATCCAAAAATCAATGAAATCGGTAGGGAAACACCTATTCTGCATAATTACCATATTTTTTATATTCTATGACCACAGAACAGATTTGTTTCTATTCTGCACTCCAGTATGTTTAAAATGGATCTTTTTATTAAACAGAATACAGTTCTATCTTCTAAAGTGAAACTGACTCGGGACCAGCGAATATCAACTATCCGGGTAGTCAATTCGGTTTGTCCTTATTCCTTGCCGCGGCGCGCGAAAGGGACTGACAACGACCAAGAAGGCAAGCGACAACGTCAAGCCATAAATTGCGGTGCCCTCTCACTAAGGTCGGGTCCAGCTATATTAGCCGGTGAGTTTCGTGAGGGGTATTCTCCCACCATACCGTTTGCCTGCTCGGTGCTTCTTTTCTCAACGTTCTCACTCTCTTTCTCGGGCTACGCCTGCTCGTCGCGTGGTGGAGATTCGGTGCCCGTGAGATACGCACACATGCAGCAAATCATCCCCACCACTTTAATTACATAGACGGGACACGATTCTGAGCGATCGTTTCTCATTTCTTTCTTGCCGAAGGCGAGAGCGAGGTGGAATGAAAGCGAGTCTAAACACTTTAAACGCTCATGACCGACGCGCACACAAAGCACGGAGTATCAGGTGTACGAAATACGGAGCGAGACAAAGTATGTATCAACGCGACATCTGTCTCGTACCGCTCCTCGCTTGCTTTCCGTCCCTCTGACTCGCTCCCGTTCCACCTCGCTTTCGCCTTCGCAGAACAAGAATGAGCCAATAATAGTGGAGATAGCGCCAAGCTTCTGACATGTAGGCCAAACTGAGTTCTTAGCGTAGAAATACATATGTATTTTATGTTTGCGTTAGGTCCGAAAAAATTCAGGAGTTTTATTGGTCAGAACATTTATTCTTTCGCGATAGATTCATCTCGTATTGGGCTACGCATAGCTTCGTAACGCACACAACTACTACGTTGAGAATAAACAACAGCCACACAGCTAAGTTGCAGGCGGAGCCGAGCAGCGTTCACGTTACCCCACCATACCCTTTGGGGGCCACGCAACTCCAACTGACAAATCGACGATCGTCAGATGGTGGTGGTTGATTTGTCCTCGATCGCTGCTCGCGAAAACGAACTCGCCGGCCAATATATCTGGCCCCGACCTTAGTTCAGAGTCCCTCTCATTCGCTGCGGTAACTCCAAAAGAAGTAGTGGGGATGGCGGATTAACACTCATGGTATCATGAAATATATCACTTATGGAGACATCACTATACTAGGACCATACAAAGTACCTTACATGTTTATTATTGCGATTCCGAATGTACATTTTGTGATATGTAAGAACGAAATAAGTATCTCAGAAACGAGGCGCTTCTTCATTGATTCACTTACCAGAACTTGAATTTCGAGGGCACCGTAGCCAGCTTTTGAGGTGTCCACTATGAAATCAACTGGAAAAGAAGCGGTACAAACAGGTGCTACTCCAGGTCCTGACAAAGCAACTTTACTTGGCTCTACGGTAGGTAAAACTTTCGGCTTGAAAGGACTTCCTGGTACATTTTCTCCGTCATAAGTTACTCCTACTTGCAAGTTACTTCCAGCTGGAGGTGGTTGATAAGTAACTTCATATAAGCCATTTTCACGCCGTTCAATTACCGGTTTCTGAACTTGTCCCTTATCGGTTTTTAATGTGATATCCAATTGTGCTGGACCAGATTTCGATGTGTCGACAATGAATTTTGCTGGAACATTTACTCGTACGGCTTCCAATCCAGGTCCATACGCAGAGACTTTGCTAGCCTCTTTTTCGTCCACGACAGAAATTTGGAAAGGAGACCCAGGAATGTGTTGATTGGCAAATTTTATAGAAACTTCGTAGTCGCCTGGCTTAGTTGGAACATATTCAACATTGCAGGAACCATCGTAATTGTCCTTACATGCCATTTTTACTTCACCAGTTCCTTCCATAGATAAATCCAAGCCACCGTTGCCACCATCTAAATATTTATAAATTATTAAGGCACATGACTTGAATGTTTAAAACTTGTACGTTATAAAAAAAATACGCTTTCCATTACGCGACTTTTTTTTTATTCAACTTGTAATCACGATGGATCTTCAGCTTTTGGTACGAACAAACGCTGATAACGCGATGCACAATGAGTCAAAGTACAAGAAACATAGCAAAGGATCCAAAAATAGAAACATTCTAGAATGCTTTGGTACATGTCACGAGGTATCGGTACAGATTTGAGACTAGATTGGGGGGGGGGGCAGAAGGGCCTGCATCTACGTCAAGCATGGGATTTAAGTGAACGCAACGGCTGATTTTCGGAGGCAACGCCTCCTTTCTCCGGCTACGCGTCTTGGCCCCCACGGCGGCCTAGGTTCGTGAAGCGCCTCAGGCCCGTTCTATATGAACTGCGCGTGGCGCATTGGAGCGACACCGTATCAATAGGTTTCCACATTACCCATGGGGGTACTATCATCGATGTGTTTTTGTTGTCAATGGTATCCCCTGTAGACGTATTCCACTGTGTCGCGCGATAAAAAATGGTTTGGCAAAACGCGTTTTACTATCAAAATTTTAAATATGTTTGGGGAAACTAGATTTTAACAAATATCTTGATTGGATATTTTTAACGCAGTAGAGAAGACTGTTTAAAAATGTCATGTTAATTTATCGAAATGCTTTGTAGTGGTAACCGATGGTGCGAAAGCCATGACAGCTGCCAAAATAGGACTGAACGCGAAGTTTAAAAAATGCGGTATCGAATTCCCAATGATGCACTGCACCATTCATCAGGAAGCGTTATGTGGGAGAGATATAAAATTATCTTCCGCCATGAAGAAGGTTACGCAACTAATCAATTCTATCAAGGACAGAAATAAATTTCTATCTCACAGGAAATTTATAGAATTTCTTGAAACGCATAACGCTGCTTACACTGATGTCTCATTGTATTATGAAGTACGCTGGCTCAATGCAGCGAAATGTTTAAGTCAATTCTTTGCTATAAGAAATGAGATCTTCCATTTCTTGCAAGAATATCCAAATTCAAAGGCAGAAGAATATTTCCCCTTATTAACAGATGCGAGTTTCCTTTGTGAACTCTCACTTATAGTAGACCTTACTAACCATATGAACATCTTAAATTTAAAACTGCATAAACCCGGCCAAACTATTTCGCAGTTGTGCAGCCACGTCGATTACTTTCGTAGGAGGCTGGTAGTTTATCAAAATCATCTCCTGTTACAAGAATTTTTTTTTCTTTTTTCCCTCATGTATCTTAATTTTCGAAAAATTCGGCAATGAGTGTGATTTTGATAATTATTTGCACATTCTTCGATCGGTGATAGATTAGTTCGATGAGCATTTCACTGACTTCGATTCGCTCAGAAATGATCTAATTCTCTTTGAGAATCTCCTCACCGCAAAAATCGAGGAACAAGCCCTCGAGAATCAAGAAGAAGTGTGCGATCTTCAGCACGACATTTCTTTGAAAACGAGGGAAGAAAAAGGAGCCGAATTCTTCAAAACACTGGAATTTCGCGCTCCGAATTTTCTCCATGTTCGGACCAACGTATTTGTGCGAATGTTCGTTCTCGAAAATGCGTAGAATTAAGACAGAACAGCACACACGGCTAAACGATTCCTAGCTTTCAACGTTAATACGTACAACGTCGTTCAGCCTCCCCGTTAATATTTTAGATTTGCCTTGCACGTCTAAACGTGCGCGAAAATCTAGTTTTCCCAAACATATTGTTGCGCCGGGGCGTTTTCACCGCAGGCCACCCCGACGCAAAGGAGTAGAATAATAGACACGGACACACACACGACTGAACTACAGGGTGTCCCACTAAGGAGTGGACAGCGCGATATCTCTTAAAGTATTGTCGATAAAAATATAAAAAAAATAGGGAATTGCATGGTTCGAGGGGGCCCATTTATTAGCGCGAACGAATTTTGTTTTCGATTATTATTTTAAAAGATACGATGGTCAAGTTCGGTTTTTCAAATGGAACTATTTTTTTTGAAGACCTGAGTTGATAGTGCGTTCCAAGACAAATTCAATAAGCTTTAATGTATACACTTTATTTCCACTGGTTTTTAAGATATTGCGCTTGCAAAATTACTGATTTTCACTGGAAGAAAACCCTCTGGAATAGGAAGGACCGGGGTCGGTCTTACTGGCGCTACGGGTGGCATTGCCTGTTGAAACTGATACCTACCTGCCAAAGGTCTACGACAGGGTTCGCAGGCCCAAAAGCTGGACAATTCTTTTCCGTCATAAATGCTACTTAGGTAGGTACATCTGCGGTATCCAGAAGCGCATCGTTACTTTTATTTCGCACTTGCTTCTACGCTCGGATGGCCGGTTCTTTTGGGAGGGATGCAAGTTGGATTGGTTAGGTTAGGAGGAGTGAAAGTTGCTAGACTAAATTTCAACCATAGGGAGCAGATTGTATCAGAACCAATCCCCCATGGGTGATGTGGAAACCTATTGATACGGTGTCGCTCCAATGCGCCACGCGCATTTCATATGGTACGGGCCTGAGGCGCTTCACGAACCTAGACCGCCGTGGAGGCCAAGACGCGTTGCCTTCGAAAATCAGCCGCTGCGTTCACTTAAATCCCATGCCTGATCTACGTATATGTAGTGTGGACGTGTATAAAGTGTGGACGTAGCTGCGGGCCCTTCTCACGGCCCCTCCCCCATTTAGCCCCAAACCTATGCCGATACCTCGTTTCACTATTTAATAAACTATGTAAACATTGAATCAGTACCCGTGTGGTCAATAACAGAAATCACTTATATTGGAATAAATGTAATGTAACAAGATTCATCTCTTTTTGTCATAACTCTTGAACCACGATCGGCCCGCGCTTTGGACAAAGTCCACATTACTCATGGTCCTCCCCTCAACAACATATCCAAAATTCAACAAAATTGGAGTTGCAGCCCCCTTTTATGCATAATTACCAAAATAAAATATTAAAAACTGTATAAATCGTTATTTCCATGAGATAGTTGTGAACTGGTTATTATATAAGTTTGAGTGTTTGCACATGATTAAGAATGAAATTCTAGTGGAAAAAAAAAAATGTCGAATATGGAAAATTTTGACATTAGATTATTATGTTATTTTCTTTTTTATTAAGATGATACGGCAGAGGGTAGAGGTAGGTGACAGTGCGGAGTGGTTTAGTGGACCAAGTTTGTGGAGAGCAAAGGGGTTGTTAGAAGTGAAAGGTGAGAACGACGAATAAGGGTCGGAGAGAGAGAGAAAATCCAAAGGAAAAGAAGACACGGGACATCAACAGGAGTCTTAAGTGCACCTTGGACTATAAGAAAATCAAACAAAGCCTTTGTTAAGAAAAATATTTGGCAACAAAGAAAAATGCGATTTACCGGAGGTATTGAAATCTTCGCCACGCTCAAGTGGTAGGGTAAAGCTGAACACCCACTTGAAAACCGTGTAAACGTACAAAATCTTTATTTGTATGATTCAAAAAGTTCATTTATGTAAAATTCATTTATGTAGAAAACTATAAATATATGCTTTAGGTATAACTATTAGAGATAAAATATAACAAAAATAAATATTATGCACATAAGAAAAAATATTTTACCAGATAACATAACAATTACTGAAAATAATCGAATAGATATGGATTTTTACATGAACAATGAATATCAACACGTGCATGGAGAAATTTTTAGTTTTTATTGCTTTTTAAATAAAATTGTTTACTTCATAATTTGTTTGTATTTTTTTTTATTATTTACTTTTTAATGTCTCAGTTTTTATTTGTGGTTAAATGCTGATTTCATGTTGATTGAATTGATTTGATTTGTGGTTACAGGCTGATTTCAAGTCATTTTGATTTGTGGTTATGGGTTTTATTTATTGATGACTGGATAATGTTTTCACCCCTCCCGTGTTTTGTGTTCATAATTTTGTATTGGCATCATAACTACGCACGCCTGCAAGGTTTCAAGACAATTGGATAGGTGGAAGTGGGTTAAATAAGTGTTCCGTTTTACCCCACACAAAAGTGTTCCGTTTTACCCCACACAAAAGTGTTCCACTTTGCCCCACATGCGGTAATTTAATAAACATTTAATATTTACACTTCAACGTGAGGTAAAAAACTGGGTAAAAGGTCAAAATGTAACGTAAGGGCTATAGAATCCAACGGTGTTCTTGCCGTTATCAATTTTCTAAATCCAAGTGAAAAAACTGATCGAAACTTCGATACCGGAAATGTTTACAATACTGTTAATCGAAAAGTAACGTGTGCACGGGTCTATGGTCTGTCATGAAATGCTATGAAGACCGTTTCACAGCTCTCATCTAAGAGAAACATTGATGTTCCGTTTTACCCACCCGTTCCGCTTTACCCTACTCTCCCCTACGCGGGATAGAGATGGTAGGTGAAGGAAGGGGGCGGAAGAGAGAGACGTAAAAAGAGTGAGGTTAAGAAGGATTGGGCGGGAGAGCGCACACGAGATAGTATGCGCTTGATAGTAACCCAGATCGGGACAGAATAATTGTTCATTTTTACGGTGCGTTCTAACTCTTCACCAGTAAAGATTCCCCTATCTTCGGTTTCCAACCGAATCCTCCCCTCCCGGCATTATCACCCGAATCTTCGGAGCCCGTTGGACGGCGACCGTGAAGGATGACCTGGAGCACCTAGAAATTCACGTCGAGAATCTGGACCCCAGGCACCTTGGTACAATAATGGGAAGTATAGGTAGAGTAAAGGATAGGAGAACTAGAGTGGCAAAAAGAAGTTAGACAAAGAGATGGAGAGAAAGAAGGAAGGAAAAGGGGAAGAAGCATGGAGGAAAGAATGGGCGAAATAGAAAGGAAGTGGGGGAGGAAGGAATGGGAGGAGAGAAAGAGGAACGTAATCGTTAGGGGGATCAAGATGGAGTGAAAGGAAGCAGAAAGGGCAGTAAGAAAACAGTTGAACGAGATAGGAGCCGAGGAAGAGATGGGAAAGAGGAAAGAAGGTAGCGAAGGAATGGCAGTAGTAAGAATGAAGGAAAGGGTAGGGAAAGAGAGATAATAATGAAGAAGAACAAGCTGAGAGACAGGAGAGAAAGGATAGTGGACGATCTGACAATTTGAGGTGGGGACATTTAAGGAAGTATATTATACTCTTCGCGATGCTATAAATGGATATTTTTACTTATAAATTTCTCTTATAGTCTTAAAAGGGTGTTAGAAAAAAGCTACAAAGGTACAAAATGACACGTGCAATACTTGTTTCTTTTTTTAATTCCTGAACAATTAAGTTTTTCTCAGCCGACACTTTGCAATTATACTTCAATTGCGATTACGAATTGTGATGTAATTTAATCGAATGAGAGATCTGGATTACGAATTACAATGTAATTGAATACAATGTAATTTAATTATTTTGTAATTATAATTCATGGAGTAATTCAATTGTAATTCTCCAAAACTCTGTTAGGTACATCATATTACACTCTGATATCTAACTTACTAAATATTCGAATACTCTACCTTTTGTTTCTACGACGAATGTGTTGGTCTTATTGACGTATCCCTGTTTTAACCCTGGCCCATATGCTCTGCATTTTGTAGGATCACCGATTCGTTGAACATTAACTGAGAATGGTGAACCAGGAATAGGGATATTGTGATAAAGTATGTCTATGGTATGACATCCCTCTTCAAATGGTACATAACTAACGCGATAAGTTCCGTCTCCTCCAGGAACGATGAGCTTCTCGACTTTGCCACCACTAGGTGTATTAATTGTGCAGGAGACCTTGTCATCATCATTTTTCGACTTTGCGACTCCTCGGGCGTCTATCGTAAACTCCGCTTCATGATTCACACATACACCTGAAATTCATAAAATTTAAATATTTAGAAAGTACGTATGTTTATGGCGTAGAATTTAAGTTTCTCCAAAAGTGGCTTCTAAACTTGTATCAATGTTATTCTCCTATAACACTATTACAAGCTGTAGTTCGATCATAACGCAGTGGTATGCGACAATCAAACTGAATATTATTATCACAGACGACGTATAGAGCTAGAATCTGTTTCGGGATTTTACCGATAACGTTACATGTGACACTAAAATGGTAATCAGTCCTGGGACCCCACAGAAAAATGATTTAGATGTAGGTCTGCACTATACCTCGTCTGTGACTGTACACACGACTCACATGCTTCTGCCGTACTACCACAAATGCGTGAAAGCTGCTCTTGATGAAACTGTCTCTTTCTACGCGCTAAGGTAAATGCACCTACAATTGTGTCGTCGATCGCTAAATGGTACGAATCGACGTACTTGACACGTACGTTGCGCTGTCGATTATCGAAAACTCACAACGGAGCATGTCAAACCTACACACACACACACACACACACACACACACACACACACACACCGATTTTTGTGAGAAGTAGTACTTGGAGAAATATTCAAAACGATTTTTTTATCGGCAATCGATTATAATGAAAGGGTGACAACAGCCCATAAAGTTGGGGGTTGAAACTGTATTTTATTGAATATGTCGGGAATAATTTAATGTAGAGAGAAATTTTTTTAAATTCTGTACTTCTGCCGGAGAAATTCAATTATCAAGACAACTTATAGAAAATTTCAACTATTTAAATGATATATTAAGAATTAACACTTTTTTCAATTTTTCTGGCAAATCGATAATTGATTTTTATGTAAATTTGTGTGTGTGTAAACTATGGACTAGAATATAAGTACCATATTTTGGGGAGTTTTATTTTTGACCTTACAATAAAAATTATTATGCATAGCTTACTTCTATTCTGCCCGAAAGGGAATCTTTAAGCACGTGTTATAAAAGATGTCATGAACTATTAAGATGTTCCATTTCGGAGAAAATATGAGTAAGCTATACGTATAATTTGTAATGTAAGGTCAGAAATAAAACATCCAAAACTTCGGTATTTCTATACTGGTCCATACTTTACACCCGCAAATTTACATAAAAGTCAATCAGTCAGATGTGACTCGAGACCCGCGTCGAGCTCTTACGAAATGTGCAGCGCCGTTTTCGTGTAAGCGCTTACGCTCGTCACGTACGAAAGGACGGTGTTTCAGGCATCCGAAAGGCGGAGCGAGAAAAAGTATCAACGCGTCGTCTGTTTCGTACCATTCCTCGCTCGCTTTCAGTCCCCCGTTCCACCTCCCTCTCGCTTTTGCAGGATAAGAGTGAACCAGAAGTGGTGGGGATAGCGCCGAACTCCTAAGGCTTAACGCGTGCATAGGCACAACCAAGCTCTTAGCGAATATATACTCTATCAGCTACCTATTTCCTGCTTCCGTACGAGTATCTTGCTTGTCGGGATATTATTCTGCAGGGTTCTTGCTCTGTTCAAGTGCTGAAGCACACCTTGACTATGTTTTCGTAATGGGAAAGACGAATTTGGATATGGAGGATAATAAATTGTGATGGACGCTCCCTCTTTCAGTTAACAAGTATAATCTCACATAAAGAAATAAATAAAAGGAAATACACTTGACTTCTGTTGCGAACTGTCACTGGCCTACTCGGTCGTGACTCTAACGCGGTCGTGGTTCTAACAGTACTATTTCCCTGAACGCTGGTCCTGCGACCGGACGAAGGTACTCCCGGAAATTCCTTCCTATTACGCTGACTATGTCGAGTGGAGTTACACGACGCCGCACAGTGGGACGAATCGGCACTTAAGTAGACATTCACTTCATTTTTTACATATTTCATCATTTATTAATTACTAGCGTCCCCCATCTCGGCTTCGCCAGAGATATTAGCGTGACTAATTCATGTTTATTAGAATTAATATCTTTTAAGGAAATTAAGTATTTTGAAAAAGAGCTTGATTTCTTCGTAATATTTTGGAGAAGATAACATTCTTGGTATAATGATTTTCTGACATTAGGATGAATTGTTGTTGCGCATCACCTGCCGGAGCAATGATGGCAAATATTATCCATCGCTCCTATTTGAACTTCGCCTAAGTTAACATACCTAGTTAATTCCTGGATCATAATAATTCAATGTAAACCTTCCGGTAACATTCACTCTTATAAGTCCATGATTTACCAGTGTATCTTAATATATAAAGCAGAAAGTGATGGTGTGTTTGCCTGTCGCCTAAAAACATTCGAACGGTCAACTCAGGGGTCACGAAATTTGTCTTAGCTCAATATACCTACCTAATCCAGACGAACGTGGGTATTTTCATAAAAAAGATAAATAAATAAAAAACAATTTTTTTATAAAATCAGAATCTAAATTTCGGATGATGCTGAGTAGTAAAGCTAGTATTACATACGACGAGCAGGAGTGGATGATGATCTTGACAAATTTGATCGGACCCGGGGCATAGTAACACCCACACGGGGTACACATAAATCTGCAACAGCTATTTATAACCATACGATCATTCTAACATATATGTCCGCGGTAATCCACTTCTCTAGCGAGAAAGCGCGCGAAAAGCTTTGCCATCTGGTGGTGACATCACAGTACTGCTAAGGGCGAGCTATCGCGCGGGCCGAATATGCGCATGCGCGCGCGAAGTAGTACTGTCGTATACACAGGTCACGTGGTCTGCAAACAGCCGTACACATGAAATGTTTACACATAAATTACATGTTAATAACGCGTTTCTGAGCCATGCTACACAGCCTATGTCTATCCTAAAGTATGCAGGAATAACGTGTTAAAATTTGAGGAAGATCGGTTCAATAGGTCTTGAGTTTTGCGCTAACATAAATATCGGCTCTCTCTTTATATAATAGTATAGATAGATAATCTAAGATTACAGGTAATATATTGTATAATAAATACAATAATCATTTTTTTTCTCGTCGCTCTTTTTAACAATGGGACTCTTGATGTTGATTTCCATATATTTATATGGATCGGGGCTTATTAGTAAATTATTTAGAACATATTGATTTGTCATTTTTCGGCTGCTCTTTTTGCGTATAATACGCAGTACTTTTTGAAATCTTTATTTCGGGCTTTCTGGGCTTTCTCTGTTAAATATTCTAAACAAATTTTTAGATTTCCATTTCTAGAAAATGATCAGCTTTTTACATTGGAATAGTTTTAGTTAGTCTTTTTCTTGTAATGAAAAATATAAACACTTATATTCTATTGCCAAATTAAGATTTTTTGTTACCATTTTCGTATTTTCCCAATTAAAAGAATTGTTCGTATTTGTTCGTAAATTCAATTACACAAAATTCAAATTATTTATATCCGTCCGCATCCGACCCTTTGAAAAATTGATATTTTTTGCACAAAAGCAGGTGCAAGTCAGGAAAAATATACTATTTTGTTTCAATTTTTTATTTTCAATAATAATGGTGCAAAATGAATGTTTTTAACTAAAAAAAACTCTAATTGAGTAATGTTAAAATATAATAATAATAAGTAATATATGTTGGGAACAAAAGCAGTCGAAAAATGTGAGCCCGGTCTAAATAATTTATTAATAAGCTCTGATCCATATATGTCAACATCAAGAATCCCATTGATAAGAAGAAAGCGGAGAAAACAATTGTAGCCAGAAACATTATCTTTGCTAGATGATTCGGATACATAATCAAGTTCTGTATTTTAGTTAAGTTTCTTATCAGAGATGTAGATGATTTTTGTATATATTGTACAATATGTATATTACCTGTAATCTTAAATTATCTTAAGTATAAGATAATCTGTAATAAAGCAGAAAGTTTATATATTGTAAACTCTGGGGTCACGAAGTGTACCTCAGCTCATTATGCCTGGATAATCCAGATGAATGTGTCTATTTTCACAAAAAAAATTTTTTTTTATAAAATCATTATCTAAGTTCTATAATCTAAAGCTAGTAATCACTAAATGATGAAATATGTAAAAAATGAAGTGAATGCATGCCTACTTAAGTGTTGATTCGTCCCACTGTGCGCTGTGACGGTCCGACGGAGCGTAAAGACGTAGAGATGCTAGACCGCGCGTCGCGACGGCCACTCGTTCGTAATAAGACCAAAAAAAAAAGACTAAGACCCCGTGGCCCTTGACTACGGTGCTTATATGCTGTGCTTCGCGAGGCCGGTGGTGCGACGGCTGCCTCAGATTGCCGAACCGCTGAATCGTTTCGTTGCAATATTCGAAAAGTAGTGCATTGTTACGCGACGCAACCTGCGATTCAGCAGGTTCGTTTCTCTTGAGTAGAGCAAGCGGCCGAAGAATGTAGGACGACAAATCGGCGTATACCACATTATCTTAAATCTCTCAAAAGTTGGCGGCCCCCTAGAGTGTCATAAGGGGCCGCTAAACAACTCTGCACCCAACCAATACAAATGAGCAGTAGGGTGGAGTGAAAAAAACTTTTTTTGATAATCAAATTCTAATAGTGCGGAAAAGTTGCCTACTAGGCCCAATAAAACGTGTAAAAAATTTCAGCTCGATCGGATAATTCCTTCTGTGTGCACCAAAGGCATTAACTTTCAAAATTTTAGTACAAAACTTAAGAAAGATGAACTTTCTTCAGCTGGTGGATTCTAGCTTCTTTTTACCCAGGACTATATTTGCTGCGTAAATGATGCAAAGAAACATCCGTGGCTGGTTTCGGAACGATAGGAATGGTCTGTCGGCACTGTAAACTATAAAAAAATACAGCTCTTCGCTCACTTTCCTAACGGAAAATACGACCCAGAACCCACCACGTGAAGGTAGCTGTACGTCGGGCTCCTTGTTTTTGTGTTGTTTTTTGTATTTTATATATTTTTTTTAAAAATAATTTTATTGCTTTTTATAATGTTTTTTCATATTTTTATTTGTCGGAATGAGAAACTGCGCTTGTTATAGCTGTTATTGGTGTGCAAACTTTATAACGAGAACTGATTCTTCGTTTCAAATTTTGGCATTGACTGACGGGATAACAATGTACACCGAATGAAACCATCCTTAAGGTTTATGTCCCGATGTGGTTTGCGATAAGATGCAACAGCTCTATTAAAGACGGGCCGAAGCACCTTTTCAATACCATTCAACAGTCACAATACTTACCAAAAAAGTACTTACGCGTGGTTGATGCCACAATTGCCCGTAATGCTTTCTTCGCATTCCCGGAAAATGTTCTCATCTCCATGATGACGGATGAAAGGCGTGAAGTCCGTCTAGATGCGTTACGCAAAATTTTGCAAGCCCGAGAATTAGATGAAAGTGATGAACAAGTACTACCTCGTGCAGTTCCGGAAATCAACTTCTGCGCAGACGACTATTATAAAATAATCGATTGGTCCTCTGTCCGAATCACGTCACCTCCAATTTTGAACAAAGTAACTAATCAGGAGCTATCAGAAAAATTGTCGAGCAACAGCTTGTTTCTAGACTGGAAATTTCTTAAGTATCCCTGCCACACCACTGCAGTCGAACGCATGGTGAAACTCGTGACCGAAGCATCCTGTCAAGTGTGCGGTAGCGATGCAAGGGATGGTTTCATTCGGTGTACATTGTTATCCCGTCAGTCAATGCCAAAATTTGAAACGAAGAATCAGTTCTCGTTATAAAGTTTGCACACCAATAACAGCTATAACAAGCGCAGTTTCTCATTCCGACAAATAAAAATATGAAAAAACATTATAAAAAGCAATAAAATTATTTTTAAAAAAAATATATAAAATACAAAAAACAACACAAAAACAAGGAGCTCGACGTACAGCTACCTCCACGTGGTGGGTTCTGGGTCGTATTTTCCGTTAGGAAAGTGAGCGAAGAGCTGTATTTTTTGATAGTTTACAGTGCCGACAGACCATTCCTATCGTTCCGAAACCAGCCACGGATGTTTCTTTGCATCATTTACGCAGCAAATGTAGTCCTGGGTAAAAAAAAGGTAGAATCCACCAGCTGAAGAAAGTTCAACTTTCTTAAGTTTTGTTACTGGGCCAAGTAGGCAACTTTTCCACACTATTAGAATTTGATTATCGAAAAAAGTGTTTTTCACTCCACCCTAATGAGCAGTTCATTCTCAAGCCACATGTACTGCGTTCGATGAATTTGGTGAGACTGAGGCCTTTGTCAGTCAACCCAAGAGAATGCCCCCAAACTGATGCCGAGAAAATCCAAATATTTTCAAACTGCAATAAACGGAAAAGAAAGCAACTCCGTACCTTCTGCCACATATGGGTTTATAAAATAAAGGAGAATGGTAGACATTTTGGACCAGGCTGGCAACAAACGTTTTTTAAAGGATATGTTTCTACAGGTCTTAAGAAATCCGAAATGCAAAATTATTTACCCTGGAGGCGATGGGAATGTTATAAATAATAAACGAATATAAAAAAAAGTTTTTTTTTTAGAAACGGTATAACATTTATCTAAATGTTTGTTCGATATCTTTTGTAATTTACGAGTCACAAATGCATAAGTAAAATGGAAGGTAAGTGAGGAAAGAAATGCAACTCGAATCTTCACGCCAGTGTACAGTGCCTCTACGAGCTATAAGGACTTATTGTTAGGTGTGAGGTCACGCAGCGGGTTCTTAACCGATACCCTGCTGGGTACGGGTCGCTAAACGTGCCCCCCTACTACCTCTTGCAGGCCTGTGTTTAGGGACAGTAGTAAGGCAAAGCAGGGTATAACCCTGGTCCTCTGAGGGGAGCGCGGGGGCGGGGGGAGAAGTGTGGGCGTGCGGGGAGTGCGGTGGAGGAAATTGTTGCGCGGGTGGAGCGGGGAGTGGAAGACCGGTTGCGCGGGCACAAGCCGTGGAGTGGGGAAAGTCGCAATCGTGGAGAGGATCAGTCCGGGCCGAGCCGCCGCGGACACCTCTCCAGACCTGGCCCGTCCTTGAAATTTCCACAGAAGGAGGGGAGACGACCCCCGAAAATTTGTTTTTCAGGGCTCGACCCACCGCCAGAAATTTTTTTAGAGGGAGGGGACGATCCTGGCCGGATCTTGTATAAAAAATCTTTTTCAGACTCAATCCGACCCCAGAATTTTTTTCCCCCAAATATTTTTTCTAAACCAGATCCACCGCCGGAATGTTTCTTTCCAAAGCAACAGATACTTTTCCCCTAACGGAGAAAAATAATAATTTTTTAATCAACAATCTACCGAACCATTAGGTAGAAAACAGACATATTTTTTTCAAACAAATATGCAACATTCTAAAGCGTGCCGATTTAACGTCGCAGCGTATCGCGCGATAACGCGTAATTTGATTCCTCTGGAGCAGCCGTGCAGGATGATGTCATTTTCACGGTGTGAAGAAGGAACGAACGAATCATAGAATTATGCGGCATCAGCAGAAATGTTTTTTCCATACATATATGTGATGGAAATGTTTTCCCCAACGCAGAGAAATAATAATTTTGAACCGCCAAATCTTAAAATTAGGTGGCGAGAGAAGGAGGAAGACGAGTAAATAAAATTGGGAAATAATATATGTTCAAGAAATTATATATTGTTACAGAGAAATAATATACGTTTAAGATATATATAATTGTACAATTTATTTAACATTTGCTGCGAGCAACGTCGATAATATCATTCAAGGCATACGCCAGCAGTTCGCAATCAACAAGAGATCTACCATCGAAATATTCACTATCGCGTATAGCTTTAGCAGCGCAGCACGAGTCCAAAGTTTCATCGACGACATCGCAGCGCTGTAACACGCTTATAAAATTTGAAAACTTCGTATCGACATGATGTGTAGTTTCATAAAGCTGCATATATACATGATTGATACAGTGCTCGGGATTAAATAAACAGATTAATGTGTCAGGTTTGAAATATATCAACTTATTATGCCGCATCGTCTTTACAATTTGCAAATTATACATTACACAAAATTCCACCGCCAAATCGTTAATCCATAGTGGTGATGATCCGCTCGATCGCTTCGCTGCTCGATGTCGGCACGTTTTTCAATTAATACTTTCCATGTTAGAATAGACAATACCAACTGATTCCCACGATTGTCGCCGAGAACGATTTCTACAAGTGCTATAGGTCGCACGCTAATTCCGATTTCCAGATATTTATATGCTGTAGATGTTAGCGCATATCTTCTGACCATGATACGAGCTGTGTAACGCGAGCTAAAAGAACAATAAAAGCTGTGAAAATGATCGCTATTATCGAGAAAAAACACAAAATAAAAATCATGAGAGGATATGAAAAATTATATCATACTTGTTATAATTTATCAAACCTCAGACACTGATCGTATTCCTTATCCCCATTCCTACGCAACACTTTTTCCACTGGATACACATCAGGATCGGTGACGCGTTGCAGCTCGTATTCATAGAATCCTCCGGCAACAGGTTTTCCACAGGAATCGACAAGCAGATACGTCGCGGGTTTAGTTGTCTGTACTTTGGCTATCTTGAACACCTCCGTTGTCCAATTCGGTGTATAGCCTTTATCGAAGATGGTTTTAAATTTGCTCACGCGCAAAAACTCGCCCAATTTGAATCTCGCTGGAGCAGCAATCTTTATGTTGCTGCATACGGTGGCTAGCAGCTTATCGGCAATCGCAGGGGTAACATCACGAGGACACATTTTGATGGCTCTATGTTTTCGTGCGTTATACTCTACAAGTAGACGCGGTAGCGCATCGGTCCATTTATAGGTTCCAATGAGCGTAAACAGTCTCCACATATTGTTCTTCAAAGTTCGATTGAAACGTTCTACGACGGAGGCCTTCATCACCGAATACGTCGAATAATGATTAATGCCAAGCTCTGTCAAGTGTTTCTGCACATCGGCGTTGTAAAATTCTTTTCCCTGATCGGTTTGCAAATTTATCGGATATCGATGTCTAAATGTGTTTGCAAACGCTTTAGTCACTTCAGCACCACTTTTAGTCTTGAGTGGCAACGCCCATTCATACTTGCTCAGCACATCGATGATGGTGAGTATGTAGTGGTGACCTTCGTTGAATCGCGAGTATGGGCGCATTTCTACAACGTCAGCTTGCCACAGATCATCGTATCCATACACTATGACGCGCCTCCGTGGGAAATGTCTTCGAACTGGAGCATGCAATTCCTCAACAAGCTGTCGCTTCTTGTGGCCATGGTTTTCTTCTTTACACTTGGATTTCGATAATGGTCGCATGTTTGATCGCAGAGGCGTCTGACACGAATGGTGCGGTAATTATCGTGTACGTGCATTATGTGCTCCCCACCGCCCGAGGAAATTCTGGACAAGTTCAACCGTGTCGCATGATTCTCCTTCGCAGCGCTGCTGGGATAGAATTCGATGCCTGCGATTTCTTTTGAATGCTGTTTTGCAACGTCAGCATATCTCTCTGAAACACGACCAGCTTCCACTCTAATTCTTCCTGCTGCTCTCTCAAAAGTTTTATGCTCTTTTCCATGTACGTTTACTGACAGCATCGCTGTCAGCAGTGGGTTGCGCTACGCGTCGTATCTTGCGTGATTTTGCATCAAAGTCAGCAAAGAGCGTCATCTCGCATATAATTTCGAAGCAAACCGCTCCATTTGTATTAGTCCATTGTAGCTGCTCCACTCTTCTCGAGCGATACCCCAAATTTATTGATCGGCATCTCGATGCATACAGTGCACATCATCGGTGCGCGGCTTCATTTATAATGAGGCCTGCCTCGCGGAGTTCCTCGATAATCGATAGAATTTCGTTGTGATGCGAGTTGTTACCCGCCTGACGCGACACTCCCAACAAACCGAATTGCTCCACAAGCGCTCGTTGGGATGGTCCCAGTGCACGTAATCGATGTTGTTATCGCTTACAACCATGACTCGCGATGTCGGTAGACCTGTCCCTGCCCTACTAGCCGATACACGGGGGAGTAGCGGCGCAATTACATGTTTGTACTTATATCCTTTCTTGCCCAATATGGGATTTTGAGCGTTAAGATCGCGTCTGTGAGCATTCGTCGTCAGCAGTATGCTTTTGTATTTTTGTTTATCGGTATCGGTGTATGTGGTATCGTCGGGAATTCTCTTGAAAATCAGTTCGTAAAGGCCGGGTGTTCCTCTGTATTTTATACCGTCGATGATTATATTATCATCCTTGTCTATATCGAAAGCCTTATCCCCAAACATCGTTGCACTTCCGCCAAAGTATACGCCATACACATAGTCCATGGCCGTATCCCTATCGCCACTTAGAATTGCGCTTATGCATTTTTGCCCCAGCGGACCGAAATGGTTGCGAAACGTTTCTTGTCCCTTGGATGTTTCGAGTTGATGTGTAATAGATGTTGCAAAAGACACATCGGGACTAGTTTCGAAAACGTCTTCATCATTGGTTGTGAGCGATTGTACATCGAGAAATGTATTTATTGGTGTCGAAAGAACCGAGGAATTGTTTGTTGCGACATTCTGCCGTCTCCGCTTCGATTGAACTGGTGTGGAGGTTACGAGCGATTTTTCCGATGACATGTGTGGTTTCCTCTTTGTCTTGCGCAATGTGTTCCCTTTCAGATGGATTTTTGTTTTAGGCGTTAATGTTTCATTCCCTTCGACGACTGTGCTCCTCAGCGGTGATGTGTCAGCTTCTGCAACTGTGGTATTTTCCACAATATGTTTTGGAGTTCGACAATAGGTTTAAAGTATCTCTCCAACGCGATATCTTCCTCCATCTTGCCAGTCTTCAAAGCCTGATGTTTCTTTCGAATGGATTCGCTGGTTTTTGCAATTTCCTTCGCTATTCTCTCACGATCCTTATTGTTCCTATTGACCATCTCACGGTACCGCAAACTCGTTAAATCCCTTTCTATAACGTCCATTAGACATCGCGCTATCCTCGTCTATTACCGCGAAACTATACTCCCGTTGCCAAACAATTACGACACAATGCTGAGAAATCCACGTAAGACATATCAGTGTTTACGTGATCATTGTACACATGTTTCAAGTTGGTACCATCCTGCTTAAACAGAATCAATAAATTCGCATTGTCGCGTGTAAGATGTTTTGGAATCTTTGCATACGTCTGACAGAGATAGAAACAGTAAACGTTCCTGTGGCGTCCCATTGCAAAGTATTCCCTAAAAATGGAATTCGGAAGCGATTCGCTCGGTGGAATGACGTCACTGTTATTCGAAAACGTAAAGTAGCCAATATCGGAGTCAATAAATTCTCCAAATATTGATATTTCGGCTGTTGCAACGACTTGGAATACACGTACACGTTCTTTCCAACAAGCTCACCAGCACGTTGGTCTTTCCACAATTTGAGGGACCCCGAATGGGGCAGCGTATAGTATTTGGTAGGATGCTACCATGTCTGCGCACTGCTTTCGGGGACATTATTTGCGATTTATCGTCAAAATTTGTCACGCGTATTGTTACAGGTTGTCGCACGAATCGCATCCTCTCCGCGAACTACGAAAAATGATTTTGATACGTCGAAGTGGTGACACGCCCTATTTATAGGTCCTCGCCGAAGCAAAACAGCTCAGTATTCGAAATGCTTCTGGTCCTGTCGGATAATTTCGATGTTCGAAACCTAACCTCTGAGCAGCTGAAATTTATACCAAACATTATTCTACTCCGAGAGTTTGACAGCCACATTGATCAGTTGTGGGACAGACTCCCTGTGCATATAAAGGCCGATTCTGAGGTTCAGCAGCATCGTCCGTGTTTGGAACATTATAATCGCCCTTGGCAGCGAACGCATGTCGACGGTCCGACACCATTGATTAAAAACTGCGTCGAATGTCGTCGACGAGAGTAAAGAAAGGTCGTGGTTTGTTCAATCGGGCGATAAACGCGCTACCTATCGAATTACATATTCCGGGATATCAGTTTTGCAGTCCAAGAACTCATCTGGCAAAACGATTGGCTAGAGGTGATCAAGGCATCAATCCGTTGGACGCAGCGTGTCGCGAACACGATATTGCATATTCGCGCACCAACGATCTCGGTGAAATGTACGCCGCAGGTAAGATACTTGCTGTCAAAGCGCGAAAACGCATTGTTGCGCGAGACTCGACTCTGGGTGAAAGAGGTGCTGAGCAGCTGTTTGGGCAGCTATGAAGGCCAATACGAAAATTGGGATGGGGATGAAAACAAAAATCCGCAAAAGGACTCCACAGAGAGCACTGAAAAAGAGGATTCTTCCGGTAGCAAAACGTGGTGGCATATTACCACTTCTCCCGCTGCGAGGTGTTCTCCGATTATTAGCTGGCGGACCGGCGGGGATCGCCAAGGCGGTAAACGATAATAAGGCAGCGCAACATCAGCTGCAGGAAATGGAACGTCATAATCGAGACATGGAAAGTCGTGGACTTTATCTCACACCATTCAAGCGCGAACATGGAGTATCGGAACGAAAAAAAAACGCCGAAAAGGAAATAAAAATGCCGGCGGGCGTAACTACCGATGCGCAATTGGAGGACTTGGCAAAACGTATGCGTATTCCATTCTTTAGAGGTGTTTTTATGCGCAATGCACTACCTGCCGGAGGTATACGTCGAAACGAGAGCGGTATCGTAAATTTGGACAATTTCGAGGGGTCGGGGACTCATTGGGTGGCATATGCGAAGACATGGTGTCGAGCTATATATTTCGACAGCTTCAGGAATCTTCGACCGCCTAAGGAATGGGTACAATATTTGAGTAAAGATGTTGTGAAAATCGAATACAATCAAACGGCTTATCAGAAGTATAATCAGAGCAATTACGGACAACTATGTCTACGCTTTCTACAAACGATCGGCACCAAATTTATGGATTGACTTCTCACCACTTTGATTCAGTACGAGTCCAGTCGTACAGCTTGGAATATGTCGTTAACATTCACTCTAACCGGCAAGAGTAGCACCCTCGCGGTAAGCTACTTTCCACCCATAGATTTGAGCGATGATGATTATGAGCTTGGTCTAACAACCTTTGAAACTTATACAATACCCAACATCGACTCAAGCAACGATAAATTCTACTTCACCACAAACTATGACAACAGCGTCGGCACCGGCCATGAATACATTACGATTCCCCACGGCTCCTGCGAACTAGACGCCATTGCCCAATATTTGAAGCAGCGATTACTCGAGCGGTATCCTCAAAATCTCGGCGGCATCGATGTCAACGATGATGGTGACAACGATGTGTATCCTACACTGTTGCTTCCCAACAACACCATAAAAAGCGAGCTGTACTGCTCGTTTACCATAAACTTTACGAAGCCTAATAACATTGGATCTGCTATACTTATGTACGGGTAATTAATAACACACTCGTAGCACTATACAGTTGACGCAAAGGCGTTTATTTGCTTACTACCGTGAACTACACAGATAGTATGAACCTTGTCCGCAGCCCAACAACATCTGACACTTCTGCTACAGTGAACCCAGGGCGAGCTCAGGCTACCCCCACTCTACCAATATACATTCCTCAAGTTACCGCAGGATCGCTACTGGGATTCTCTACGAATCGGGTATTAGAACCAGGACAGTGGTACGAATCGGACGATACAATTATGATCATGAACGTAAACATTATTCGCATAGAATGTAGCGTGACCGCTGGTGCGTACAACAATGGGAAGCGCGTGCATACGATACATGATTTTTCTCCGAGAGTACCACCAAGATATAAGATATCGGAAACGCCTGCGCAGATCATTTACCTCCCAATCACCGCACGAGTCATTACGGATCTAACGATACGCGTTGTGGATCAAGACGGACGGTTGGTCAATTTTCGAGGTGAAGAGATTACAATCAGACTGCACGTACGACGGCGTCAACGATAATGCATGTGGTGTGAATGAATGAGATGCTTGTGTTGAACGACTCCAGAAACATGTTTCTTCCAAGTGAAATTGTGTGCAAGAACAACAATAACAACAACAACAATAACTGCAACAGCTCTGATTACGCTAAAAAGAAAAGGCTCAGTGCTGCGAACATTGCATTTTTGATATCATTGGGATTCATTGTACGCATATAAGTTGAAAAATCACAGACATTCTAAGCATTGGAGGGAAGCTGACGTTTGATGATCGCATCGTCAAGCTCGGGACTCACACATACAACCCATATTGTTGCGAGGTTGCCGGGACTGAGATTCTCCCTGAGAATCTCGTCTGTTGCCGTGAGCCGTCCTCGGAAGTGTCGTCCTCCGGGCTCCGATAATTCAGGTGTAGGTGCCGGGAATGGGGATTCGGGTTGAACCGAAGGTAGTGGATCCTTGTCCGGTTTAAGAGTTGGAACTCACCGTAGTGTGAATAAGGATTTATTCAGCTTTGAACTCACACTGGCGTGGTGATCGCGGTAGTGATCACTAATCGATTCGAAAAAATGAGAGAGCGCCTCGTTTTGGGCGTTGAGTTTTATATGGTCTTTTGGGTCGTGGTGGGGGCCTAGTGAGCGCATCGTTTGCGGATTCCTTGGCTTGTCCGTAGACCCTCGGTTGTGCAGCGTTCGTGGATTCCTTAATCGGTGGTCGTTTCACAACAATATGTCAAAACACGACGTTTAGACATAGTGTAGATATAAGAATAACTATACAGCAGCAGGATTTATACACATTGCCGTGTGAAAGTTTCCTCTACGTGGAGGGGAAATTGGTGATAAATAAGCCAAAGGATGCATCAACGACGACGTTGGGAAATAATTGCATGGCGTTCATATTTGATGAGATTGGATATGAGCTGAATGGTGTGGAGGTTGACCGCAACAGAAACGTTGGAATAACTAGCACGCTTAAAAACTATGTATCGATGACATCTGATAAAGACAAAAATATGGAGAATGCGGGATGGGGCTTGAAACGGCACGATGAGCTAATAGTGAAAAATCTTTTCAATTTTTGCATCCCGCTCAAATATTTGCTGGGATTTTGTGAGGACTACAAACGCATGGTTATTAATGCGCGTTATGAATTGATTTTAATACGATCGCGCAACGATAACAATTCTCTAATAGGATCATCGACGTTAGAACCAGAAATTGAATTACGTAAAGTGCAATGGCGGATGCCTCATGTGGCGTTGAACGATGTTAATAAGCTATCGTTGCCACATGCTTTGGAAAGTGGACAAAACCTAAGCATTAGTTTTCGCTCGTGGGATCTGTACGAGTATCCTCTCTTACAGAGCACAACCAAGCATTCGTGGGCCGTGAAGGCAGCTGCACAGCTGGAGAAGCCGCGATACGTTATCTTTGCTCTACAGACTGCTCGAAAGAATGAGATGACCGAAGATGCTACTCGGTTCGACCACTGTAAATTGACCAATGTAAAACTTTTTCTCAACTCGGAATTTTACCCGTACGATGACATGAACTTGGACTTTGACAAGAATAGGCACGCTATCTTATTTAACATGTATACGCATTTTCGTAAATCGTATTACGGACATAGTTGCAACGAAGCATTATTCACCGTGGCCCAATTTTTACAATTTTAACTGCTGATGCCGCATAATTCTATGATTCGTTCGTTCCTTCTTCACACCGTGAAAATGACATCATCCTGCACGGCTGCTCCAGAGGAATCAAATTACGCGTTATCGCGCGATACGCTGCAACGTTAAATCGACACGCTTTAGAATGCTGCATATTTGTTTGAAAAAAATATGTCTGTTTTCTACATAATGGTTCGGGAGATCGTTGATTAAAAAATTATTATTTCTCTGCGTTGGGGGAAAAGTATCTGTTGGTTTGGAAAGAAATATTCCGGCGGCGGATCTGGTTTAGAAAAAATATTTGGGGGAAAAAATTTCCGGAGCCGGATCGAGTCTGCAAAAGATTTTCCGTACAAGATCCGGCCAGGATTGTCCCCTCCCTCTAAAAAATTTCTGGCGGTGGGTCCAGGCCTGAAAAACAAATTTTGGGGGTCGTCTCCCTTCCCTCTGACGGGCCAGGTCTGGAGAGGTCTCCGCGGCGGCTCGGCCCGGACTGATCCCCTCAACGTTTGCGACTTCCCCACTCCGCGGCTCGTGCGCGCGCAACCGGTCTTCCACTCCCCACTCCACCCCGCGCCCAGAGTTCCCTTCACCGCACTCCCCTGCACGTCCACACTTCTTCCGCAGCCCCCGTGCTCCCCTCAGAGGACCTGGGTAAGAACCCGCTTTGCCTTACTACTAAAAACGATCAGGACAAAACCGGGGCCCTAAAGATTAAGTGATACAACTTCGATTTTAATAAAATGAAAAAGAAATTGAAGATACGGTTTATCATTATTAAAAGACATCAATTAAGCTCTGCTACTGGATTTGTATTTAATATGTGCTGACAATGCGACAATTTTTAATAGCCTGTAGTAAAGCTTATTTGATGTCTTTTAATAATGATAAGCGGTATCTTCAATTTCTTTTTTATTTTATTAAAATCGAAGTGGTAACACTTAATCTTTAGAGCCTCGCTTCTGTCGTGCTCTGCCCTAAACACAGTCCTGCAAGAGGTAGTATGGGAGCACGTTTAGCGGCCCGTACCCAGCAGGGTATTGGTTAAGACCCCGCTGAGTAACCTCACAACTTAAGGGGGAACACCACTATGGCGGCCGGAATAGTAAGGCATTTTTTAAATTTTTTCAGGAATAATTTACAGTTTTCATAGAAAAAAATTATTACCTACCTTTAGTACGCTGTCTTAAGAGATTATACAAAAAAAAGGAAAACATCCATAAATTTTAACATTTTATTTAATCTTCTAGACCCCCCCACACGCGAGATAGTCGAAGGTGTAAATATGGCACAGCAGGTCCGAAATCAAATTTCACTTTTTTTTTATAAACTATATAAGTGTAGTTTCCGCTGTACGTGCCGATTTCTTGAACAAATTATTTTTTGTAAAATTGGTGCGCTTTCGAAGAAAAGTTTCGAAAATCCACGAATAAGATGGACAGTCTTTCGCGTATTTCAGAAAATTTGCTTTCAATCAAAGAAACCGTACGTACAGCGGAAACTACACTCATATAGTTTATAAAAAAAATGAAATTTGATTTCGGACTTGTTGTTCCATAGTTACACCTTCGACTAGCTCGCGTGGGAGGGATCTAGAAGATTAATTAAAATATTTAAATTTATGGATGCTTTTCTATTTATTTTTTTGCATAGTCTCTTAAGACAGCATACTAAAGGTAGGTAATAAAAATTTTCTATGAAAACTGTAAATTGTTCCCGAAAAAATTCTTAAAAATGGCTTACTTTTGCGGCCGTCACAGTGGTGTTCCACCTTAAGTCACTGTAGCTCGTAGAGGCACTGTACTCGGTCATTATGACATTACACAATGAAACATTAACTCATTCGGTGTTTCTTAACAATATTATTATTTTTCTGGCAAATATTTTCTGGTATTGGGAACATTTTTACTAATGGAGTTTTACTAACGACGACATTCCGAACTATACGCATATTTTGTATAACTTTCCCATCGTCTCCTGGGTAAAAAATTATGTATTTCGGATTCTTTAAGACCTGTGGAAACATATCCTGTAAAAAACTTTCGTTGCCAGCCAGGTCCAAAATTGACCAATTTCTACCATTCTCCTCTGGACCTACTTGCTCATAGCACGCTCAGACTAACCTGAACGGCTAACCGCGCCGCACTTCATAAACGCACATTTCGTTTTGGTGCTTCTCATAGTCAGCACAGCTCCGCCGATGTTAAATTATCTGAACGAGCACCGACACATCGCGAAGTAGACAAATCGTAGTCGCCCCGTGAATTTACGCGGACAATCAAACTTTAAGATTATTTATTAAGAGTTACAATTTGTTTCAATTGTCTGAGTGCGTGTGAACCTATTTTATTTTGTGGCGAATTTTAGTACGTGTAAATTTGTGTTCTTTTTTAAATTTGTTTATCCGTTTTAGGACAAGAGATCTGATTTTTTTATAGTTGGGTGTTGTGTGATTCTGTGTTTTGTGCGACTTGTGCGCGTGTGTGTGTTTCGATACCACAATCGATTACAGTGGATATCATGGAAACAGTGAATTTTAGCGAGTAGGCAGCTCTGGTGCAATTCAACAATACACTTCAATTTTTGGATTAAGAGTCGCAGAAACGTGCGGCCATGCAGATTGTCGTAAATTTCGTCGCAGCTACTCTGAGTTACGTGACTCCATGCTATAGTGGCTGTGATCACCACTATCGACCCTTCTCCTAGCATCACCCGCGTGACACCGGCGTACTCGGATTGCCTGCTTTTGGGCAGAATATAGGCAATCTTTAAACGCTTATATCTAACAAACGAACCGTCAATCGCAATATATTAAATTTTCTACCAGCAGTAGTCGAACATCAGTATGCCAAGGTCAAGGTCATTGGAGGTCCGTCTCCTAAACAGCCATTTTATTAAAATGTTAATTGTTAGTATATCGTTTAAAGAAATAATTTTTTTTTAAAAGTTGTTTAGGTAACTGAATTTCTTCTTCAAAAGTACACAATTTAATGAAAAATTTCTCCTACATCAAATAGTTCCCGAAATATTTGATAAAATACATTTTAGACCCCCAACATTGGGGTCTGCTTTCGACTTTTCAGTCGAAATCAGGGATGCTTAAGAAATGCTCTCTAGAGCAGTTGTTTTCAACCACGGACAAGCCCGCCCGGACCCAGTCCTCACTTCTCGGTAAAAGATCTCGTAGTGGGATACCCTGTTAACGCAGAGACCGTGCGTGGGTTCGTTACAACTGTGCAATGTTGCTTGGCAAGCTTGCAACTGTGTAGTATATAAACACTCCGCTCCCACTATTTCACCTGCTTCCCACTCCGTTGTAGAATTCGCTTGACCTTGAACGGACTTGAGCTGAGGAATACGTGTGCCCGCGCCCTGAAAGGGGATAGTTGGACATGCCTGGTATAGATGATTGGCAATAGAAAAAGTATGTGTTAAATATTTGTCTAAGAACTACAGACTTCTTGTCACAAAAATTTCGTCAAAATCGGCGTGGGCGAGTTCAATATGTTCCATAATAAGACACCAATAGTTTAATAATACCTACTATATTCATTATTATTTATCAGCACGAGTGCGCCTTTAATTATAATAGTTAAATAATAATAATATTAATTGTAGTCATTAATCGATTCGATTAACTAACAAATTGCTGTTCCGATAAAGTGCCTTCATACCATAATACTCTAAACGAAAAATTGGATGTCGTAGATTTAAATGACTACATACCTTGGTTTCGCGCATTCATTATTGTGATGCAACAGTAATGCCTCATTAAAATCGGCAAATTGTTATAAAAATTAAAAACGCAATGTAAAATAATAATGTAACAGAAAATGTATTTATCGTTCAAATCAATGCACGTGCTAGCCACATCGTTCCTCACTATGGAGCAGTGGACGGCAAATCTACGCATCATTTCCAACTTGTGACAGTACAGCACAAATTATTTAAGCAGAGCTTACATTTGTCGGTATACAATATTAGGTCTAATTGTAAGTAATATAAATATCATTCTATTAAAAGATCGCAAATTTAACAATTCTCAATTCATTTGTAATAATCATTTGAATTTTTATGATTGTAATTTAACGGGAAAGTTAACAAACGACAAGTAATTAATTTAACACACGCAAAAATGCAACGTACGTATAAAAAACACATTTATTATTCACAAAATAAAGAAAAAAGTGTTCACGTATAAACAACACCTAAACAATCAGTGATTAATCAAAATATAAGTTGAGGAAATCACTACACAGTGGTGTGAATAATGGAGATTCAAGTATTTTTGCTTAGATATTTTGAATAATAAAGTTTTATGACTCTTGAGACACGTTGTAGTACAAGCTGCGATCGTGAATTGTACATTACTCAACAGAAAACACCAAACTTCTATAAAAAAAAATCACTCACATTATTATAAAATAAATATGCGTTCATGATGTATAGTCGTCACCTTTGAACAACAAACGGTAGCTAAGGTCGGGGTCAAATATATCGGCCGGTGAGTTCGTTTTCGCGAGCAGCGATCGAGGAGAAATCAACCACCACTATCTAACGATCGTGGATTTCTCAGTTGGAGTTGCTTGGCCCCCGAAGGGTATGGTGGGGTAACGTGAGCGCTGCTCGGCTCCGCCTGTAATGTAGCTGTATGGCTGTTGTTTATTCTTAGTAGTCGTTTCATACGTAGTAGTTGAGTGCGTTACGCAGCTATGCGTAGACCACTACGAGATGAATTTATCGAGAAAGAATCAATGTTCTGACTAATAAAACTCCTGAATTTTTCGGACCTAACGCACACCTATTCTGATGTATGGATTTCTACGCTAAGAACTCAGTTTGGCCTACATATCAGAAGCTTGGCGCTACCCCCACTACTTCTGGCCCATTCTTGTTCTGCGAAGGTGAAAGCGAGGTGGAACGAGAGCGAATCAGAGGAACTGAAACCAAGCGCGGAACGGTACGAGACAGATGACGCGTTGATACATACTTTGTCTCACTCCGTTTTTCGTACGCCTGATACTCTGTCCTTTGCGTACGCGCCGGGTATGAGCGTTTAGACTCGCTTTCATTCCATCTCGCTCTCGTCTTCGGCAAGAAAGAAGTGAGAAACGACCGCTCGGAATCGTGTCCCGTCTATGTAGTTAAAGTGGTGGGGATGATTTGCTGCATGTGTGCGTACCTTACGGGCACTATATCCCTACCACCCGACGAGCAGGCGTAGCTCGAGAGAGAGAGAGGGAGAGAGAGAGAGAGAGAGAGAGAGAGAGAGAGAGAGAGAGAGAGAGAGAAAGAGAGTGAGAGCATTAAGAAAAGGAGCACCGAACAGGCAAACGATATGGTGGGAGAATACCCCTCACGAAACTCCCCGGCCAATATATCTGGCGCCGACCTTAGTGCAGTGTATATTGTACTATCATACTTGTGTCCCTCTTTTAACCAAATATTCGTTTCAGTTCTTTAATTGTATGTGTCAGTAATACGCCATGGCGAGGAGCTCACTGCTGTTAGAAGACACCAGATTCTTAGTTTTCACCGCGGTGAACTAACACAAAGAGAAAGTGCAAATGCAAGTGCAACTTGCTAAGAATGGGAATCGAAGTGTGTACGCAAAAGATGCGTGCAGATAAACCATAATGTGGAGCTGACGTAACCATTGTGAAATTGGCAGTTTTCAGATATATTTCTCAAAGTCAAATCACATCATCCCAGGTTGTATGATATTTTAATAATGTTTAATTATGTTTAAAAGAGTACACCTGACCGATTTTAATGGCCTTGGATTATGTTTATGAATATCTCCAAAACAAAATTCGAGCGGCGGCAATACGTATAGGAAGAAGATATTCAGAGTCATGCCCCGAACAACATATATAATTTTGATCAGATTCCATGATGAAACCCTGAAGTAAATAATTACCAAAAAAATATTAAAGTTAATTATTTATTATTCCATTTCTATTGTAACTATGCATAAAAGGATACACTTCACCGAAGGGCACACATTTCGATGACCTTGAAATATGTTATTGGTGGCATGATTTTTAACAACTTTTTCCTCTACATGTTACCGCCATGAAACCCTAAAGTAAATAATTACCTTTTCTTTTACTAACCTGACACCACACCGAAAAAATCTAAATTAATTACGGCCCCGTAAAGGGGGAGGGGGGCAAATCTTAAGAGATTTACATATTTGTTTTATCTTAAATGTCTCAAAAGGAGCGGCCCCCGCGGGGGCCGCTGGTCTAATGTGGCCTCGGCCGCCTACCCATCAACGATTTTTTGGAATATCTCGAAAAATTCATCAGCTTTATCATTTGTTTTGTCCCATGCTGACGCATACGCTGCCATGGGCCCGTATTGTAGGTAGATATGCGGCTGAATACATTGTAGTAGTAGCAACAGTTTTTCGAGAATATCGTGGAAACTAAGACCGAGCGCCGGTAACATGTATAGGAAAATGTTCTTCAAAATGTTGGGTTTTGCAACATATTTAAATTTCACCAAAATCGGTGAGGTGTATTTTTTTATGTAAAAATTGCCGACATTTTAATTAAGGTGTTATTCAATTCTAGTCCAAAAATAGATTAAAACATAAGTACTTAAAATACTCAAAGGAAAACACTATCTAATCACCATGGTATCGAGTTCCCATTTCATTTTGTAAAAATTAATCCGGAGAAGATTAATCCCAAGTTTTTAATACATAACGATGAAAGGAAGTTCAACCTGGATAAGCCTCATAGGTTTACCACTATTTTCGCTGATCTGTGGACAGAAAGGGAAGGTTTATCTTGCCCTACTACCTAACCCGCGCCCCCCAGGGCGTGGAGCTTTTTCAATGAGTGACTCTCCCGAACCATATAATATCTTCACAGGAGAATCTGAGCTGACTCTCCAATGTTAAAACACTTCAAGAGTCTACTAGGAGCGTTCTGTGAACGTGGCGGCGCCAACGAAATTTTATGCTTGGCCAGTGGCGTGCTGGGTCTAAAAATGTTAGTTGTGAGGAGAAAGGGGGCCCACCCATAACTATACATTTTAGTGTAAAAGTTAGTTAAATCGTAAACTTTAGTTGCATACAGTAATAATATTGGAGCATCTATTATATTTTCCAGCTACTAATAGATCATTAACATTTTTAAGATATTGTCTAATGTTTAAGTGGGCCCATTTCATCAGGGGCCCACAGGGCCCACTTGTCATCAGGCAAGCTAACACCCTGAAATTTATCACGTTCTACTGCACGTGATGCAAACCAAACATTATGGGACCTTCAGACAATTTATCGCTTTTTAGAAATTATCGGGGGAACTGACGTCAAAACCGTGTACCAGATAAAAATTCCTGGGCGTGAAAATACATCGTTGATAATGAAAATGTTAGGATGTGTCCAGACCTGAGCCGAGCCCCGAACCAAACGCGCCTAACGCCTGGTTTCCACATCCGGGCCTATACTTGTTATTTTACCACGAACCTCTGTCTGTGCATACCTTGCTGGCCCTGTATGGGATTTTCAGACGCACGCTACGAAATGTCTACGGGACACTCTACGATGTAATCGATTTTGACGAAACTACACTTTTCTTCAAACTACCGCAATTTTGAGAATTTTGCAGAGTTTCCTCCGCACTGAACTTTACTATTTGCGCAATTTCCAAACAAAAAATTTTAGTTTCTTTGTTTGAGGTAAATAGAACAATCGCTATGAACGCGCCCTTAAATGTGTTTCGTTCACTCTACTTGGTGAAGGGTTAAATCAAGGATCCTGTCAAGCATGAAATAGTGAAGTGCTAAATATGTAGTAACCGCTCCTATAGACCTGGTACTAATTGTAAGTAGGTCCTATCATCGGGTATACATATAGAGGACTACTGCATTGGTAGCTGTTAACATGTTGTATCACCCCCTTGGGCACTTATTCCAAACGGCCAAAAAAGTCGGTTGGTTGTCTCATTGTCCGTCCTGAAAGATTGTAGGGATGACTTATAAATCTTTAGAAAGTTGTCGGGATGAGTCTATACGGGACTTCTACTCCATTGAGACTAATTTCCGTACCTACTGATCGGGTAAGACCTGTGTATTTTGATGCTGACTGGAAATTGTCCGTTTAGTTTTACGGGTAGTAGATACATTTCCCTAAATTTTTCGACCTATTTTTTACATGACTTTGTGTAATTACAAGTACTGTTTTCCAGACGTAAAAAAAAAATGAAAAACACCGAAAAACATGCATACTGCATGCAACGTAAATGCAACTTAAATAGGTATCCCGACTTCATATACTCAAATATTCAGAATCACATATTAAGTATTATAAGGAAGTAGTGATAATTTCTGACACTTATTAATAAAGTACTCGGTTCATCAAATGAATTATCGAGATACCTATGGTCATAAATAAACACCTACACTGCGTCAGAAAATGAACCGGATGGAAGATATTATCGGCTAAGAATAAACCAAGTGGTTCTTGCATATAACGTCTATCAAAATATTTTGTAAATTTAAACATTTGAAACTGCTTTCTATTCATTTATTAAACGATTGATTTTCAATTATTTCATATTCCCTTAAACTTTCACCGCAACTATATATGATGTCCCAAAATTGCAGGGCAATTCGGAACATGCAATATCCTGATGCAAAAAGACATCGTAAAGTCCTTTACTGTTTTGGGATCCATGGCTTTGTTCGCGAGATATTAACAGTTGAATATTAGCGGACAAACTTCTGGGCTGAGCGGTTTAACCTTTCAGCTACTGTACGCCACTACAGTGGCTTCTGTGAATGTCATTTTTCTAAACGGTACGTCACTATAGTGGCTCAGGCTGTTGTTAGAACTCTGCCGTACAGAGATACAGTTCCGCCGAAAGTCCAGCCGTAGCTAATTGTAAGAAGTTTGAGCCGAAACAGTTAACAAGCCTGGAGAAGTGACGAAAACGGTAAACAAATTTTCGATGTCTTCTTGCATGAGGATATTGCATGTTTAGGATTATCCCGCAATTTTGCGATACGCTGCATACAACGTGTTCCGCACTCGGCGATAAAAGCGAATTGTTGATGATCCTACACATAGAAATAAGTAGAAAATATAGAAAAATACATATTTTGTCATAACTCATTCAGTTTTCCGCCATCGGCGATTCTGTTTTCGTGCCCATCCGGGCACGCTGTGATACGGGGTACGCTTCTCCCGTACTGTGAGCTCTCATTAATTGTGGCAAGAAATGTATCTCTTATCTCAGCCTGCCCTTTGGGGCCAAACCTGTACTGTGGTACATGCGTACCCGGTCGAAAGTCAAAGTCAATTTTCTCGAAAACTGAACGCATTACGACATAATTGTATTTTATACTTTTGACTTATTTTTTTCACATAGCATCACCACCTTACACTTGTACCAACGGTTACGAAACATCCTGTACACACGTTGACATATATTATTGCGTGAATAATAAAAGTAATTATAAACTGATATGATTTAAGTGCCAAATTAATGCAGACATTAAGGATGTATATATGTACCTTCATGGAGAAAATACTGTATGAATGACCATGGAATGAAAATGCTCAATAGAATGTTCCCCTCATTAATAAATACGATTAGTACTTTTATTAACGGCAAAGATCTGTCCTCATTTAATGGTTTTGATAAAGCACTTGTGGGCCTATGTTCCTATAACATTTTCAATAACAATTTCAATGACCTTGACATATGTTGTCAAGGCTGTCATTCCACACAATATTTCCCTCTAAACATTTTAGTGCTCGGCTTTGGTTCATGAGATATTTGCAAACAACTTGGCATAATTGTATATTGAAATCTGCCTATACAGATGACTGTTTCACAGGCGACGGTATTAGTATTGGTTGGGACAAGGTCAGGGTGTGGCGAACTGATATGAGTATGTGTTAAACTCGGTAATTCTAGTGTTAATTAAAGTTTTATGCGAATATCTCGTAAACTAAAACCGATCGCCAAAAAGTTTAACCCTCGGTTGTCACACCTACTTTTTCTAACTTCGTTGTCACACTGAGTCAATGTGACCCTGCCAATTTTCAACCAGTTTTTATTTAAAAACTATTTGTTAAATTAAGTCTCAAAAATTCTGAGATAAAGTTTGAACATTGTAGAATATATGCCCATCGTAGAAATTTAACATTTAAAGTGTCATCATGCTTTGAAGCAATAAGAGGTCCGACAAATAGTTTTTTGCTTAAAAAAATTGCAGGGTCAATTTGATCTAGTGTGACAACCGAGGGTTAAAGGGAAGTGTTCAGAATGATGATCTTGACAGCAATAGCGATATTGGCCTCATCGCGCGATGCTCGTAACCGCAGTTTCATTTTGAACATCCCCAACCTCACATCGGGTCGCTACCATGCATTACGAGCCCGCATGCGCCCCCCCCCCCGCCCGCACTCACCTAGCCTCAACCAATATTAATACCGTCGGCTGTGAAACCGTCGGTAGTCGTAGTGTTAAGTAAATTTTTTACAAATATCTCGTAAACCAAAGCCGAGTGCCAAAAGTTTAGAGGGAACTGTTGTTCAGAATCACGAACTTGACAACATATGTCAAGAAATCAGGCTGGAATTTAAACTCATAGAAATATTGAAGTTCATAAAATTACCGCGTAATTATGAGAAACACTAATTTTAAGCGAAACAATGGCCTTATTCTTGTTCTGTTTTATTCCTGAATATGCATCAGGAGATTAATTGTTTCTTTACCCACTACTTTTCCATTAAGCTAAATAATTAAACTTGATAAATTAATTCATAAATTATTAAAAGAAAAAAATGCATTTTCACCGCAAGACGAAAAACACATTTGTCGCTATAATTTCTTAGAGATATTCTGTCCGATTCATTTTCACTGCAATGTTTGGGATAGAAATAGCCACTCAGAATTCATCAATCAAAGCAGAATTTCATAAAAACACGATCCACGGTACCGTGCGGTTGAATGCCATCCCCGGAGACCTTGATCTTCGACACATCGGTGTCCTTTACTACGATTGCCTGGAAAGGTGAGCCGGCAATGTGAATATCGTTAAACGTAATATTGATGCCGTATTCGCCAACTTCAGTTGGTAGGTACGCAACTGAACACGTTCCATCACCATTGTCTCGACAATTAATGGCAGCTTCACAAGGACCTTCGACGGTGACACCGAGACCTCCCTGCCCAGCTCCGCGAGTATCGATTACAAACTCTGCTGGTTTATGTACTATTCCATGCGAGAGCCCTGGCCCAGATGCTCGAACCTTTCCAGGGTCAGACCCGTGAACACATGTCAATCGATAAGGCTGATTCGATACTGCTTCTCCACCGAAACTAATTCCCAAGAAATATTCACCAAGCTCTGTCGGTGTAAAGTTCACTAGGTAACCCTCATGAGTCGGCACTACGTGCGCCTTCACGCGATTCCCCGAAGGGGCTGTTATCGTCACTTGGAAGTCCGCTGCATTCCCTGCATCCTGGGTTATCACACGAAACTGCTGCAAACTGTTCACCGGAGCCGCTGCGAGATGGTTTTAAATTCTATTTTTTTATTTCTTTCTTCTCAGTTTGTTATATAATATGCATTAATAGAAATAAATATAATGTTGTAGTTGTGTGCCCGATTTTGTTTTGTTTGTCAATGAGTGAATGTCGCTATTGTTCCATCAACTATTATACAATATACATGTACCTACTATATCTATTAAAACAGATATTTATAACATTTACATAACGTGAAAAGATTAGCCATGGCTTATTCCACGCCAAATTAAAATATGATGTGGTTTATGTGAAATTACGGGGGATGTACATTATGATAACTAAATAGAGTGGTAGAAAGTGGTAATATTCATAATTCCTCCGACACCTGAAATTTTAATAAAACATAGTTCTATAAGTTCCAAGGAACTATAGAAGCATACTTACGTACAGGAAATACGACGACAAAGTTGTAAAAAAAAAACAAATACGGTAGAAGGTGCATAGGACGACAAATTAGAAGTAGTTGACTTTAAATCAAGAGACACGGTAGTGTCTCGCGCCAAGTAAATGCGTAGGGCGAGACACACAGCACAGTGTCTATATTACGCCACGACCAGCTATCAAGAACTCTTCGATTATCGAATCTCAATAATGGTTCATCCGATTAGATTTTGAATGATCTTAATGGGTAGCTTGGGTTTGATTTACATCAGAAAGGTGTCTTCGTTTTGTTCCTACGTGCCTTATGAGCTGAGATATTTAAATGCAAAGTTGCAATTTGCCGAATTTTATGTTAAGAGATTTTCTCATCGTCAAGTGTGGGCAAGAGGGGAATATGAAAGGGTGAGAAAATGTCTCTCAGGCACGTCGTTCATTCGATGAAGCATTCGTCCAATCGCGTAACAAATTGTTGTCACGTGACAGCCAGACAGAGACCCACACAGCACACAGGCGTCTTAAAGGCGCCGTCCAGGCGCCTGGTCCAAGGCGCTCGAGGCGCCTGACAGGCCTGACTTACGACTGTCAGGCGTCTTAAAGGCGCCTTAATCAGGTCTGGATTAGGACTGACAGGCGTCCTAAAGGCGCCTTAATCAGGCCTGGATTATGACTGACAGGCGTCTTAAAGGCGCCTCAAAGGCGCCTGGACGAAGGCGAACGCCTCGTGGTCTCGGCTACGAAGTCCTCGCTGCGAGGCGTCGAAATTCTGTCTCTGACAGTCTGATGTAATATCACGTCAGGGTTACCAATGTAGGGGTTACCCGGCACGTAGATAATTCTAGGAGGCCCTACTCCCGCAGGCGATGCACGTCGAAGATTGGGATGGATAATAATCACTCGTTGTCGAGGAATAAAATAATACTGTATTTTGAGGTTATAAAGAAATGCACACGTTGTGCCCGTACGTGCGCACAAGTGCTTGGTCGTCGAGAGAATACGTGGGCAGCGTGGAGCAGCTCCGTGACTGACCCCCACTCTTCGCTTTCGGGAGGGGAAGACAACGCTTCCAACAACGCGACGCCCCAAAGCGCCTATAAGACCGTCGAAAGTCCTTCAAAAGAGCCTTGAAGGCGCCTTTAAAACTTTGTATAGATGGTGCCAGTGTAGTTACACAGCATCCCAAAGGTGTCTTAAAGACACCTTGTTACAGATCGGAACGTTCAGTCGCTGAGGCCGAAAACATGCCGAAAATGGGCGCTTTTAAGGTGCTGTGTGCGGTGTGAGAAGCACATCTGTCAAGGTAAACGTATCCTAGCTAGTGTCAATGCATCATAACCTGCCAAGTGGCAAATAAGGTAAGTTGTCAACATTTTTTAAATACGACACTAATTATTGTCTAAATTAACAAGGTAAGTCGCTAAAATTTTTTAATAGACTTTTTATGTAGAGCTTATAGAAACGAAGGGGACGCACCGACTTGGAAGTTGTCCGGAGAAGGTTCGACAGAGAAGCATCTTCTTTCGCACAAGTTTCTGGAAATTTGTCAAATAAGGTAAATCGCCAAAATTTGTCAAAGGACATAGCATTAAGAATTAAGAAAATTAAAGTCGATTGCTTGCAACGTAGAACAAGTCACATTAGTGAAGAAAGTACGCTGAAGACACATCTCCCTTGATTCTTTTCAATCTTTTGCGAAAGACATTCGTAATACTTTAAAATCGACAGTAGTTGCCATGCTATTCATTGATGGGAGATTAGCCATACAGTCGGCCGATCGTCGGCCGACCGCTTTGAAGGACTGTTAGTTTAGGGGTATGGTTACAAGCCGTGCCATAAACAAGCGAGACAGCGAGTGACCATTGATGGCGTATTGGCGGCGTGATAGCTGTGAGTCATGTAGCTGTTGAGGAGATTTTTTACTGCGTTTGAAGCAGTTCTCTGTTGGCGATCGACGAAAGACTTTGTCTGGAGAAACCGTCCCGTGCGAGATCAATTTTTATTAAAGGACTATACATATTATTCTCCTCAGTTATTGAGTGACCACCTGATCACGCTCTATCCGTGATTTGCCTTCCTATAATTCAGGAGTGGGATAAAATACGGAGAAAACGATTGTGATCACGGGAAGTGGTATGGTGAGCTTTGTGCCAAATAGAACGGATTGAACTGTCTATTGTGTTGTGGCAGTATTGTGGGAAAAAACATTTGTGTTTGTGCTGTGGTCGACGTGAATTGTGACAGAGGACGAGGATGACGCGTAGTCGCGCGAATTGATTCGAATTTGACTCTGGTTCACGGTCGGATTTTGTTTCCCGAGCAACATGTACAATTATACAGTGGCAGAATTGAAAGAATTCTTGCGTGTGCGGAATTTAGTAACAACGGGTACTAAGGCCGACTTGATTAGTAGACTAGAGCAGTGTGATGCTAATATTTGGCAAAGTATAGCGGAGGAAAATTCGTGGGTAGCCGAGCGAACTGCTCGAGACGAAGAAGCGCGACGCAGAGCAGCGGCGGAAGAATCGACGACTCTTCGAAGTGAGGGGCACCTCCATGTTAGTCAAGCAGAGGTACAGCAGCAGTTGGATGATCCTGTTCGTAGAGAAATGGAACTACTGCGGCGAGAAAGGGATATCCTGCAAAGAGAAGTGGAACTTTTCCGACGAGAGTCCGCAGGCTCGCGAAATCCATCGACGGATTCGACAAGAACGGGAAGTACAGGGAGTATGGATTCCCGGAGGACGGCAACCGATAATTTAAGCATACGGGTGATCGGTGACCTCCTGCGTGAGTTCGACGGGAACGATAATACTTTCTGGAAATGGGAACAGCAAGTGGATCTTTTGCGTACGTCATACCAGTTGCACGAGAATGCATCGCGGGTGTTGATCAGCTCAAAACTCAAGGGCCGCGCTGCGAGTTGGTTTCATTCGAAAGCGGAACACCTCACCCTGACAATTGTCGACTTGTTAGGGGAAATGAAAATTATGTTTGATTATCGACCCACTCAAGTAGCGCTTCGCCAGGAATTTCAGGATAGGACGTGGAAATCTGGGGAAAAATTCACGGATTATTACCACGACAAATTAATCCTGGCAAACCAAGTACCGATACCGAGCGCAGAAGTGGTTGACTATTTAATAGACGGGGTGCCAGACGTTCCGCTGCGAGATCATGCTCGTATGATGTGTTTCAAGACAACGGGGGAGCTGTTGGGAGCGCTTGAGAAAATTTCGCTGGAAGCGCGAAAATCAGCCGATCGGGATACAAAGGAGAAAAAAGAGATTAAGGGCAGTAGCGGCAAGGAAAAGGAAAAAGTTTCTTCGCTGCCGCCGAGGAAGCCTGTGAAATGTTTCAATTGCCAGGAAGTCGGGCACATTTCTACAAAATGTCCAAAACCGAAGAGGCAACGAGGAACCTGCTTCGAGTGTGGGTCAACGTCGCATCGTATAGCTGATTGTCCACAACGAGCATCGAATCGGCGAGGGGAAAGCAGCACGGCGGGGGAGCCCAGCGCAACGACGTCGGCGAACGTGGTGCAACCAGAGGTCCTCAGTGCGCCGTATATGGTTTCGTTGAGTTACACTGTTTTTGATAAAAGCGGACATAGTTGTAAGTATACAATAAGCGCAATGTTGGACTCCGGATTGCCGATTAGTCTAATTAAAAATAGTTTTGTACCTCTTGATGCGCGAACACCGGTAACGGGAACCGAACAAGACTTTTGCGGAATCAACGGTTCACGTTTGCAAATTCTGGGCAATTTTTATCACGTGGTTGAAATTGAGGGTGTTCCGATTAAATTGAAATTTTATATTGTACCCGATGATACAATGGCATTTATGGCCATACTTGGAAGAGATTTTTCGTCCCATTCGTCGGTTGAAGTCATGTTGAATGGAAACCGTGTAGTTACGAGGAGAGTGCAAGAAGCACCGGCGACCGAATTGGATTGCGGGATAAGTCAGACAATGAACATTGAGTGTGTTAATAACCTGAACACGACACGGAAAAATTTACAGATAAATTTGAAACTTGATGACGAAGTAATTAAAAAGATTAAAGATCTGTATAATCTGGATTACACTAAAGTTAAGGAATCGAGTGTGTTCGAAACCGATTTTGAAATGAAAATTGTATAGCAGCATGAGCAACCAATTAGTTTTCGACCGAGGCGACTTTCTTTTGCGGATAAAGAAAAATTACAGGTGATTTTGGATAATTTGCTAGAGAGAAAGATTATTCGACCAAGTGAGTCACCTTATGGTAGTCCGATAGTTCTAGTAATCAAAAAGAACGGTGAGAAACGACATTGCATAGACTATCGCGAAATGAACAAAATAACGGTAAAAGACAACTTTCCGAGTCAGCTTATTGATGATAATATTGATCGGTTAAAAAACAAAAAATTCTTCACGACGCTTGATCTGAAAGACGGATACTATAATGTGAAAATGGCTCAGGATTCGATTAAGGGGGCCGTCTCCGCGGGCCTTTGAATGTGTGAGTACGCTCACACAAGCTAGGAAAAGCGTGCACGTATACGCGTGTAGTAAGCAAATCGTAAATTACAACTTTCGTCCTGGAATCGGCCCGAAGGAAGTTTTTGCGGGTACAGTTGCCTTCAGTAGACATCTGTGCAGGGTGGTCTGGTGCGTTTGAACGCTAATAAGCACCCCACTTTGAAATAATAATGAATTTATGACTCGAAAACTGTCCGAATGAAGCTTCAAGGCTTCTCCGTTGGTGGCGCTAATGGTGCACTGCAGCCATGTAGCACCAGCGTGACGTGTAGGCAGGGCCGACGCGAGGTTAGCTGGCGCCCTTGTGCAAAAAAAATTTTGTTGTCCCCAATTTTTTGCACTTGTTTTCTATTTAATATATTTAAAAGAATTACATTTATATTTAGTTTATGTGAGGTGTTAGATTCCTTTATTATTAAGCGTACGATCTAGTTTTTTTAGCGTCCCATTCGGCTGGCGCCCTTGTGCGGCGCATGGTTCCGCCGGGCCTGCGTATACGCGATGTAGTAAGCAAACCGTAAATTACAACTTTCGTCCTGGAATCGGCACGGTGGACGTTTTTGCGGGTTTAGTTGCCTTCAGTAGACTTTCGTGCAGGGTGGTCTGGTCCGTTTGAACGCTAATAAGCACCGTACGTTGAAATAATAATGAATTTATGAATCGTGTACTCAGGACAGCCCGAAAAATGACAGAATGAAGCTTCAAGGTTTCTCCGTCACCGGCGTTGATGGTATATTCGTGCCTTGTACCATCAAAACCGGTGGAAGTCCAATCTAGCCGATAAATGTAGGAAAGACATAGTTGCCGAGACGTATCGAGAGTCGAATCGCGCTGTTGCCGCATTTCCCCTATCAATATTTTTCCATCAAGGAGGCTTGAATGAATCACGGCGAAGCAGTTGGAGAACAGAGATGGGCAAAGATAATATCTGGATAAAGTCAAATAAAAGATACTACAGTATTGTCTCATGAAACGAGAGCGAGCAAGAGGCACTGAAAGCGAGCGAGGGTGGTGCGAGATAGACGACGAGATGTTGTTTGTCTCGCTCCGTCTTTCGGACGCCTGACACTCCGTCCTCTCCGTGCGCGATCGTCGCGCAGGCAAAGCGTTCCATCTCGCTCCCCCTATCAGCTAAAAAGAAGCGAGAAACGAACACTGAGAATTAGGGCTCTGCTCGCGATACGAGCTAAACGCCGCGCCGGTCCCGACCAGCGAGGATTTGGGCTGTTCGGCGGCGCACAGTGGGGCATTTGGGGTCGAAACACGGCACTAAGTCCTTTTACAAAAATATCGCTAAACTGCAAATTTTCTTTTACAGGTAGTTGATTGCAGGTATTGGATTGATTTATTGTAATCACTATAACTTGATTAGAAACAAAAAATATATAAAAAAATGTTCTGTTAAACGATTTCGTCAAAAAGGCACTAACAACTAAAAAATACTTCTAGTGTTGTGCTACAATTTCGATGGTGTTTTTCAACTTTAAATAAAAACGTGGTTCAGGATATTTCATAACAGAATATGAATCAATTTAGTATAGCCTCAAGTGTCGAAATGAATTTGTTGCGAGATATCCTGCTCCACGATTTTATGTGAAAATACACCATCGAAATTGTAGTATAAGAAAATAATTATTTTTTAGTTTTTAATGCATTTTTCATAAAATCGTTTATTATAAATTTTTTAATATACTTTTTCTAGTTTTTAGTGTTTGTGGATTTACATTACTCTTATTGCTGTACGCAGTTTAACAGTTTGCTTGAAGAATGGTTGATTTATTGTTATGGGTTATTATTTCTTGGTGACTAGGTAATTTTTTCACCCACTCGGAGTTTTTTCATAATTTTGTATTGTCAACCAAACTACGCACCTCTGCAAAGTTTCGAGGGAATTGGATGGTTGGAAGTGGCTTAAAATTGAGTTTCCAGATTTGAATCAAACAAACAAACAAACAGAGGATCGTAGCTAAATAAAATCGTTTAATGGGACATTCCCAAATATCAGTATTGTTAGTACTGAACTCTGGTTTATATTGATAAATTTTTACAACCGTGGAATAACAATTCCGAAGAAAACCACGTACAAAACTATTATTGAAACAGACAATTCTTGTTGATATAAAAGATAATTTGATGTATAGTTAGATGAAAAAAAAGCGGCATATGTTTTTAGAAGAATTACAGCATTCATAAATTTCATTACGATCGGCGTGTTACACTTCGGTGATGTACCTTATACAAATTGTATGCTTTGAATTTGCACATTAATTATACAAAGTATTGCATCGTTCTATGTATAAATAAATACTAAATTAGTATTGTTTCATTGACATGTTTCCTAACTTCACTACTCAACCTCTCTATCTTTCAATAGTGCTATCCTCCTTTACGTTCAGCAAGGCTCTGATGCTAGACGCAGGAATTGGCGGGCTCCAGCTACAGCTGATGCACGAGGAAACACCTACAGCGGTGGTTATGTGTGCGTGACTGACGCACCGCAGTTCCTCACACATAACCACCGCTCCTGTCGATGTTCCCCCCTTCATCAGCGGTACATGGAGCCCGGCGATCGCTGCCTAGACGCAGCTCTCGTGCCGTATTCCTCCAAGCTTCTCAATAGAAGGAGCTGTGGAAACAGCGCGGCAGAGACGGAGACAACAGAACATGCGGCAACTATGCTGTCAAAAATTCGTCTACGTAGAGTACCGGTAGATGTCACCATTGTACAACTTCTTTTTACCGACCGCAGTAGTTTCATTAGGGTCCGTCTGTTTACAAGGGCACTTCGATCGATTCGGACCATAACAAAAAGGAGACGGCCCCCTTAAGTATACGTCATTCGTGACTCCTCTGGGGCAATTTGAATTTTTATACTGTCCTTTTGGTTTGACTATTGCACCAAAAGTGTTTCATAGGTTTGTACAGAAAGTTTTTGCAGTTTCCATTAGAGAAGGGAAAATGATGCCATTTTTCGATGATTTTTTTCATAGGAACGGAGATTTTGGAGGAACATTGGAAATTTTGCGCGAAGTTTTCCGGGTGGCGGGGCAATATCGTTTAACCTTCCGACTGGACAAGTGTTTTTTCGCTCAAACCGAGGTTGATTATTTGGGGTATCACGTTAGTGCGGAGGGGATCCGGCCGAGAGACAGTAATATTGCGGCAGTAATTAATTATCCGGTTCCGCGTAATGCGAAGGAGGTATTTTTAATAATTGCAAAACCATTATATGGCTTGGTCAAGAAAGATGCTAAATTTACATTTGGGGCGATTGAAAACGAGGCATTTGAGACTTTGAAAAGGCACTTGTCGGAGAAACCCATTTTGGCGATTTATTCACCTACATTAGAGACGGAATTGCATTGTGACGCAAGCGCGTTAGGGTTTGGGGCTATTCTTCTGCAGAAGCAAGTAGATGATCTTTTTAGGCCAATATCATGTTTTAGTCAGCGCACGTCGCCCGCGGAATCGATATATCACAGTTTCGAGCTTGAGTGCCTCGCAGTGGTAAACGCGATAAAACGTTTTCAAATTTACTTGGGCGGGATACCATTCAAGGTAATCACAGATTGTGACAGTTTTCGTTTAACTTTGAGTAAAAATAAAAACGTAAACCCTCGAATTTCGTGTTGGGCGATGTTTCTGCAGGATTATGAGTACGAGATACAACATCGACCGGGGAAAAGAATGAGCCATGTCGATGCGCTCAGTAGATGTTATGGGGTATTGGTGATTGAGGGCAATAATTTTGAACAAACTCTCTCGATATGCCAAGATCGGGACGAGGAGATCTGTAAAATACGTGAGAAATTGGAGAAAACGGAAATGAAGTTTTTTTAATTGCGCGACGGTTTAGTGTATCGGAAAGATAAACTGAAAAAATTGTTTTTTTATGTACCACGTTCAATGGAGGATAATGTAATTCGTACATGTCATGGTGACTTGGGTCATGTTGGTCTGGATAAGGTTATTAGTAATGTGACAAAAATTTACTGGTTCCCGAAATTGCGACAAAAGGTGAAGGAATATATTGCAAATTGTTTGCGTTGCATCGAATTTTCTCCACTTAATGGGAAGCAGAAGGGCTATTTACACAGTATCGCAAAAGAAGGGTTACCGTTTCATACAGTTCATATAGATCATCTAGGACCTCTTGAAAAAACGGGAAAGGGGTACAAGCATGTGCTGGCTGTAATCGACGCGTTTACAAAGTTTTTGAGATTGTTTCCGTGTAAATCGACTAAATCCGAGGAATCAATTAAGCATTTGAAAGAGTATTTTAGAGCCTATAGTAAACCAAAGCGGATGATTATGGATCGGTGGACTGCGTTTACTTTCAATGCGTTTAAAGATTTTTTGGAAGCGGGAAAGATTGAACAGGTTTTAATTGCGGTTGGTACTCCTCGCGCTAACGGTCAAGTCGAGCGTTACAATCGAACAGTAACACCCATGATTGCGAAACTGTGTGAAACTCCACAAAAATGGGATCGAGTGCTCGAACAAATTGAATATGCCCTTAATAATACGGTTTGCCGAACGACGAAGGAAACTCCAAGTCGATTGTTATTTGGGATAAATCAGTTCGGGGAAGTAAATGATTGTGTGCGATTGTTGTTGGAGCGAGAGTCGGATGAGGAAAGGAATTTAGAAGTACTACGGGAAAATGCGTCAAAGAACATTGAGAAGAATCAGTTAATTAATGAAAGACAATATAACAAAAAGCGAAAGGATGCATCTGTGTGTAGCGAGGGTGATTATGTAGTTGGCAATATCGACGGGTTTCAGGTAATTCAAATTCCTTACAATGGGATAGTAGCACCTGATAACATGAAACCTTATATTGCATCGTAATTTGAGTTATTGGAAGTTAACTGAAGGAAGTTTGCTATATCTAATTATAAGATTATATTTAATATCGGTAATAATTTTATGTTTATAATAATACACCACATTTGTGTGTTGCATCATATATCTTTTATCATATATTGTATTGCTGTGGGTTAGTACCTATTTCATTGTATTACTTAGTTATGTCAAGGTTTAGCCGGGACGGCTAAAATGTCAGGATGGACGAACTGTAGGCATGTTTTGATGACGATAGTGTCGAGCGAAGGGAGATTAGCCATACAGTTGGCCGATCGTCGGCCGACCGCTTTGAAGGACTGTTAGTTTAGGGGTATGGTTACAAGCCGTGCCATAAACAAGCGAGACAGCGAGCGACCATCGATGGCGTATTGGCGGCGTGATGGCTGAGTCATGTAGCCGTTGAGGAGATTTTTGACTGCGTTTGATGCAGTTCTCTGTTGGCGACCGACGAAAGACGTTGGCTGGAGAAACCGTCCCGTGCGAGATCAATTTTTATTAAAGGACTATACATATTATTCTCCTCAGTTATTGAGTGACCACCTGATCACGCTCTATCCGTGATTTGCCTTCCTATAAGTGCTGGATCTGAAGAAGTCGATAAAAAGTTTAAAACATCTTCGTGTGTATTGCAATGAGAATATTTTGGGCGTACAAACTTTTCTATACATTTTAAAATCTTTATTTCTGGCTTCTTGGATCTCTTCACCCAATTAGCCGATTGGAAGGTTGTCCAAATATTGTATTATTTCGTAGGAATGTATTAACACTTTGTGAACAATATCCATTTAGTATATCGGTACCGGGATAACATGTACGTATATTTATCTAATTGTTTTAGTTTTATTGGAATTATTGACGTTATTTATTTATATAACGTCAAACCTTCGTATCAGTTTATATTAACACTCTTTTTATGAACTTCCTTAATAATATTCAGCATTTTCAGTGCGAAAAATGGGATGTTGCATTTTCCCCCTATTTCTTGGGATTCAGTCCCACTGTACGATATAGAATACAGGTAATTACTTCATTATTGGCAAATATTTCCAAATGTTTTTTTTCGCAGTTGCAAAGACAAATATGTGTTGATTATACAACAGAAAAGAAATTTGCTGGAAGTTCCCGGAAAGTAACTAAACAGCCAATAATTACTGGTAATTTTTCAATGGGTTTCTTATGGAAAAAGTACTGTACGGAACTAATTATTTCCTATTACTTTGCAGAATCGATAGGTACTACTCATTTCGATCCCCAAAAAATATTTTCCTTTTATATCACCAAAATTTAAAAGACTCGATTTAAAATTCTGCACTAAAACATACAAACTTAGACACATGTTTACACATACATCAGAAGTAGCCGCCATGATATTTTTACCTTCTTTAAGAGCTCATATAATAATATATAGGTTACAAAAAATATATAAAAAACATAATTCCATAACTTTTGAATTCTGACTTGTTTCCTTATTTCTGGGGATTCTGTCCCATTGTGACGATGGGCCGCGGGGCGGCCAGTCGCTAGACTGCTCCTGGAGGAGTCGAGCGAATGGCAGCCACAGGTCACCGGACGGCTAGGAGATTCTGCCATAATGGCGGAAAACAGACACTCGTCCCATTGTGTTGCGTCTCCAGTAACCTAGGTTGCTCCTGGAGCAGACGCGCATAGATTGCATAGCAATCTGCCGTAGCCGCGCGCGATCAAAATCGCAGATAGGAGTTGAGATGTATGCTTTTCCATTGCGCCAGTGTACTGCGGCGCGCCACCGCGCATTGGTATGGCCACTTTAAGAGTGGGATTTCTTGGAGGGGATAGGGTGGAGCGAGCGGGCGATTCCCCTTGCCCGTGTGACATTTCAGCTTGTGGGTAGTCGGTTTTCATCTCATCTCGCAATAGTAGTATAGACGACTCTTTTGGGTCGCGCGGTATCTCTGACGACGCGAACGGTGGTGGGAGAACCCCGAGAGCACGCGTGTTCGACCTTGAACAGCGCTGCTATAATATGTTAGTGTTGCAAGTCATTTATTGCCGCTCAAAACTCACTTTGAAATCTCGAAGATTTGTGCCCAGCACAAGATGTCCTCCGCGAAACATAGTAACTTTTACTCAAGTTTTATTTTTTGGTAATCTTGAAAAAGAGCTACCTGTCCACTGATTTCGATTAGGGTTGACTATGTTGTAGAAATCAACACTTTGAACAACATTTTCCTTTGACGAAAATAGCGGTCGGCTCTGGTTTCCAAGATATTTGCAAAAAAATATTGTTACATTGAATCCTGCCCATGTGTGTGTATCTGTGACGCAGCCACAAGCGTAGTCAGCACTCTCATTTATTTTCATCCACTAGTTGTCGTTCACAAATGCATGCTTCTGCTGCAAAAAATCAGTTCGTTTGCGACGTTTATTAAACTTACTGTGCGCGACAAGAGACAAAAAAGAAACAATTGTTGCACGCCGTCGGACAATGCTTGTAACTGCAGTCTCAGTTTCAGCATCCCTAAACAACTCACATCGGTTAACTACCATGCATTATGCCCCCTCCCCCACCCACACACACAAAAGTTTACCAAAATTTGTTGCAAATATCTTAGACAGTAAGGATGACGGCCAGTCATATGTATAGGAAAAAGTTGTTTAGAATGTTGACCCTGATAGCTTATGTTAAGGTCAACGTCATTAGGGCTGGATCTCCGTTTGTTAATATTAAATATTAATTTTTTTTTTAAAAAAATTATTAGACATTATTGACGCAGAAAGAATTATCTTCCTTCAGTTTCTAAAGTGGTAAGTCCGAAATAGTGAAATAGTGATACTTTCAGAAATACTGAGAAATCAATAATAGAAAGAATAATAATTAAATGGTCTACCTAACTTATCTCTTTAAAGTATTTTCATCTCCAAATGTTAAAGAATTTTTAAATATTTCAATATCGTGTCTTAAGGGTACTACGCAGTCGTTCCTGTCTAAAATGAAGTATTTTTATTTCAATTAATTACAAAGAAGCAAATTGAAACTAAGACTTTCGCAAGAAGTTTATTAACACCATAAGCTTTAAGAACATGTTTGTTTAGTCAAAAATATGTATTATATATGATGCTGCAGATAGATCATTAAAGAGGGTCCGAAACTACACATTTTGTGAACATGCTTGAATTTGATTTGAATCGATTGGAGCCTCTGTGTTTGAGTTATCACTGTAAAACAAAAGAAACTTTTTTAAAAAGTTTCTTTAATGATCCATCTATAGCGTCATATATAATCCATATTTTGGACTAAACAAACATGTTTTTTAAAGCTTATGATGTTAATAAACTTCGTGCCATAGAACAAGTATCAGTTTCAATTTGTTTCTTTGTCATTAATTGAAACAGAAATGCTTCATTTTGGACACGAACGAGTGCCTAAGGTCATACTCAGATATATTGGCCGGTGAGTTTCATGAGAGATACCCTCCCACCATACCGCCTGCCTGTTCGGTGCTCTTTTTCTTAACGTTCTCACTCTCTCTCGGGCTAGGCCTGCTCACCGCGCGGTGGAAATTCGGTGCCCGTGAGATACGTATATACGCAGCGAAGCATCCCCAACACTTTCTCGTTTTTTTCTTGTTCTCGTTCCATCTCGATCTCGCCTTCACAGAACAAGGGCGAGTCAGAAGTGGTGGGGATAACGCCAAGCTCCTCACGTGTAGGTCAAACCGAGTTCTTACCGTAGAAATACATACATCACAATAGGTGTGCGTTAGGTCCGAAAAGAATCAGGAGTTTTATTGGTCAGAACATTGATTCTTTCTCGGTAACTTCATCTCGTATTGGTTTACGCATATCTACGTAACGCACACAACTACTACGCTAAGAATAAACAACAGCTACACGGCTTCGTTCAGGCGGAGCCGAGCAGTATTCCTGTCACCCCATCATACCCTCCGGGAGCCAAGCAACTTCAACTGCCAATCCACGATCGTCAGGTGGTGGTGGCTGATTTCTCCCCGCGCGCTGCTCGCGAAACCGAACTCACCGGCCAATATATCTGAACATGACCTTAGTACCCTTAAGAAGAAAGGTAGCTCATAAGTCAATTCAAATGCAAAAGTCAATGCTTTTAATTATTATGGTATTTCCATATTTTCTATGGAATAATGTAGTACGAAAATTTAATACGCAGTTATAATAGTTAAAATATAACACAAGTTGATTTTGTACTTACTTCGGGCAAGACCGTCAACTTTAATCTTGGAGACATCTATAGATGGTTGAACGTTTACATGTATAGGACACTGGGGTACAGTCAATCCCCCGTAGTTCAAATTTACCAAATAAGTTCCTGGTTGAGGTGCTACATAGTTAACGTTATATGTGCCATCGTCGTTATCTGTCAGTGAATAGGGAATCTCCCTTCGTTCAGAATTTTCCATACTGACGCGAAGTTCACCCGTTCCCGCTTCGGAACAATCAACGTTAAAATATGTAGGAGTATTTGACTTTACACCTTTTTCAAGACCAGGCCCATAAGCTACTACCTTCGCAGGATTTAAAGGCACTTCTACTTTCATCCTATAGGGAGACTCTTTTGTAGCTACTCCGCCATAATTTACCTAAAAGAGAGAATGATAATCACATTTAATGCGGTTTGAAGACGGAAGTTCCTCTTGCAAAGGAAGATTGTACTTTTATAAAATGATTCTTTACATGTGCTAAGCTGCAAATCCGAAACAAGAATTGAAGAGTCCTTGTAGAAAACGCTGTAAGTGCGAAAATTAAAAAAAAAAATATATCGGAAAATGTTCTAATTGTAAGTGCCAATGGCAATACTATAGTATAGACTTTTAATGTAATTTCCCTTTATGAATAAGTTACCAATAGTGCTACAAGATAGCCCAACGTCACTTCTGTAGAAAGCAATATGAGAGCGAATTAGCTAGGAACTTACAGTGCTTGCAAATTTAAATGAATGACACATTCCGTTTTTTCTACACTTAAGAAGTGGCACATACAGGGTTTTCTACAAATGAAATTCTTTTTTTATGAATTTGAACTATATATTTATATGAAAAAAATAGAAAATTTTGTGCTGCATTTGGGTTATTGAATACTGAAGCATATGCACCAATCAAAATTCCGTAAATAATTTAAATTGGAAGAAGTTTTTCTCTCTCCTGAAAATTTGATTTTTGGCACTTATAGTTTTTTCTAAAAGGACTTTTCAATTTAAGACCAATAAATAATGTGAGTAATAAAATCTTCATAATAATATTCTTCTTTTCATAAAATAGTATGTTCTTATCAATAGAAAAATGATCCAGGATGAGTAAAAAAGCTGAAGATCGCAGACAACGTGGATGTGGACCATTAACCACTGATAGTAAACGTGAGAGGAGAAAAAAGATAGAGGAAGAAAAGGAGGAGCAGGACGACAAAAGAAAAAAGGATTGGATTGAGACTGGAAGGGGAAGTTCAGAGAGCGAATTGAGCGGCGGTAGCAGAGCACTGCAACGGGAGGATATATCGCGGGTAAAACGCCTGTTACCCGGCCGTCTTTCGATTCACCCAACCCACCCGTGCCCGTGGCGGATGAGTCGGGTCATCCTTAATTTCTATCCGCCCGGCCCGTGGCGTCCGGGACGTCTGAGACATCCGAATCCGGGAAACTCCCGAAGCAGTCACGGGTCATGACGTCATCACGCGTATACACCACTCTTGGCCGCCTCGGGCGCCTCAAGCGGATAGAAATCAACGATGACCCGACTCATCCGCCACGGGCACGGGTGGGTTGGCTGAATCGAAAGACGGACGGGTAACGGGCGTTTTACCCGCGATTGATCCTCCCAACGATAACCCAAATCATCTATCGCGGGTATTGCGGGTTAGTGAAAGTTCGGGTCCAGGCGGTTCGAGCGCATCGAGATACAGTCGGGTAACAAGCGGATCAAACCCACCCGTCGCAGGGCTCTGGGAGGAGGTTAGGAGGACAGTAAGAAACTTGTATGACAGGAAGGTACTAGGTATAGATGAAATATTCAGCGAGGTATGGAAATACGGAGAGGGGGGCGTGGCGAATTGGGCGGAAGAGATGTGTAAAAATGTGTGGAGAGGAGAATGTTGGTGGTAATTGTGGAAGAAAGGTATAATGGTGCCTGTAGTTAAAAAAGGACAAGGGATAAAAGTGAATCAATAGGGGATAAAAATACCAACACTGTACAAAATATATGCGGGAATATTGGGGGAAACGCTCAGCGAAGAAATGTAGGAGAAGGGGTTACTGCCACTGAATCAGACGAGATTTAGGAAGGAGGTGAGGGTGATAGGTACAATATATGTGCTGAACTATATTATTAACAGGCAACTTGTAAAGAAGGAAGGTAAAATGGTGGCGATCTTTATGGACCTGAAAGCCACGTTTGTTTCAGTGGACAGATGAGTGTCGGGGGAAGTGCTAAGGGAAAGAGGGATAAGGACTAAGGGAAAGGATAGGGGAGTTATGTGGAGAATCGAGGAATAGAATAAGGGTAGGGAGGGAAGTTGACCTCTAAGCCTGACCTTTAAGCCTGATGCTGTTTAATATCCTAATGGCAGATATGGGGGAGGCATTCAGGATGGGGAGGGGTGAAAATAGGAGGAGAGAAGGGAATGATACCGGGGCAATTACCTACGAAGGAAAAAGTTAGAGCCAAACGTGAAAAACACCAAGGTGATGAGGTTCAGAAAAGGAGGAGGATGAGGAAAATGCGTTGGTATTAAGAGGGGAAGGAAACGAAGGTGGTGAAAGAATATAGATATCTGGGTTATGTGCTGCAGAAAAACAGAGGGCAGGAAGCGCTTATAAAAGAGAGAACGATAAAGGCGATCAGGGTTATGAAGCAGGTGTGGGGTATTGGCAAGACTAGGTTGAGAAAAAACTGGATGAGGAGGTTAAGGTTATTTGACCTATTCATCTGGCCGGTCGTCGGGTGTGGTGCAGACATTTGTGAGTAGAAAGAGAGAGAAACAATGGAGAGGGTGCACGAAAGGTTTGTAAGGTGGGTACGGGGAATAGATTGGAGAATACCAGTTTACACGGTATAGGAGGAGATGGAGACGGACAAGATGAGGCTAAGAATGGAGAAAATAGGATGAAGGTTTGAAACACAGATGAGAGAAAGAATGGATGGAGAGCAAGCAAGTAGATGGGGGAGAAGGAGGAGTTGAGAGAAAGAGAGCTCTTGGACAGACAAGGATTAGGATGGGAGAAAGAAAGATGGGGGATAGGATAGGAGTGAGCGAGCAGATGAAGTGGGAGGAGATAGAGGAAAGGGAGAGAGAACGGCAAGGGGCCATTCCACGCGAAATCGGACACTTATCGGAGTAATATTTCACATTTTCGTGAAACTTGGATATGTTGTAGTCTTTAGTGACATATAAACATATGTATCTCGAAGGATTTTCCAAAATTTTAAAAATTGTGGATCTTACAGCTCGCTGAAATATGGTGTTGACCGCTTTTCACTAAAGTATAACTGTTGAAGTAAGAAACTGATAATAATGAGAGCTTTTGGGTGCATACAGTGGAGACATAAGAATAAGCAATTAAAATTATTTCGCTTAAAAAAATTTGTATACCATTCATTTTGCAATTGTTCTAAACAAATACAATTTTATAATAACAGAGCACTGTTCCAAAAATTGTAAAATGAGGATATAGCCCTATTTATCGTCTTTATGGGCACGTTTACAGAAACGCGAACACTTTAAATTGGCCGCATGAAAATTAAATGAATGTGAAGCACTGGCTCGAGTGGCTGACAATGAGCCGTGCGCCTGTGGTACTAACAGCGGTCAAGTGGCTATACCTGCTATTCTTACACAGTATTCTCGCAAATGGTAAGTATTTGAAGAGAAAAACTGAAACAGGAAAACTTTTACTGTTTTTTAAACCCAACATAATATGTATGGTATATTAGATTACCCAATATGAAAGCGATTGTCAATAAAAATTCAAGCATACGTATAGTATGCTATGACCTTCAAGGCAATATATTGAACTATCTATTAGGGTGGTCCATATTCTTCAAGTATGACATGTAGGTTTTCCACAAGGTTGCTTTTGTTCCAAACGTGTTAACTAACACTTGTGCCAAATTTGAACCTAATCGGACAATATTTGGAGGTCGCTAGGATTAGGGCCATTTCGGGAGAGGCGCACCTGACGGAGAAATGTACCATTTCTTGTTCCGGCCGCACTAAACAATTGGCAGCATTGATTGAACTGTTAATGCTAATAAGTAGTATTCTTATCAATGAACATAATCTCATTAAACAAAACACATCAATCGTGTTGTTTAACTGCATTATAACTGAAACAACTTTTCATTGCCTTGGATTTCGTACAAAATATTTGTGTTATCGATAAGTAACTTTCTGATTACCTTGTTATCGCGTAGCTTTAACTATTATTATTGGTTTAAGGTATGGCAGTAGTTTCCCCTCTCGGTGTAACATCGTGTGTCCAAGTAGGGATAAATGCACTTCAAAATCGATGGAGAGATGCACCATCATTTAATCGTCTTCAGGACATGCCAAGGGTATATGTAAGAAAAGCAAATACTCGTGCCAGAGCGGCACGGACAGAAGAACGGCTGAAAGAAGCTATTTCAAAGCTAAGAAATAAAGAAAGGTGTCTAAATGCTGTTTCTAAGGAGTATTGCATATCAAAAAGGGCTCTGTTAAGAAGATATAGATTAAATACTGACTAGTCTAGAAAATATAAGTAAAAGAAAATTATTGGAGGAAGTAAAACAAGAAAAAGTAGAAAATACACTACATGAAGAACATATAAACACAGTTTGGACTGCAGCCAGCAATGATTAGAACTATGAAGCGTGAAACCAAAAACGTAAAATCTAAGATAATTTCAATTAAGGAAGAGACTAAGTAATAAGGAACAATCAAAGATTAAACCAAAGAACAAATCAATCAAAACTGATTAATACTCTCATGACTATTGTAGTGAATGTTTAGAACAGACCCGGGCAACAGCCGAGCGCGGAACTGATACGTTGCTAACCACAGCATGGGCTGCGGGAGAACTGCAAGACTGTGTGCGTCAGACTGGCTCGTACCACAAGTCTATATAGCTGGGCCTCACGCGTAAGGGCGCACACACACTGTTGTAGTTGTCCCAAAACCCAAACATCGGTTAGCAAGATAACAGTTCCGCGCTTGGCTGTTGCCCGGGTCCCAGACCTTGAGGAGGTATTTGCACCCTCTTCTTATTTGCTCGCCCTTTGGCAGGCCTGGCTTAGAAGATTACAAATCAACCAGTTCTACAGTGGATTGGATTCGTTGCCCGGAGTGCTTAAAATGGCTCCATGAAACATATACCATCTATCCATGCTTCCTCCATCGTGTAACATGTGTGGAAGAGAATAAAAAGAATAGTAGTAGGGAGAAAAGGGTACAAATAAATAAGTGCATCTCTCAAGATCCGCGAGTCTGAAGTGCATCTCCCCTTCGGCCTTAGCGAGAGATGCAGTTTCTCGGTGTTTTTTTATAAAGCTTATTGCAATATTAAAATAAAGTTTTAATGGACGTAATGTTATATTTTCTTAAAGAGATTGAAATAAATAATTAAACTACATTTCCCTATACTTTCAGTTGTATTCATTTAAGATTTTATAAGCAGTAGTAAGAAAATGTGGGGCGTCTCTTCCAAAAGGATCGTTTTTAGGGACATGGAAAAGAGTTTCTGTCTATTTTCCAATTAATAACTCTTCAGCTGGTGTTCTTGTAGATTTGGGGAAGACACTTTTATATCCCACACAAAAGCAACATCTGTTTACGTTATTAAGGTATAATATACAATACAATTGTGTCAAATAATATTGAAAATTGTAGCGACATGTAAATATTGTCCATATGGGCCAATTTTTTATATACACACTTCTTTCGGTTTGGGGAACAAAAGCAGGCTTCTGAAGAGAAACAAAGAATACAAAAAAAAGTTTTCCATGATGCCGTGGGCCTCCCTAGAGGATATCAAATTAAAGCAAAGTGCGCTAGATAATCCTGTAGCTCGTGTTAACTCTCTGCACCCTGTAACTGTGTTCCGGAGCGGTTACTAACCGGACGGGGAAGGTATAGGGCAGCCGAGTGAATGAGGCGGGGTGAAATGGCTAAACAGATTTTATTAAAACGCGAGTACAAGAGAGCCCGGCCAGGTCTATGCTGGCTAACAGGAGAGTCTGTCGACTTAATGCTAAACTTAGCCTACGCCTTAACCTACCACACCGACGTTGGTGTGTCGCAGTTGCCTCGCCGTCGCGAAGGTCGGTACGATGAGTCGACGATGGGTGCAGGCAGGTGGGGTGGTCGTTTTGGTGCCCCTGGCTGTAGTCTCCACCAATGGCCCTGACCGGGAAGTCTTGAGTCTGATCGCCCAGTGGGTTAAACCCGCGGGAGATACGGAAACTGTAGGACGTCCTCCGGGGCAGGCGTAGCCTGTCCCTAAGATCGACTGTGGATATCGACTTGCGTCTAGGGGCCGTGGAGGTATGGGAAATCAAAAAGACACAGTGATACAGCTTGCACGTAAGAAGAGATCGCTGGGAGAAGTCTAACCGTTCGCTGAACGCTCGTGGTAGATTCTGCCTGACGAGCCCACCGCGCTGGCTTATATGCGGCGCCGCGCGAACTTCGCAAGCGAGAGCGCCGCCCGGCGCGCAGCCATCTCGCGGCCGCGCTCGGTAGCAGCGGGCCGCGCCAGGCGCGAGTGGAGACTTCGCGTGATTTTTGCACGAAAAAATGAGGATTTCAGCTTTAAATAGCTGCCATTTTGTTTTAAATTAAAATTTCGGAAAATTCTCTCCGCCAACCTAAAGATACATTAATATACTAACGAAATCTTTTTTGTTTTTTAATTTTAGTGAATCAGGTTCCGAATGGCAGCGCTCACCGCAAAACCAAATTTTTAAAAATGCTTCTTGGATGTCGGTTGTTATTTTATTATAAACGTAAATGTTTTTCTACCAAAAAATTACCAAATGTTCTTTAAATGTCGCTCTTTAAAGCACAAAAAGTTTTGTAAAAGTATAGGCTTCCTCTTCTTAAAAAAAATTTACAAATATTCACCTCTTGCAGCGATGCAGTCGTCATAAACTCGCAAAAAGGCCGCAATGCTAGCGCAATGCAGTCGCTGCCCGTCTATCTTTGCACACTTGCGTTAGCACAGTCGCGATGCAACAGCGATACAGTCGTGATGCAACAACGATACAAATGCGAATGTACATGGATGTACGTCTGCCCGACTTACACAAGGAATGAACTTTATTGAACTTAATAAACTGGAATTAACTGAATATAAATGTGTGATTCGCAAAATTATAACATATGTCAATTCGTCCCACTGTGCGCCGACGTCTTACCTTTCTTTTTTTTCTTGAATATACGTTTGTTGCCACCGTTTGACATACCAATAAAGTAGTAGGGCTAGGACAGTTGTAACGCAGGTCCTCTGAGGGGAGCGCGGAGGCGGAGGAGGAAGTGAGGGCGCGCGGGGGGAGCGGGGAGTGGGAGATTGGTTGCGGGCGCACGCGCCGCGGAGTGGGGGTAGCCGTAATCGTGGAGGGGATCCGTCCTGGCCAAGCCGCCGCGGAGACCTCTCCAGATCTGGCCCGCCGCTGGAAATTATACGGAGGGGGGAATGACCTCGAAAATCTTTTTTTAGACTCGATCGGCCCCGGGAAGTTTTTTCCCTCATCCCGGTAACAATCTAGCGAACCATTATGTAGCAAACAGACATATTTTTTTCAAACAAATATGCAGCCCGATTTAACAAACCACAACCTTTCTTTACTCTCGTCGGCGACATTCGCTAAAGTTTTTTTTATCAATGGAGCTGGACCGTCGATATGCGTTGGCGGCCAAGGGGATTATACTGTTCCAGACACCGACGATACTGTCGAACCTCAGAATCGGCTTTTATATGCTCGGGAAGTCTGTCCCACAACGGATCAATGTGTCTCCCAAACTCTTGCAGTAGAATAATCTTTGGTATATATTTCAGCTGCTAAGAGGATGTCTCGAATATCGCAATTAACCGACAGGACCGGAAGCATTTCGGATACTGAGCTGTTTTGCTTCGATGCGGGCCTATAAATAGAGCGCTCCATCGTTTCGATGTATCAAAATCATTTTCGTGGTTCGCAACGAGGATGCGATTCGTGCGACAACCTGTGACGATACGCGTGACAAATTTTGATGATAAATCGCAAATGATGTCCTCGAAAACGAGACGCAGACACGGTAGCATGCTACCAAACACTATACGCTGCCTCATTTGTGGCCCATCAAATTGTGGAAAGACCAACGTGCTGGTCAGCTTGTTGGAAAGTCCTCACGGCGTGTGCTTCGAGAACGTGTACGTGTATTCCAAGTCGTTGCAACAACCAAAATATAAGTATTTGGAGAATTTATTGACTCCGATAGATGAAATTGGCTACTTTACGCTTTCGACTAACAGTGACGTCATCCCACCGAGCGAATCATTTCCAAATTCCATTCTTATCTTTGATGACGTGGCATGTGACAAGCAAGATACGATAAAGGAATACTTTGCAATGGGGCACCACTCGAACGTTGACTGCTTCTATCTCTGTCAGACGTATGCAAAGATTTCCAAACATCTTATACGCGATAATGCGAATCTGTTGATTCTGTTTAAGCAGGATGGTACCAACTTGAAACATGTGTACAACGATCACGTAGACACCGACATGTCTTACGAGGATTTCAGTGCTTTGTGTCGTAATTGTTGGCAGCGGGAGTATGGTTTCGTGGTGACAAGGATAGCACGATGTCCAATTGACGTTATACAGGGTGTCCCACTAAGGAGTGGACAGCGCGATATCTCTTAAAGTATTGTCGATAAAAATATAAAAAAAATAGGGAATTGCATGGTTCGAGGGGGCCCATTTATTAGCGCGAACGAATTTTGTTTCCGATTATTATTTTAAAAGATACGATGGTCAAGTTCGGTTTTTCAAATGGAACTATTTTTTTTGAAGACCTGAGTTGATAGTGCGTTCCAAGACAAATTCAATAAGCTTTAATGTATACACTTTATTTCCACTGGTTTTTAAGATATTGCGCTTGCAAAATTACTGATTTTCACTGGAAGAAAACCCTCTGGAATAGGAAGGACCGGGGTCGGTCTTACTGGCGCTACGGGTGGCATTGCCTGTTGAAACTGATACCTACCTGCCAAAGGTCTACGACAGGGTTCGCAGGCCCAATAGCTGGACAATTCTTTTCCGTCAGAAATGCTACTTAGGTAGGTACATCTGCGGTATCCAGAAGCGCATCGTTACTTTTATTTCGCACTTGCTTCTACGCTCGGATGGCCGGTTCTTTTGGGAGGGATGCAAGTTGGATTGGTTAGGTTAGGAGGAGTGAAAGTTGCTAGACTAAATTTCAACCATAGGGAGCAGATTATATCAGAACCAATCCAACTTGCATCCCTCCCAAAAGAACCGGCCATCCGAGCGTAGAAGCAAGTGCGAAATAAAAGTAACGATACCTACCTAAGTAGCATTTCTGACGGAAAAGAATTGTCCAGCCTTTGGGCCTGCCATTTCTGGCGTAGACCTTTGGCAGGTAAGTATCCATTTCAACAGGCAGTGCCACCCGTGGCGTCAGTAAGACCGCCCCCGGTTTTTGCCATTTCAGAGGGGTTTCTTGCAGTGAAAATCAGTAAATTTGCAAGCGCAATATCTTAAAAACCAGTGGAAATAAAGTGTATACATTAAAGCTTATTGAATTTGTCTTGGAACGCACTATCAACTCAGGTCTTCAAAAAAAATAGTTCCATTTGAAAAACCGAACTTGACCATCGTATCTTTTAAAATAATAATCGGAAACAAAATTCGTTCGCGCTAATAAATGGGCCCCCTCGAACCATGCAATTCCCTATTTTTTTTATATTTTTATCGACAATACTTTAAGAGATATCGCGCTGTCCACTCCTTAGTGGGACACCCTGTAGAAAGGGATTTAACGAGTTTGCGATACCGTTAGATGGTCAATCATAGTCAACACGTCGGTGGGAAAGCAACGTCTGCAACACAATGATTGATATCGATAATCTGGAGATTAAAGATCGTGAGATGACTTTGAAGACTGGCAAGATGGAGGAAGACATCGCGTTGGAGAGATACTTTCAACCTATTGTCCACCCCCTAAAACATATTGTGGAAAATACCACAGCGGCAGAAGCTGACACATCACCGCTGATGAGCACAGACGTCGAAGGGAATGAAACATTAACGCCTAAAATAAAAATCCATCCGAAAGGGAACACATTGCGCAAGACAAAGAGGAAACCACACATGTCATCGGAAAAATCGCTCGTAACCTCTACACCAGTTCAATCGAAGCGGAAACGGCAGAATGTCGCATCAAACGATTCCTCGGTACCTTCGACACCAATAAATACATTTCCCGGTGTACAATCGCTTGCAACCAATAATGACGATGTTTTCGAATCTACTCCCGATGACTCGTTTGTAACATCTATTAGACAGCAACTCCAAACATCCGAGGAACAAGAAAAGATTCCCAACCCTTTTGGTCCACTGGGGCAAAAAGACATGAGTACAATCCTAAGTGGTGATAGGGATACAACAATGGACTATGTGTACGGCGTATACTTTAGCAATAGCGGAACAATGCTTGGGTAAGATACGGAGGAAGATCCGGCCTTTACGAACTGATTTTCAAAAGAAGTCCCGACGATACTATATACACCGATGCCGATAAACAAAAATACAAAAGTGTACTGCAGACGACGAATGTCCCCAGACGTGGTCATAACGCTCAAAATCCCATATTGGGTAACAAGGGATACAAGTATAAACATGTAATTGCAACACTACTCCCCCGTCCATCAATCAAGAAGGCGGGGAAAGGTCTGATGACACCGCAAGTCATGGTGGTAAACGATAACTAGATCGATTACGTGCACTGGGTCGATCCCAATCAGCTGGTGCATCGATTACGTTTGCTTAAAGCGTCCCGTCAGGCGGTAACAACTCGCATAACAATGAGATTCTATCGATTATCGAGGAACTCGCGTGAAGCAGGCCTCATTATAAACTAAACCGTGCGCCGATGATGTTCACTGTATGCGACGAGATGCCGATCAACAAATTTGGGTATCGTTCGAGAAGAGTGGAGCAGCTGGAATGAACTATTACAAACGGAACGGTTTGCTTCGAATTTACATGCGAGGTAACGCTCTTTGCGTGACTGGTGCCGACTTTGATGCAAAATCACGCAAAATACGACCCGTAGCGCAACGCACGGCCGACAGTGATGTCGTCAATAAACTAAACATGGAAAAGAGCATTAAATTTTTTAGAGAACAGCAGGAAGAATTAGAGAGGAAGCTGGTCGTGTTTCAGAGAAATATGCTGAAGCTGCAAAGCTCCTCAGTGGTGCTGGGCCGTCATGTAGCTGTTTTGTGTCGTTCTGCTTTTGCTCGCCTACGGTTCTTGTATCGTTCTCGTCGCATTCTGTCAACCCCCACCAAACCCTTGTTATGTCAGTCACCTTTCATTTCTCTTTTTGACTATGCCGCTGTCGTGTATGGTTCTTGTCTCTCTATTCATCTCTCGCCCATAGTCCAACGTATCCAAAATTCGTGTCTTCGTTATTCTTATACTGTCCGTAAATTTGACCATATCTCGCCATTTTTTATTTGATCTGGCTGGCTCAATATCACACAACGGTGGATCCTCCACCTGTGCCGCGTAGTTCATAAAGCACTGAAATTTGAGACACCCATTTATCTGAGGGCATTACTATGCAGCAATTCTTCTCGGTACACCATTAATGTACCGTCTACTAGGCGTGGTCGTGATCTGACAGTCCCATTTCATCGCACAGTTAAATTTACGGTATCCTTTTCCTATCTATCCTCCTTCTACTATAATCATCTTCCCTTGGAAATTCATTCTCTGGATAGACTCTATCTCCGCTTTTAAACGTGCCGTCCGTTCTTTTATTCTCTTCCACTTTCCTTAACTTTCCTTGTCGCTTTGTTTTCTGTCCCAATCTTCTGTTGATTCTCTAGCTTTATGTCTATTAGATAATGTATCGGGGTTAGGTTGCAAAACAGTAGGAATGCTGAACCTCGCCTATTCGTCACTTAATTATCCCAATGTAATTTTGTGACGAATAAAGACGAATTATTATTATTAGTATTATATCCAGTTTTAATTCTAACCACTTGTGGGATTGCGATCGAATTCTACTCCGCATCGATAATTTTGCATGCAAAACGGAACTGATTAGAGTGCTCTAGAGCTCCCGAGTGTGAACAAAATTTACATTGAATGTAAGGTCTACTCCGTACTTCGTCTGTGCGTATAGTCTAGTTGAAATATAGTATAGTAATCACGATAAACCAACAGAAGATCTTTCGTGCTAGTCGAAATTTCATACGCATCTTCCCCGCGTGGCAAGGAGGTGCTGGCTTTTTCACTGTTTGTGTGCGACAGTGTCCGAGAATCAAATGTGTATATAAAACGAACTCCGCGCTGAGTATGTTTCATAGTATACATTCGTGAAAATACACCCACGCCAATCCAAGTATTAAATACACAAATTTGTGGCAAAATGATACCCTTAAAAAATATTTGTAAAAAGAGGAGTTACTAGAGCTATACTGACGACAATATTATAAAAAGACAAACAATTTTTTTATTTCGACTTTTTTCTTTTTCAGTGTTCTTTTCCCGAAAAATAAAAAGATAAGATTTTTAATCTCTAATTTTGAGGGCTCTTTTTCACACCTTAAATACGAATTAGGAGAGCTACAAAAAAGACGTATCAAATGCTTCTCGACGTTCTACTTGTGTGCAAAGTATAATCAAAATCTGATCGTGCGGACTAATTATAAGTGATGTTTCTTATATTTGTCCTCGCCCGTAGTATACCTCTTAGCATTTTTTTTTTTATAGTACACAGACTTTACGAATCAGTTAAGATTCTCATTTTAGATTGAATCATCTATCGTAATAATGTTTTTTGTATCATAGTGAGTAACTCACTGTATACCTGCTTAAAATTTTGACATTTTTTATTAATGTGTAATATTTTTTGAATTTAGGCTATAATATTACATAATTTGATTGAAATTATAGTTTATTATCTCACCATAACAATGTGTTGCGATCCAGACGTTGGAGTATATTGGCATTGCACTTTTCCATCATGATTGTCATCTAATCGGACAGGAACATCCCTTCCGTGAGCATCTTGAATAGCGACCTCCAAAGCCGCCTGACCAGCTTTCCTTACATCAACTGTAAAATCTGCTGGCTTATTACTGGGAACAGACTGTGCTTGAACTCCTGGACCGTACACTTCAACCTGAAAATCGTATTTCATATCCTTATGATGTGAGCCCCAAAAATGATGTTGCATTCATTTATAGTTTAACAGAGCAGTCCGGACACCAGTTAAAGTCGGTGTATCGCTTACTTATCTCATCTATCGATGACTAGTATCTACGAAGCACACAAACCCTACCCCCTCAATGTGGGGAACTCTATTGGATGTATATGTCAAACGCCGAAATATGTGATAGACTGTGGGAGGGAGAGGCCAGGAGGTTAGGGGAACACCGACAATCTAAGGGGATCTATTTGCTTGCACCTGGTTTCGCACTTTGTTGTTGAAATATGTGCATGTCTCTAGTCTGCTCCGTTAAACTATAGCCCATTTATTGTCTGTTAGCTTTAACGGAGCCCTGTTTACATGTTTTCTTAAAAATTTACAAGTATTTACTTAGTAATGATTATTTACTAATGGAAAATTAATACAAAAAGTGAATCAATAACTGTTAGCATTGACAATATGTTCAGTTATAGGCATAAAATGGCAATTGTTCAACTGATTGAGTATGATTGCCCACAAAGAAACAATAATAATGTTTAAAAATACTGTGACAATTCATACAATGGTGTTATGAGTGGATGGTGCCTGTGAAGTAAATAAGACAAAAAGAGTGAAAGAAATGGTGCAAAAATTCGCTTCCAAAAAGTACTTATTTTCATGTGAAGTTCGTACTTAAACTCCGACAAAAATGGTCGTATCGATATTGTGACGAAGTGCCGTCACCGCCGCGAGACACCGCGGCAAAGAATTCGAAGTATGGTCCACGGAAAATTGCAGGCGAAAGTGCGTACCACCAGAACCTGGTTCACGCACCGGCCGCAGGACTGCCGCGCTCGCTGGCGAAAATGCGACGGTGCGTACATATAACAGCCCCGGAAATCCGAATAGATACCTCTCTGGCCGCTTATTTGCCAGATACCGTAGACCACAGACGGTCACCACTTTTGTCTGTAACCGAGGTCTGCCAATGTCGGTTTTAGCCACAACTGTGCTATTACAAGACTGTATTCAAAATAAACCAAGAGAAATCCCTGCCCTACGGCCAGAGACCACATTGCAACGGGCATCTAATTGTAATCCCTTGGAGGATGTCTCACAGTGGGACAAAACGTAGACATCTCTGGACATGTCTGTATCTTTGTTAAAAATCATCCTATTTCGACGAGGTTCAGCGTATCATAAAGGGAAATGATCATACTTTCCGACAGTGTATATAAAAATTGCAAAAAATATTGTTTGCACTCTCTAGCATTTGATCACATCAACAAAGTTTTGCAGTTTGGTACACTCCACTTTGAGGGCGGATTTCACGCCTGGACACCATTTCGATAAAAGTGACTCAAAGAGTCGAAAAGTAGAAAGTTCAAACTTTAAAATGGTTTTTGTTTCATGAACTTATGATGAATTTTGGCAAAGTTATGGGACTTAGAAAATTGAGCAAATTTTAAAATAGTTTTGTCCGGTTTTAGGTACAAATACCCCACTGCGTCGAGTAGAAGCGATTAGAAACTATTAATCAGGAGATTAACTATTATTTTCTGCATAAATGAATATGAGAAAGAAAGGTAAAACAGATAGTGAGACGAAACGTATAAATTGTTGGATATTCAAACTTCTCTTATGTGACATATCATATATTTATCAAAATTGGCATAAATAAAAAAAAAACACAAATGAAGATACTTTTCACAATCTCATAATGCCATCCGATTCTCTGATTTCAAATATTAAACCACACACTTGCAGACAAAAGATAAAGGAGATTATGTTCCACAAAGCACTTTTGTTATTAAAAAAAGAAGTCAATGAAGAAAATTTAGAAGGATGTGGTCTACCACTGGGTCACGTCCGTTTTGCAGATTTTGCGCAACACCTGAGTAAAAATGTTTGTGACAGAAAGATTACAGATTTGATGCAGGCTTTGTTATATTCGATGATAAAAGCAGACTGACAGCAGAAAGCCAACAGATTGTGCTGCCTTAACCTGCGAACAGATTGGCGGCAGGGTCTGCTGATACAATTCAATGGCAGAAATCGATCAGATTCTGTGCAAAGCGATCTGACGGCAGATAGGCAGCAAAAATCAAGCAGATTCTGCTGACAAAGCCTGCGTGCAGTTTGGCGACAGAAAGTAAGGAGACTCTGCTGATACAATTTAATGGCATTTTTAAATAATAGTAGTTTACGACGCCACCGCCAGGCGGCGACCGGGCGAGCGCTTCTCGCTTGCGAAATAGCACCGCAACGGGAATAAGTGGCCGAGGGCTCGATCATTCAGGGCTCTCGGGTACCGCTCGCATTTGCCGACATTTCACTGCGTAGTATATATTTGGTATAGCCGTCTCTAAGGGCGGTATTATCTATCAGTCGTTGCTTAAGACTAAGATCGTCGCAAGCATGCGGCATCCTCTACTAGTCTAGTAGATTAGTAAAGGATGCCGGATGCTTAAGTATTAATCAGTGATGCCAGAATGAGGACGGGTTTCCTCGAGAATTTCCCCCACCACGCACGTACACTACGCCGGAGCTGCGTGTCCGTGAGCTCGGCGCTTCGGACAACGTCGGGAAGACGAGAGAGAAAACGAATGTGTGTCTTTCTCTCTCGCTTTTGAAACGCTGTGATCCAAAGTGAGGTGCAAGCGACACGCGCCATGCGCGATCTTCTTGAGTGTCTCGAGGTACACTTTTCACGTTCTGACGTATGTACAATACTCTTGTAATGAAAAAAATTTGGAAAAAATTTGTTACGGAAATCTCGTTCTAAGACCTCCTGATCACGTTTTGACTATTTAGAAAAGAGCTTTTTTTTTTAAATATCTCATATATTTGTTAACCCGATTACGTTTAAACGGCAAAATGGATTTCAATGAAACTTTATAGTTTATCGGCAGTACATTCTCGCGCGTCAAGATTAATTAATTCTACTAATTCCGTTCGAACATCCAAAGTCTCGGGTGCGACATACCGAACAATAAACGACATCCATTTCTCATTGGTAGAGTCGGATGTCTCATCAATAAATACTGTAAATTTACAATTCTGTAACACATGACTAAGACGCTCTGTTTCCCGAGGACACAGAACTTTCGATATAATATTAGAACACTTTGTTCGACCACACGTCATATGTTCCAAAACATCAGGATCTTTCCCAACGTCTTGGAAGAATTTAAGAATCGCCTTTGCGGATTGATGCGAAATATTTTTGTCAGCAGCTAATGCAGCAAAACGAACTTCCGCGATTTTTTTTCGTTCATCAAATGACAAAGGCGATTCCTCGCATTGCGATCTGAAATCGTTCGATTTCCTCACATCCATTCCATTTTTTTCGCAGTTTTTGATGTGGCACTTAGAATCCGCGTGCCGTTGGATTTGCGACAGCCCGCAAGCAAATGATTTTTTACAAACCGAACAGAAACACGAAAAAGGATCATCGGCGACCTTATGTAACAGGGCTTGAAATCCTCAAGCCATTGAGGCATAAAATTCTTTCTCGAGACCTTAGCATGCATTCGCGGAATTTTTTTAGATAACAAATATTTATGTCTCGCTGATTCCGCATGCCTTTTAACGTTTGACGAGCCGCAAGAAAAAGTTTTCTCGCATGCAGAACAGTAGAAAAGGCTTTTATCATTAGGGACTTCGCGAATCCACGATCGGAATGTTGTGCCCAGGCAACGCCCAAGCACACGTGTCACGCGACATATTATACTTCATATTAACCATTATACTACTCCAGAACGTTCGAGACGTTCCTAAGCAAAATCAGTTGCGAGGCAAAGCGCGAAACTACAAAATCAGCGAAATTGCGAGCGTTGCAACGTGACCATGCACGGCAACGCGAAGCGACGGCACCACGCCCAATAGCGCAATAAAAACCGATTTGCCGCCGCAAATCGGGAGACTCTAGAACCGACTCTCGACCAGTTAACACGGTTAATTCCTACTTGTACACTCCGGTCTAGTTTAAGTGTTTTTGAATAAAGACTTAGTCTTTGGGTTTAATCACACTTGGTGTAGTTCATCCGGTGGATTCTCATCCTTTAATCACTCCCGAACCCACGATTACGCCAGATCCCGTACCAGCCTTGCGAGCCATCACGCAGGGCACAACAGGAACTTCTCATTCGTTTCCCACAACGACCGATAAATAGGAGTAGCCTTTTCACCTGTTTTCTCAAACGTTTCCATCGTAACCACGAAAAAAATGAAATGTGTAGGAAAAATATTATACACAAAGCAACAAGCAAATGCTACCGTATAGAAAAGGGGAGATATAGGGGGCTACTAACTACAGACTTCTAACCCGACAGACCCGAATTCACCAAAAACATGCAGAGCGAAACAAATAATACTCACCACCTGATCTCTATTTCTACTGAAATGACGGTTAAATGCGCGAAACGCAACTGCGCGACCCCCCAATAAACACATTGGCTCGTAAACAAAGTATACGCGACCACAGATCGCGAATCGCTTGGGTTCGCGCGGATCTGACCGTTAAATGTACCTACTTGACGAAAACCAGGCCCGAGCGAACCCTGGAAACGGGAAACGAAAAAAATAGATAGGAAATCGTAAACTAGTAAGAAAAAATCAGAAAGGAGAAAAATCGAAGAAAAGGCTAAAAGAAATAACAGCAAAGCAATGGTGACAGTACCGAACTGCCACAGATGCATTTACCAGTTACCATTCTCTCCTATTCTTGTACAATTCCTTTATACCAATTTGTACATTTTAGAGTACAACATGTATCGCGATGTTAGATTTGCATAACTAATTGTTTACATATCCCTCCCGATGGAAGAGACCACCACTTTCCCGTAGTTTCCATCGAGCGGTAGCGTGCACGCTGCGCGTAATTAATTTGTAAATAGTGCGTGATTCTTTGTCGCAACTTGATATAATTATCGAAAAATCTATCGAGAAATTTGATTACGTTAAGATTTTAGATTTTTAGATCATACTCTGAAAAAATATATTTTATCGAAGGTTGCTACAGCGTCCACGGTACTAGCCAAGAGTGGATTCTAATTTTAACAAAGTTCACCAATGTACAGTATCAAAATACCTATTCATCTTTTAATAAAAAAATTCGTTTTTAGGTTTGAAAAATAGAAATAGTTCAAATAAAATGTACGGAAATGTAAAATGAAAACAAGAAATTATGAATGTACATTTTTCTTTGTTAAAGAAGTTACAGAAGAATTTTTATTAACTCTTTTTATGTAGAATTTAGATCGTATATCTGAAAAATCGAAGAACCATAACGGGTAATTATCATTTTTCGCGATATAATCGGATCAAGAATATTAAGACAAGAATGTAAAAATTAAATATAAAGTTTCATTAAAATCCATTTTGCCGTTTAAACGTAATCGGGTTAACAAATATAAGAGATATTTAAAAAAAAGCTCTTTTCTAAATAGTCAAAACGTGATCAGGAGGTCTTAAAACGAGATTTCCGTAACAAATTTTTTCCAAATTTTTTTCATTACAAAAGTATTGTACATACGTCAGAACGTGAAAAGTGTACCTCGAGACACTCAAGAAGATCGCGCATGGCGCGTGTCGCTTGCACCTCACTTTGGATCACAGCGTTTCAAGAGCGAGAGAGAAAGACACACATTCGTTTTCTCTCTCGTCTTCCCGACGTTGTCCGAAGCGCCGAGCTCACGGACACGCAGCTCCGGCGTAGTGTACGTGCGTGGTGGGGGAAATTCTCGAGGAAACCCGTCCTCATTCTGGCATCACTGGTCTTAGTCTTAAGCAACAACTGATGATATACCGCCCTAAGATGACTGAATGGAATAGTTATCATTAATTCTTTTATATTTGTCTTTAAAAGTTTAAATAATTATTTTGAGCCTCCCTGGCATTCAATTGACTGAACAACCTGCTAAGTAAAATATTAAAAATGTTATAATACCCGTCTAAATACATGGTTTTCCAACTTCTCTTTCTTCCATAAAATCTAGTAAGAACCAGATCTTTCAAGTCGATCTTATAAAAACGTGTTCAATATTAATATACGCTTAAGACTTTCAGACTGTTTTTAAATCTATACTATTATATAAAATTGCCTACTATGTCCGCAATAAACTATGGTTTTGCGGTCAAATCCTGACATCAGGATCTGCTTGATTTCTACCGCCAATCTGCGATGGGTTTTTGTCAGCAAGATCTGATCGAAATCTGATATCAATCTGCGGCCAGATCCTGATGTCAGGCTCTGACCACAAAACCATAGTTAAATGCGGATATAGTAGGTCCCGAATCTGACGTCAAGATCTTCTCGAATCTGCTGTCAATCTGCTGGCATACTGCGGTCAGTTTGTTTACTGGGTAGATACGGAGAGTGTAGACAAGCCTTTCAAAGGATCTACATAAGGTAAATGTCCCAATACCTGGACATTTAAGGTACGGGGGAAACGCGATTGAAAATTTTGCAGTTATACAAGTCGATTTATATAAAAACAATTTTGCAATTACATGGGGCACTGCGTGTACTTTATCATTTAAAAAAACCAACATGTTATTGAATTGAATAATTTTGTAAAATATTGAAAATTCATAGTCCTTACAATGGCACAATTCCTGGACAGCTAAACTAGTATGTCCCGCTGTCCCGATTTTACTGTCCCAATACCTGGACACATGATGAAACATCAGCAATTTGGATATTTTCTAGGGAAATTAAATAAGAAAAAACAACAAGTAGTATAGCAAGGCGGGTTCCAACCCTGGTCCTCTGAGGGGAGCGTGGGGCGGGGGGAAGTGAGGGCGCGCGGGGGAGCGCGGCGGAGAGGAACATCGGTGCGGGGCCTGCGGGGAATGGAAGAGCGGGTGCGCGCGCACGAGCCGCGGAGTGGGGGAAGCCGTAATCGTGGAGGGGATCAGTCTGAGCCGAGCCGCCGCGGAGGCCTCTCCAGATCTAGCCCACCGTCGGAAATTTTTCAGAGGGAGGCACTGACCCCCGAAAAAAATCTCTTTCAGAACTTGGCCCACCCGAAAATTTTTTCAGACCTAACCCAGGGTGGGGACTGTCCTAGAAATTTTTTTTCCAAACCAATATGCATCGTAAATTGTTTCGGACGATGTCGGGAAAGGTCGACGTTTTTCGACACCGCGTCTTCGAGGGAAAGAGACGGAGCATTACTTTAAAGTTAAAATTCTAGGAGGGAAAGGGACACCACTACATAGGGGATAGAATCGCATGCATTCTAAAGCTACCTGTATTTCAAAGCGTTCCGATTTAACGTCGCTGCGTATCACGCGATCTCGTGTAATTCGACACCTCTGGAGCGGCCGTGTGGGATGATGTTACTTGGCGGCGCGAAGAATGAAATGTAATACAAAAACGTCGAATCTTAAAATTAGATGGCGAGGAGGATGACGGGTGTATGAAATGGAGAAATAATATAGGTTTAAGATACATATATTGTTACAAATCATAAAATTAAAAGAATATAATTTAACAGTTTTTACTACAAGCATCATCCACAATATGATTGATTGCACATGCTAACAATTCACAATCAATCAATGAATGCTGTTCGAAGTGTTCGCTTTCAGAAATTAATTTTACATAATCTGTTGGCGCGGTAGCGCTACGTAGAACGTCTACGAAAGTGGCATATTTACTGCTTACAGAGTACATATTTTCAGTTATCCACGTGTACATATGTGTAACAAACCCCCAAAACTGCCCCTTTCTTTTTCGTGTTAATAAACCCAATTAATAAGCACTTAAATACTTATATTCTTATTATATTCTTATTATATTCTTGTTATTCCTACTTTTATAAGGTGTGTTTAGTATTAATATTAATATTAGCTCAGAGTATCGCGAAACGCGAGTGCGATGAAAGAGAGAATTGAGTGATGAAGAGTGGGAGAATCAAACGCATGCGCGATCCTCAGTCGATCGGCGGATCGGCGAGAGTAAGGATCGAGAGCAGAGAAATATGCATAGCGATGAGTGAGAGAACCGAGCGTTCCACGCGCACCTGCGCACTAACCAGTCGATTTGTAGACTGGCTGGAGAACGGATCGAGCGAGTCGAGAATGATTGACTCGTTATAGTCGAATTCCATTCCTACTGGTGCGCTCCCAAGATCCAGAATATGTATAAATACGGACACGATAGCCCAGAGAAATTCATTCCATTCTATTCGATTCATTCGATGCCAGTCGAGAATTCTATTCTAGACATTCTATTCCATGCGTTCAATACTTAAGGATCATTTGAAGCTAATAGCTGATCCCAACATAAATTAATGCTCCAACCGTGGAAGCCGCTTTGTAGGCCCCTTAGTTTGTTGAAGCAAAGTTATTAATTCTTATTCTCAGGTTAGTAACATTACTCCTGAGCAACGTGAGACTGAGATCATACCAGGTGGCAATATCTGCCCCTGATGAAACGGAGAAACAATTGAGAGCAAATCTCAACTTAAACATATTCAATTTCTAAATCCTAAGCTACTAATATAATTCTATTATCTTTCTATATAAGTTAATCCCTTTCAATCGACTAAGACGTCGCTATTAGTTATTTAAGTTACTTTACTTCAAATCGATCGATCAAACGGGCATTCTTTTGTACCGACCAAGAGTCGCAACCCAAGACGATCAACTATATTCTTTGTACCGACCGAGAGTCGCAACCTAACCACTCTAATTTCTTTAATATCATAAAGCGTTAATTTTGTTGTTTGTATAATCTAGAGGTGTTTTATTGAATAAACACTATTAAGATTAATTCTTGTTCTTGAATTTTAATTCTTTATCGCACGCCACACGAACCGATCCCAAAATCCTGTAACTCGCGTCAACGTCACGCCTAGAAACGTTACATATGTTCAATGCAATGATTGTACGCGAATAGTTAACACATCGTGGCTTCAGTCATATATATGACAACGCGATTATCGGTGATTTTAATAAGTTGATTATCATGCATACGCGTGAACTCTAGTCGTAAATGATCAATTATAATGTGAGTTTGGGGCGATGTTGCGTTGCTGCGTAATCGTTGGAGTATGTCCACCTCGTTTTGTAGCAGGAGCTTCCACGTAGACATTGAAAAGCTTAACTCGCTGCCTTTGTTGTCGGCTATGGCGATCTCGACGTGACATAAATCCATATCAATGCGAATTCCTATAGTTAGACGTTTATAAGTTGTTGCAGTCAATGGATAATCATGCCCCAGGATCCGCACGATTGATGGTTTCGGTGTTTTCATCGTTTTTAACGATACGGATCCAGAACTGTAAGAAACAAGTACATGAAATTGATACTTCGATCGTTTGCGTTTACAGTGAATGAAGTCAATGAAAAATGTACAGTAACGCGTACGTACCTCATATTGGATTGTTGATGATGTTGTTGTTGTTGCTGCTGTTGTTGGCATTTATTTGGAAACCCAACATCGTTGCCGGCTGCGCAATCGTTTAAGCTGTGTTTGTACATTTTGATGTGCACTATATTTTTTTATGGAGTACCGTCTATTCCGTCGAAGTCACTGAGGCTACTGAGCGATTGATGGAATAGCGTCCGAGAGCTCGGCTTAAATAGAGGTGCAATTGCCTCCCCCACCACAGCATTTTATTTTAAAGCTACCAATTTTTCCATAATGTTTTCCAATCTTAACATCGCAGCATATCGCGCGATTGTATGTAATTTGAGCCCCACCTTCAAGGATAAAAGTCTCGACACGTGTTGAATGTGTTACGTCCCGAAACTTCAAAATTTTTAAAAATCTTAGTTATTTTTCTTTTCTCTTTTGCTAGTGGGCAGAGTGCTTCGACAACGATTAGCGTTCTGGGAAATCCCTCGTCGAGCGCATTTCTGTTCACTGTATTTTATCTATGAAAATGGATACTCGGTACTGGGAACGTCGTCGTCGCGACGTTTGACCGTTGCACTGTACCCTGAACGTGGGACTGTGCTGAGGCATCAGCGTGGTTCTCAGTAGTTCGTTCAAAATAAGCAGTTGTTCTCATCCCTCGCGACATTGATTAAATGTAAGCGGCGGGGGTGCGTCTTGACAATGCATCTAGCATTTTGGTGAAACCTCGTCGAGCGCATTTCCGACCGTCGAATCGTCGCATCAATGTAAAGGAGTGATCTGAGTGTGAGAAGCGTGGGGACGATAGTACCCTGTTTGACGCCGGTAGCGCATAAGTATAAAGTATGAAAGAATGAAGGTGAGAACACCTAATGACATCGTGCAACGGTTGCTGGGGCATGATTGGGACTGCAGCCTCAGCTTTTCTGAACGGGCCTCACGGCCGGACGCTCTCGGGGGCGCGAAGCTGAAGTCACTCTTTGTCGTACAGTCGCGGAGAGCGTGACAAGGTGTCCGTGGATAGTAATTCTTTGCTTTAACTTAAATACCGTTTCGAGCCAGAGATTCCTAAGTTTATAGTGAATGGACTCATCTGCCACGTTAAATAGTGTTTTTTTGTTTTAACTTGATCGTTTTCTCAATTTTATAAATCTGCATTTTATATTCGCTTAATAATCCTGGCTAATTTTCTATGTTGCGTTGGGATCAACCTTCTGTTAGATCTCATTCCTTTTTGTGCTTGATTTATTTTATTTATCGCTTTCATTTATAATAACCGTCAATATCGAGTGTGAGTGTGAATTTCTCTTTCCTAGGCACGGAATAGGTGTTTTAGAGAGCGTTAACAAAAGGTCATACGAAAGAAATTCGAACATTGTAAAAAAATAGCCGATATAGCGGGTGAGTTGCGCATTTCTTTTCCTTAAAACATTGTAAACAGTTTAACGATTGGCGAGCGTGAATTCTTGTAAAGCAAATATTTTATGTGTTCTATTGCCAACTGGCGAGTGCGGAGAGTCAATATTGGCTTTAGCCAATATTTTGGGACTACCCTTGGCTCTTTAGCCTTCTTAACGTCAGAACAAGAGAAAGAATAAAAATATAACTATTCACATTTGAACTTTACACTCGAGCAGAAGTTATTTAATGATATACAAACTGAATCCTTACAATAACTCAGTACGGGGCCTGTATAGGACTAGATCTTTGAATCCCGATACCAAACAAAATTCTATAAATTACTAATTAATAATTTGTACTGTAACGCGCATAACATTCTTCCGATTAGACCGATTTGAATACCAATTCCTCGAACTCCGCGTTTACCTAGTAACCGCGTTAGAAATGTAATATAATATCTGTGAAAGCGTCGAATCTTAGAATTATGCGGTGTCAGCAGAAACTGTGTCGAATGATTTTGCGCGCTAATTCGTCATACGCGCGAATCATAGAAAGAATTATGCTGTATCGGCAGAAACTGCACAGAACCATGCTAGGACGGATCGTCGTTTTTGCATGCGGTGCATTCGAGGGATGGGGGTACGCCAAAAGAGTTAGGCAGAGATACCAAACCATGGTATCAGTCTTAAAAGCGAACTATAAACTGCACAAAGCCGCAAATCGCTGCAACGTGTTGCGCGGAAAAGACATATTCCATTTACAACCATGGGAGAATTCGCGCAAGTAGAACGTCAATTGTTGGATCAATCTGCGCGATTGATTTCACGCGAAGAATACCTCGCGTGGGAAGAACGGTGCAACGAGTGTATCGAATCGTTGGAAGAACACAGCCGAGTGAAACGTCCTCGATTATCGATCGGTGTTCAGCAATCGCTGGGTGCTGAGCCCGTGACAACAGCGATAGGGACAACGACCGCGCTCGGCCAGGGCCCCCGATTATTGGGAAATAATCGAGGAATTTGTGAAGCAACCGACAACTGCCGACGGGGCAGTTCTCCCCATTCGTGGGGATCGAGCGAGGTTCGGCCCGCGATCGAGAGCCGCAAAAACATTATTCTTATTCGAGTGCTCGCGTTAGAAAGTCGGGACGGACCAGAGGACCGTCTAGATACCGCGACCACGTCCCCACGCAGATTCCGCGAAGCGCGATCGGCCGATAGTAATTCGTAAGAAGAGTAACTCCGTCCAACACACAGGAAACGGCCTAGCCGGGAGAGCCCTTGCGCGTCAATCGAGACCGAAGTAGGACCGCGTAGAAGTACGTTAGAGACAGTGCGGTACGACGGGCTCTAGGCCACCGACATCCGAGAAGCACAGCGAGCGACCACGACCTACCCGTGGGTCAGCGACACTGCGAGCGACCGAAACACGAGACGGCAAGCGTGCCGCAAGACACCCGAGCGACACAGCGAGCGACAGCCAAGGCGAAGCGCTGTCTCGAGGCAGAGTCATTTAATTTCTGTAACAATATATGTAGCCTTATCGTTTTTCCGCCTTATCCTCTGAACTTTATTATTTCAACCCCTTTACACCTTCCTTATCTACGGTAAGTATAGTCAAGGTGGGCCTTAGCCCTTCGATATAGCAAGAACCCGGTAAATCATTCCAACCGCTCGGGGTGATTTACAGGAAGTCCTATATCGGGACGTAACAAACTGGTGTCAGAAGTGGGATATGATTCTTCTAATCATCCCCTTTCAGAAGAAAAGATCGCGCCGTCGCGTATAACCGCGACCAGTCGCAATCTTATCTGCTCGTAACTTGACTACGCTTCCTATTACTCAAAGCCTTTTTGCCGAGCATTGTATAACAATGCCAGGTGGTTTGCTTAGATCCCCGTCGGATCAGCCCTCTAATGTACGAACCTCAGGTGGAGTATCTTCCGTTCTTCCTCCTCCTCCCACACCGCCTTCGGGCAATGGGCTATCTTTCGGCTCGCGGACTAACGGCCTAGAGACGTCTAGAATGGACGTATGGCAAGCCCGAGCCGACGAGGAGAGAGTGTATCGGCAGCTCGACCACGTTCCCCGTTTCGACCCCGACCTAGTAACTTTGGAGGACTTCGCTGCCTCGATACAGCGTGCTGTAAAACGTGTACCGCCCGGCCAGGAAGACAGATTCCTGGACGGCCTCATATTTAAATTAGACCAACCAATCAGATTCTATGTCGAGGGGAAAGGTTGTGGGAGCGTAGCCGAGCTACTCACCCTCCTCAGGGCCCGATATTCCCCATGCCGTGGTTATGAGGAGTTCCGATTGGAACTTGAGCGTATAAGCATGTTTCCGCGAGAACGTATCATAGATTTTATCCACCGCGTGTGCCGTCTGCACCGTCAGGTGACCTTAAGAGCGAAAGAACTGGTAGAAACAAATAACGAAAAGACCCTGAGGGATGTCGAGCGATTGGCTCGTTCCTCTTTTATTGCTGGACTTCCCCAACGGATTTCGGCTAGGGTAGCACTACTAAATCCGGAAACATTGGACGACGCGTTTGATTTGGCGCTTCACACACAAAGGCGAGAATTAGAGAGGGTCGGCCTTCCGCGAGAAGACGTGTACGGGCACGCTCGGAGCGCGCGCCCGCCGACCCCATACGACCCCCAGCGGCAATGGACCGAATGGAGACAGCCGGTCGAGGAGGTCCCGTACGAAGAGCATCACTCTTCGTACTCCGCTTACAGCTCCCCTCGCTATCGAGAAGAATATTGGCGCGACGAGTACAGCCGCGAGCCGTATTATCGCGATCCGACACCGCCGCGCCGGCCAACGGCCCTGCTGACGAGGCAAGGCGAGCGTTTGCTGGACGTCAACCGCGGACAGTACGTCCCTCAGCGAAGATTAGCACAAGAGAGACCGCGATATGATAGACTGCCACGATCTCGAGAATTTGCAACGTACGAGCCTCGCGAATCCAGGGTACATGAATCCCGCGAGCCGAGAGTTTACGAACCTCGCGAATCAAGGACATACGATCCTAGAGAATCTAGAAGGCACGAAAATCGCGTATCAAGAAGACCCGTGGATCGAGAACCCTATGTAGAAAATCGCGATCATTTAAACTACCAGCGCGCCCGCCCGTTCAACCGAAACGAGGCGGGCGGGTCCTCCTCGCTGGCCCAAGGATCGCCGAGATCCCACCCGAGAAACCGGAGCCAGCGACGGTTCTCGGACGCGCTGACTCCCCCCGCATCCGGATCAAGGCCGAACAGTTGAAGAACGGTGAGGGAGAATTCATCGTAGACACGGGTTCCGCGTTAAACTTATTAGAAATGCGGTACGCGAGCTCGGAAGCCCCGGTTTTAAGTAGAGACCCCATCGAAGTCGGTGGACTGAACGGGAAGGTTATGACCATGGGGACGACTCGCCTGAAAATTAATGGCAGCTGGGCGTTATTTCACGTAATAAGCATGCCCTATTTACCGGAGGGGATTGCGGGCCTCATCGGGAGCCCGTACCTGCTCCAGGAGGAAGCCATCGTATCCTATCACCAAAGTACAATGGTGACCGCGAATCGTCCGATCCATCCCGTTATCTTTTCCAATTCAAAGGAATTGGAAAATACGTTGGAGGAATGTAAAAGAAGCCACATGGAATTCCAGGCTCATTTAACCGAAAATCCGGAACTAGAGACAAACGGAAGTGAGGTAAACGTCTGCTTCCCCGAAAACCGCGACGGTCTCGGGGATGACGAACGGGTTTGCCCATACCCTCCCCTCGGAGACGATTTCGACATCAACGAAGATCAAGATCTCGACGATTACCGCGTTGAACGCAAGCCTACCGAAGAACGAGTACAGCATATAGTCCAAACGCTGAAACTGGGGGAGATAGACCTGGAACCGCGCCAGCTTATCGAGGAGTTGGTGACAAGATATTCGGACAGGTTCTTTGTACCTGGGGACCCACTGGGAGGAACGACGACAATGGAACACACCATCCCGTTAACCGACCCGACGCCAGTATTCACGCGGCAATACCCGCATTCCCCCCTTATGGACGAAGAAATTGCCAATCAAACAAGGAACCTCGGAGAGCTGGGAATAATCGCAGCCTCGTCATCGCCACATAACTCACCATTACACGTGGTCCCGAAGAAGGCGGACCCAGATGGGAAAAAACGCTGGAGGATAGTGGCGGATTTCAGAACCTTGAACGCCAAAACGATCGACAACCCTTTCCCCTTACCGCGAATTACGGACATTCTCGATTGTTTAGGCGGAGCCCGATTTTTCTCAGTTTTTGACCTAGCGAACGGTTTCCACCAAATTCCTATGGCTCCCGAAGACCGTGCGAAAACCGCGTTTACCACCCCCGACGGACACTTTGAATATCTCCGTATGCCGTTCGGGTTAAAGAACGCACCAGCCACCTTTCAACGCCTAATGAATACCGTGCTGCAAGGGCTTATCGGTAAAGAGCTGTTCGTGTATTTAGACGACATAGTTATACATTCGCGCACGCTCGAGGAACACTTACGCAGACTTGAGAGATTCTTCGAACGCTTACGCGAGCATAACTTGACGCTGCAGACGGAGAAGGCCAGGTTCTTGAAGGACAAGGTCGTGTACTTGGGTCACGTAATAGCAGCCGACGGAGTCAGACCCAATCCCGAGAAGATCCGGGCCGTCTCTGCATTCCCCGTATCAAAAAGCAGGAAGAATGTAAAGCAATTCTTGGGTCTCGTAAATTACTACCGTCGTTTCATCCAAGAAATGTGCGAAACGTGCTAAACCACTCACGAATTTAACAAGCGTCAAAATTCCGTTCTTTTGGACTGAGAAACACCAAGAGAGATTCGAAGATCTACGCCAGGCACTCTGTAAGGAGCCGGTTCTACGTTATCCGAATTACGATGAACCGTTTATTATTACAACCGACGCATCGGACGTAGCCGTCGGTGCGATTTTGAGTCAGGGAAAGATAGGCGAAGACCCGCCTATAGCGTACGCCTCACAGGTACTCACGCCGTGCCAGGAAAACTACTCCACAACTGAAAAGGAGTGCCTCGCGATAATTTACGCTGTAAAACAATTTCGCACGTACATTTATGGACGAAAATTCCTCTTGGTAACCGACCATCGGCCGCTTCAATGGTTATCCTCGGTAAAAGACCCGGTGTCGCGACTACCCCGTTGGAAAATCACGCTCGCCGACTACCAATACGAGATCATTTATAAACCCGGCCGAGTAAACGCGAACGCCGACGCGTTATCGCGGAAACCGGTTTCGCACGCGTTCCCGACTACCTCAAAAGAAACTGCGCCGGAGAAAGAGCAGGAAGGCATAGGGACCCGTGTAGGCACGCGTCGTCAAGGCATGCCCAGACCGAATTATGAAGAACCACCGTCGTTCGACCTCCTAGAGGATTCCACGCTAGAAGGACACGAACTCGAACAGGAGCTGCAACCGACAGAGGGAGACAACGCAGCCAGCTCGGAGAGCCGGGCGAATTCCACCGTTCTGGATACAACAGAAGGTCTGACGGGAATGCCCGAGTTCCTGGATACGGGATACAACGATCCAGAAGAAAGAGACGAGGACTCTGCCATATTAAGCGATAGCTTGCGCATAGGCCCACTCACGCCAGACGAAATCACCATTTTAAAGAGCTTTGATGATGAGTATCGCTACAAAGTAGAAGGGGCAGCAACGGATCACCACGAAAATGTCAGTCCTCAGAAGACGGAGGACCTACGATCAGGCCCAAAGAAGCGGGTGTCATGGGGAATACCTCTGCACGCAGAAGTCTTGGATATCCCGCAGTCGACCATGATTGGACCTGAGTACGAGACATGGGAGGAGCAGAGAGATCCATCGCCACCCAGGCAGAAATCAGGCATAAGCCTGGGGCCTGATGCAACTAAGATGCCCGATTTAACGGAGTTCCAGGAAACAAGCTACAGGCCATTCGTCGTCCCGCCAAAACTTCCAACAACCTGGAGGGAGTCGCCCAGACTCGGGAACAACACACCGGACGCTTCGGAAGACGAAACGCAGCCAACGAAATGCGAAGTAAAAATCGTAAAAACCACGCTAGCGTCAACCCCGGACAATTATGCTCATTTTATATCTTGCGACAGAATACTAACTAGCCCCATTTGTAAAACTTTAAAAGCTATCGGACTTTTCGACGATACTAAATTATTATCCGAGGAATTAATCAGGAACCGCGTAATAATCACCTACAACGAAGAAGGAAAAATTTTCAGCATTGTCGGAGCAAGAAGCTTCTATCATGAAATGGGATAAGATGAGCTTACATCAGCATTAGCAGCGCTCAGGGACGCCATAGAGACCGAACGCGTCCGCACGCTCCGTATGGCGACGTATGGCGAAACCTTACACCGTTTTGACGCCACGGCGCTCCAGAAATACTGCCAAGTGATTTTCAAACGTACACCCATCATGATTACAATCTGCACCGGCGAAATCCAATTACCACCAGAAGATAAACGGGAAGAAATCATCCGGCACTATCACGAAAGCCTTATAGGAGGGCACAAGGGCGTGACAAAGACGTACCGACGTATCCGCGGCCTATTTGACTGGCCGCGCTTACGTCGAGATGTAGAGGATTTCGTACGAAGTTGCCAGAGTTGCCAGGAACAAAAGCTCGTACGCATTAAAACACGAGAACCGATGTTAATCACCGATACGCCCGCTAGGCCCTTTGATAAGGTAGCATTGGACACTGTAGGACCGCTTCCCCCTACACCAAGCGGAAACCGTCACGTACTGACAATGCAATGCCAACTATCGAAATTCTGTATGGCCGTTCCTTTACCGGACATACGAGCCGTTACTGTGGCCGACGCCTTATCGCGTTACTTTATCGCAATTTTCGGCGCACCGCGCGCAATACTCACGGATCGCGGAACAAGTTTCATCAATAACGTAATACAGGGAATAGCTGAAACGTTTAAAATCAAACACGTAACCACATCGGGATATCGACCACAGACCAACGGTTCCCTCGAAAGAAGCCACATAGTCCTAACTGAGTACCTGAAACATTACCTGGAAAGATGCGAGGATTGGGACTTGCTACTTCCGTTTGCTATGTACTCGTATAACACCTCGGTACACGAGGCCACGAAATTCACCCCATACGAAGTGGTTTTCGGACAATTAGCTCGAGATCCGTTTACGCCTATGTCCCGTGAGGAATTGCTAACATACCCGGGATACGTACAAAATCTAGTAGAGCGCTTAGACGAAATCCGAACGACCACGCGATCAAATTTGGACACCAGCAAATCGCGTTCAAAAAATATTTATGACCGAAAAAGTAATCAGGTCACCTTTGCGGCAAACGACCTCGTTTACGTACTAAAGGAGCCCCGGCTCCACAAATTTGATCCGCATTACATCGGCCCCTTCAAAATAAAAGCAATTACCGATCAAAACAACGCGGTACTAATCTCAGATAAGGGCCAACAAATCATAAAACATTTCGATAAATTGAAACATGCTTATATTAAAGATAAACCACCTTGACGCCAATGAAGCGCATATAGTGTGGTTTAAGCTTACAACGGACCGGAGGAAGGAGTCGTATTACCGACTTCCATAACCACGGTCCCACATTCCAAAACTTTATGTATCCCCCCCCCCCCCCCCATCCTCTTTATCTCACTTGTTTTTCGTATTTGCAGTAGTCAACTACGTAAAAACAATAGAATTCCCCCGCGAATTTGACATTTTCGGAAAACCTTCGTACTACGGCCACAATGGACGGACGTGGGCTGTTTTTGTTTGCGTCCCTGTGGACGATCGTTAATAGTAACATCATCGACGGAGACTACAGGATATCGCAATTGACCCACAACCCGGGCTTGTACTACGAAAGGATCAGACCCCTCCGAGTATTCCATACCCAATGGAGGCTGGTCACTGGCATAGGAGTCGCGGAAGTACTAGCTTCGAGACCGCAGCTTCAACCCCAGATAGACCGGATGAAGGCAATATGTAATACAAATAATTGGACGCCTTGCCCGGCCGACGCCCTTAACGCGGCCTTGCAACGAAAACTCCTCGACAGTAAACGCTACGAGGAACTGCTACTCAGCATTCTGGGAAAATCACCGCTCCGCCGCACCAGGCGATCGATACCATTAGGATTCATCGGATCGCTGAGTAAGGCTCTTTTCGGAACTTTAGATAGCGACGACGCCCAATATTACAATAAGGAAATAGATAAACTGTACAAGGATCAAAACCACTTAGCCGAACTGTTAGGAAACCAAACACACATTGTAAAATCCGAATTCCAGGATATACACAACACACTAAAAGCTGTAACGGGTTCCGTGCAAAACATGGGCGATAGAATTAAGGAAATAACGGCGGGTACATTACAATTAGACGAACGAGAAACAAAAGTAGAATTACAATCAGCCTTTTCGACATGGACATTTTTGATGACCAGACACGTGGACGAGTACGTGACCGCGCTCATCATAATTGCGGACGCGCTCACGTTCGCGAAACTCGGTATCTTACATCCGGCCGTATTGTCCCCCAGTCAGCTTGCGCAAACTTGCGAACGAATTCGCGAAACCACGCCATACGAATTCCCGCTGACTCCAGAAGAATTAAATTCCGAACAATTACAAGGGGTGACCAAATTAAACGTAGCCTACATACAGGGACGAATCATCTTGTCACTCGACATCCCCTTACTAGACCAAATTCCCTTCGACCTTTATCACCTACAACCGTGCCCTTCGTTCCAGTCTATCTCAACCAATGTCTCTACCCCTATATTCATAGTACCAAGAACACAATATTTGGCAATCAGCCAAACCAAAACCCAATACTTCATGCCCAACGAGAACTACAGCACAGCATACAGGAAGCACCCTCGGATGTACATGTGCGAACTCAGCATACCGCTCCAGGACTTGGCGAACGCACCGAGCTGCGAGACGGATGCGTTGTTAAGACCACAGAACATCAAGTGGTCTAGTTGCAACATCAAGGCCCTTCCCGGAAGTCGAACCTTCCTCAAGAAGATGGTCGCACCCAACACCTGGTTATATTCCATCAAAGACACCCAGGCCCTGCAGATCCAATGCAACAAGCACGCGGCCGGATATGAAATGCACCAGGGGGCAGGAATATTACAACTGAAGAGAGATTGTCAGGCTAAGATCGGCACCGATCAGGTCTGGGCATCCGGAGTTGACACCGAGACATTGACAACCGTTTACAAACCATCCATCGACATAGACATCTCAGGGATCCTGCCAACGCTCACGGAACACCACGTGAAAATCTTGTCCGACCATCAAGGAAAGGAGCCCCAGGGGACCCTGCGATAGCAAACGCAGTCGCCCTGGAAGACATCGAAAGACAAGCAAGGGAGCTGGCCACCCATCATCGTACCGAAAACCTAACAACTTATGTTACCTATGGACTGCCCGGACTGGGAGGAATTTTCATCGTTCTCCTTATTGTCTGGATTGGATACCGTTTTTTGAAGGCACGCCGCACACAACATCGCAAACCCTCAAGGACCGAGACAAAAGTGGATATAGAGATGGTACCATCCCGTCCCCCTCCGCAAATAATTTCAAGACCCCGTCCTCTTGCTATTACATCCTTTCCTCCCGACCTACCCGTTATACCGCCCACGAGGACAAATGAAAAAACTCATGTAGAGAGAGCGAGAAGTTTCACGGGTACCGAGTCATGCTTCGAAATATTCTAAGGCGTGATTTAGCTGATCACAGCAAAAGCCCCCGCGCCGTTATCCTTAGTACCGACCCCCGCGATGCGCTCTGCTGCGAAAATTAGGTAGTAGGGACAATAGCATATAAGACATCAATCAAGCGAGCGAGATACAGTCGTTAGAAAATTTTTACAAGTGCAAGAAAATGGAGTGTCCCACATTCAACGACATAAAGCACGTCCGCTCATCCCTGGCAGAGGCCGTCCCCCCGCGCCGCCTCCACGCACCCTTCGGACGGAGGTTATGCGTGCGTCCGGAGCCGACTTGCACGGCAGAAGACGGACGCGTCTGGGCGTTGAAAACCCAGACATTGTGCGGGGTGTGCGCGTGGATAAGTCCACCGGAAAACTTCAACGACTACCGCAAGCTAGCGGTACACTGGTTGGCGAGTGAAACCAGGGCCATCGCACTGACCAGATGCACCCAGTGCCGGAGGCGGCATCTAAGATGGTCTTCGCCCGGAAATTGCACCGGTTGCATCCGAGCCCTCCTAGACACGTGTTGTGCCAAGGCGCCTGGGGTCGAGATTCTGGCTAGAATCTCGGGGTGCACCGGGTCGTCCTTCGCAGTCGTCGTCCAACGGGCTCCGATAGGTTCGGGTGATAATGCCGGGACGAGGATATTCGGTTAGAAACCGAAGGTAGGGGATCGTTGCGGGTTAAAGAGTTGGAACTCACCGTAAGGTTAAACAAGTTTATTCTGTCCCGATCTGGGTGACAGGAGAAGCGCATACTGTATCGTGTATCTGTCGTTAGTCAGAGAGCCCTTGCTCGCAGTTTGTACAGAGTCTTATAGCTAAATCGGGGCGAAGCGGGGACCAGAGGGGTCACAGCCTTCGGCTCGCTCTTGGGTGTTTTCGGCGGAGACGCTGACGGTGCTCGCGGGTCGCTGCCCGCGCGTGTTATCGGAATGTGCGGTGGTTGTAACTGTCGGTCATTGGCCGGTTACAACATCCTCCCCTTTTACAATTTTTGGAAATTTCCCTTGCGCCCTAGTTTGTTACTACTTCCGAGTAGTCGCATTCCTGATCGGTCGGTTAAATTATTTTTACTTCGCGTGCGTTGGTTGGGGTTCGTGCCCTCGGATTTTTGTTTGCTTTGGGTATTTGTATTTTTCGCCGTAGTGTATAATCTCGTATCAATAAGTAAGTTAATCCTATGAACATTATGGTTTGTACAATGGTTGCGGTTGTCGGGTACGCTATATTCCATGAAATACTACTTATTTGTTCCTGATTCGTATTTTCGGTTAGTACACTTTGTTCTTGATTAAGCTGCTTATATAAATTTACAAATTCTGATGGATTTTTCAGGATTTTGTGTAATTGTGTGCGTGTGAGGGGTTCCGATATGTTCACTCCTTTTGTGGTGTTTATTTATGTTGTTATGTCATACAAGGGTGCCGTTAACAATTCGACGTTTTGGTCATACGTGGTTTTCCGTTGGTGTAGTATTATGTCTTAGCTTGTAACTTTACAAGTGTCTTTTACTTTTAGAATTCCTGATTTATCTATTGTAGTTCGTTCCGGTTGTCGGTCGCCGCATTCGAGTGTTAAAGTTTCGGACTGTTGTGCTGCAAAAATCCATGTGTCTGGTCGCGATGTCCCTATCCACAATGTGTAGTTCGCGTTGATATAATTGATTTCGCAATTTCGTGGGAATTCGTCTGAAGGTTGCAGGAAAGGTTTACTACGCATTCGCGGTCGGTATTAATACTATGAGCTATCATTGGTTGTTCGCAATAGTATTGTGTAGCTATTTGTTTACATTCTTTTAAATCGCTGTTTTTTTTCGAGTATATATTGATTATTGAATGAATCCAGTACAATTATGGGTGTGTTTACGACTAATAATGCGTATGTATTATCGCGAATGTGCATCGGGACTGGGTTTGCCTCGATGACGGTGAAGGTTTGTGCGTTTATAAGTGGAACGGTTATTACGGCTACGAGTGTGTTTCTGTCGAAGTACGCTGAAGTAGTTGATAGTTTTTCGATTATGTTTACATTTTCTACGCTTGGTGATATTGGGAAAGCGAGACCATTTGGTAGGTGCTGCACGGCGGTTTGCAGTAGATTGATTATTTGTATACTGGACAATACGTTTGTACCTATAATTCCTGTTCTTAGGCTCGTATAAAATTGTAATATATCGTCGACGTCTTGTGTAAGGTCGGTTAGTAAGGCTTGTAGTGTATTGAAGTGATCAAGCAGGTCCGCTCTTTGAACCTGATAAACAAATGCTGACTCTATTCGTTCCCGCAATAGTCTCGTCTGTTCGTCTAGTAGTCTTTCGTTATTATCTATTATCTCTTCTACTCTATGTAAATGGTGTAATGTGTTATTTGTAAATTGGATTTGTTTTTTCATTGCTGTTAGTAATTTCGTTTGTGTGCCGTCTAGTTGCGCCAGATGGTAGTTAATCTGTTCGGCGTCGTTGGCGTCCATTGTTCCGAATAGAGTTTTTGCTAAGGACCCTAGGCCGTTGATTAACCCTCTGCGCTTGTTATGTATGCTGCTTGGTATTCCCGACACTTGTTTTAGACGTGTCGCGAGTTTCTCTGCCCTTCTAACTACTATGTCTAAGTAATTGTTACATGATTTTCTGATTTCCGCGTTTAGTTTGTTCTGTTTACATACAATTTTGATGTTGTCTATGTACGGCAGTAATTGTTGTCCTCGTCCGAAGAGTGTGTCCATTCTTAAATGGGTCACCACCTTCCAGGAGTCTGTTATCATGTATAGTTTTCCTAAGTGGGTAAAGTGGATTCCGGCTTTATGTGTGATCGGTGTTATCGCGTAAGGGGCCTGGTGGCTAGTTGGCGCCGCTGCGATTAGGCCCCGCGTCAGCGCGATCATCCTGAAACAGTGCATTCGGATCTATCCCTTCCACTTCCTGGCTAATTCGCGCTCGCTATATATATCGGGTGTTTCGCGGTTTTTTGCGTATTTTTTCTCTGATTGTGTCATTAGCAAGTTGCGAGACTGTGAAGATGTATTCCGCGGAGCCGAGGGTCGTAAGTATCCTTATCCTTCTCTGTGTTTATCGCTTTCTATATTCTGTGTTTTTTTTTGTTTTTTTTCTTGAGTACTTATTTCTGTTTTCCGGTATTGTTGTTAGAGTTTTGCCGCACGTCGTTTGAGGGGGTATATCTATATTGGAGAGGTGTGGTTCGTGCGGAGGGAACGCTATAGCTTGCGCAGGAACCTGGATGACTTTCAGGAGGAGGGTTACCCCGATTGGGCCCGGACGGGTGACGCCATTGGCCTGCGTCGACTGTTTGGGTTGGAGCCCTTTACCTTGTCGGTTAGTACTATTCGCATTGTTGTTTGTTGTTATTTCTTTGTGTATTTACTTTTAACGCTTATGTTGGTTGTTTTACAGCTAGACGAGGAGGATTGGGGCCAGTTTGATGTGTTGGCGCCCCAAAAATTGGCCGTAATCTCCCCGTAATTTTGGTTCTTCGGAAGAACCTTCCCCCCCCCTTTTTTTTTTAATCATAATTGTGTTATGGACAATTGTATTATGGGCTTCTCCCCCTTTTTTTCTTCTTAATATATTTGATTTTATCGGCTATCTGTGTATTCCTGTTTACTATCTTTCATTTCCAGTTCCTAGCTCCTACATGTAGTTTAGTAAGTTGCGACTACCGCAAGCTAGCGGTACACTGGTTGGCGGAAGAAACCAGAGCCATCGCACTGACCAGATGCACCCAGTGCCGGAGGCGGCACCTAAGATGGTCTTCGCCCGGAAATTGCACCGGTTGTATCCGGGCAATGGTGGACGCCGAACCACGATATCTCCCGGCCTTCCCCGTTTTGAAGGCACCTAGGCCTTTGGAACCCCCAAAACCCCGGGATGTGCCCTGGGTGATCCCCGCTGGCGCGGAGTGAGAATACAACAACCGTCGCATTGGGTAAATAACCACAGAATTGTAACACTTAAAAGTGACGCGATCGGATTGTAATTGTTTCGTTTTTTTTTCATTTATATTCGCAGCAGTGCGATCAGGGCCACCTACCACCAATTATCATCGCTATTACTTTGCTTTTTCTTTTATTTCACTTATTCTGTAACAATATATGGGTTTTTTATGGGTTAATTATGACTCATTCATTAGTTTCTCCTTGCGTCCCCTAGTTTTAAGTGCGTTATTTATAGTATTAAGACGCGGAAAAAGCGTACGCGACGACAGCTACGCACGGGTTGACGACGAAACAGTCTCGCGAGGCCGTTTCGTGTCTAAGTGGGGAGGTGTTACATGGGCCCTTCAGGTCCATTCCGTGCTCGCTGTCCACGCGTCGCTTTTGGTTCGCAAAGGCGATTCGGCGGAATCGCCTCGCGTGTAGCAATCGCGTGGTGCTGAGCCCGTGGCAACAGCGATAGGGACAACGACCGCACTCGGCCAGGGCCCCCGATTATTGGGAAATAATCGAGGAATTTGTGAAACAACCGACAACTGCCGACGGGGCAGTTCACCCCATTCGTGGGGATCGAGCGAGGTTCGGCCCGCGATCGAGAGCCGCAAAAACATTATTCTTATTCGAGTGCTCGAGTTAGAAAGTCGGGACGGACCAGAGGACCGTCTAGATACCGCGACCACGTCCCCACGCAGATTCCGCGAAGCGCGATCGGCCGATAGTAATTCGTAAGAAGAGTAACTCCGTCCGACACACAGGAAACGGCCTAGCCGGGAGAGCCCTTGCGCGTCAATCGAGACCGAAGTAGGACCGCGTAGAAGTACGTTAGAGACAGTGCGGTACGACGGGCTCTAGGCCACCGACATCCGATAAGCACAGCGAGCGACCACGACCTACCCGTGGGTCAGCGACACTGCGAGCGACCGAAACATGAGACGGCAAGCGTGCCGCAAGACACCCGAGCGACACAGCGAGCGATAGCCAAGGCGAAGCGCTGTCTCGAGGTAGAGTCATTTAATTTCTGTAACAATATATGTAGCCTTATCGTACATACAATACCCAACATCGACTCGAGCAACGATAAATTCTACTTCACCACAAACTATGAGACCAGCAGCAGCGTCGACACCGGCCATGAATACATTACGTTTCCCCACGGTTCATACGAATTAGATGCCATTGCCAAGTATTTGAAACAGCGATTACTCGAGCGGTATCCTCAAAAACTCGATGGCACTGATGCCAACGATTTCCAATCACTGCACAGGTCATTTCGGATCTAACGATACGCGTTGTGGATCAAGACGGACGGTTGCTTGATTTTCGAGGTGAAGAGATTACCATCAGACTGCACGTACGACGACGCCGATGATAATACATGTGGTGCGGCCGAATGAGATGCTTGTGTTGAACGACTCCAGAAACACGTTTCTTCCAAACGAAATTGTTTGCAACAACAACAACAACAAGAACAACAACAACAACTGCAACAGCTCTGATTACGCTAAAAAGAAGAGGCTCAGTGCTGCGAACATTGCATTTTTGAAATCGCTGGGATTCATTGTACGCAATTAAGTTGAAAAATGACCGACATTCTAAGCATTGGCGCGAAGCCAACGTTTGATGATCGCATCGTCAAGCTTGAGACTCACACATACAACCCTTACGTCAACACAACGTTTGGATACAGTGATGAGATAAGAATACCTATACAGCAACAGGATTTATACACATTACCGTGTGGAAGTTTCCTCTATCTGGAGGGAAAATTGACGATAAATAAGCCGAATGATGTATCAACGGTGATGTTGGGAAATAATTGCATGGCATTCATATTTGATGAGATTCGATACGAACTGAATAGTGTGGAGATTGATCGCAACAGAAACGTTGGAATAACTAGCACGCTTAAAAACTATGTATCGATGACATCTGATGAAGACAAAAATATGGAGAATGCGGGATGGGGCTTGAAACGGCACGATGAGCTAATAGTGAAAAATAATTTCAATTTTTGCATCCCGCTCAAATATTTGTTGGGATTTTGCGAGGACTACAAACGCATGGTTATTAATGCGCGTCACGAATTGATTTTAATACGATCGCGCAACGATAACAATTCTCTAATAGGATCGCCGACGTTGGAACCAGAAATTGAATTACTTAAAGTGCAATGGCGGATGCCTCACGTGACGCTGAACGACGTTAATAAGCTGTCGTTGCTACATGCTTTGGAAAGTGGACAAAACCTGAGAATTAATTTTCGCTCGTGGGATCTGTACGAGTATCCTCTCTTACAGAGCACGACCAAGCATTCGTGGGCCGTGAAGGCAGCTGCACAGTTGGAGAAGCCGCGATACATTATCTTTGCTCTACAGACTGCTCGAAAGAATGTGATGACTGAAGATGTTACTGGATTCGACCACTGCAAATTGACCAATGTAAAACTTTTTCTCAACTCGGAATTTTACCCGTACGATGACATGAACTTGGACTTTGACAAGAATAGGCACGCTATCTTATTTAACATGTATACGCATTTGCGTAAATCGTATTACGGACATAGTTGCAACGAAGCATTATTCACCGTGGCCCAATTTTTGCAATTTGGCCCCCTCGTGGTGATTGATTGCTCGCGACAAAATGAGTCGATCAAGAATAGCACCGTGGACGTGCGCATAGAATTTGATTGTAAAGAAAACGTACCTGCAAATACTACGGCCTACTGTCTGATTCTGCACGATCGGGTGGTTGAATACAATCCGCTGACAAATGTGGTGCGCAAAATCAATTAAATTACTGCGCTACTTGCCCGCCCTCTCCTATACCAAATTCATACAAAATTTCATCGTGAAAATCGAGATGCTTTACGAGAAAGACTGCATTCTCCAGTCTGTCTTGGAAGCGAACGGACCTCTAAATTGTATCGATAGTGGTCGTACCAACATTCGTTGACCTGTAAGGGTTCATCGTTGATGGAAGATTTGTCGCGAAGGAAGTGCCTATCCTACGAAAGGGAACAATTCTCTCGCACTATATTTTTGGGAGTTCGATGCCACAATATCTTCTTACAAAATCCGACAAATCGAGCATACGGTGGTTGGTGGAAAAACATCATGGGCTACGTTGGGAAGATGGAGACGTTCCGTACAGTATGGCTAAACAGCTAATTATGAAAGCTGTAGCCGATGCGATCGACGAGGAAGATGACACACCCCATGTCGTATACGATAAAGGGCTGCAGAAACGCGATTGGCTCGTGGATTTCCTCGATGAAAATACGAGAGCGGACGTGATCATCGAGACGCTAGACATTGACTACGAGGATATCAAATCCCTAAATAAGCTAAACGTAGTTAATACTCTGCGATGTGGCAGACACGCAAAGCACTGTGCCATGCAAAATGTATTTAAAATATTCAACTGGTGGTCTAAACGCCAGAGGGAAATACACAAATAAAATATAATCAATTTTTAATGCATAACTGTTTTTTCTTCACCCTCCTCAAACTTCAACCTTCTGCATGTACGCTAGATCTTAATCTAACGATAGTCGTAATTATTACGTAGAAGTAGTACGATTCATGATCAAAGTGGTACGATAGACGTTCAATACACGTTCAAAGTGGTTCGATAGACGTTCAAAGTGGTACGACAGACGTTCGATAGATGTTCCATACATGTTCAAAGTGGTTCGATAGACGTTGGATACACGTTCAGAGTGGTACGATTCATGTTCGATACATGTTCAAAGTAGTTCGATACATGTTCAATACACGGTTGATATGCGATCAAAGTGGTGCGATTCACGTTTGATACATGTTCAATACACGTTCGATGCACGTTCAGAGTGGTATGATAGGTGTTCAATATGCGATCAGAGTTCGATACATGCTCAATACGCGATCAGAGTGGTAGGATCTAGTCGAATGATGTGTCCAAAGAAGAAGGGAAAGAAGATGTGTGTGAATAAGGAGAGGACGATCAGTGAAGAAGAAGAAGAAGAAGATAAGTACATGGAGGAGGATGGTCAGTGAAAATGCAGGTGCCCTGTGATGAAGATGGTGAAGAACAAAGGCATCCTACTTTGCAAAGCTACACATTTCTCGATTTCATCATAGGAGGGGGTTTTGACATGCAAGAGCCAGGAGATGCAGCGAGACCAGTTGTCCATCAAACGTTGAAAGACGTACAATAGGATTTTTTGTGCAATAATTTCTGTGATAAATGGGAATAACGAGGATTGCCCCCGAGTGCGATCCCGCGCAGAGCCGGGAGAATCCTGAGGTATGTACTTCGCAATATTTTGACATTTATTACATTTAACCTTCGAAAATCAAGTGAGATCGAATCAAGTGACTATGCTAGCCACTGAATTTTTTCTTAAACATTTACCTTTGATCGTTGTTTAAACACATTTAAAGCTTATAATAATAATAATAATAATAATAACTTATATCGCAGTATTCATCAGTATTATATTACCGATTATGTTGTAGAACTCGCCACCGCCGTCACCTGCCTGGTCAAGCGATTGGGGCTCGTCGCCTTCGCAACCTTCGCCGCCTTCGCCGCCGTCGCGGTCGCCGCCGCAATTTCCATCGCCGCCACCTCCGCAGGTACGTAATACTTTGCAATGCTTTGTGAGTTTGATGTTCAATATGTTTAATGTGTCAATATTATATGGTTGATTTTGTGTTCTAGGACTTGCTGCACGCCGCGCCGCTGCAGCGGGTGTTACGGCCCCTGCGACAGCGGCCATATGAAGTGTTGCGGGTGCTACAGCGACCACGGCGGCCGATGGTGCAGATAGTCGCATCACCACAACTGTCACCACCATCACCCCCACACTATTAGTTTTTATATTTTCATTATTTCTTCTTTTATTGTTATTTTTTTCCTTTTTTCTTATTTTTTCCTTTTTTCATATATTATGTTGAGCGTGAAAAATACAATTATTGAATTCGAAGCGTTTCCTGGGCCTGTGCTTCGTCAATCCGCACGTGGCAAAACACTTGAGCCGACCGTCCGGGCCTAAAATCTTGGGACGTAACTATTTACCAGCGGTGCCGTGAAATATGGGCTATTGGGCCGAGTCAAGACCGCGTATCTCTAGACGACATAAACAAACGGAGTCGCGCCGTTCGATGCGATTTCGTGGAACTCAGTTTCCCTTTCCGGTGCGTTTCGTCGCCCAATGCCACAATCATTTACAGCCAATAGGCAATAGTCTACCACCTCTTATTTTTTAAGACACACCCCTGCAAGGGCTTTCAAAGGCTTGGTAGAGCCTGAATGCAACTTGGAAAACCAGATCGAACAAAACCTCTGTACTATCATCATCGACAGAATTGCATTCAGCATTCTGAGACACTACCAGCGCACATTATAACTTTACCAAAATTCAAGTGTACAAGTATTTTCATTCAATTTTATCAGAATATATTTTAAGTGTTACGTTGTTACGCGCTACAGTGTCAGTTTGATTTCACCACTATCCTTCCACATACCTCAATCACCGTTCAATTAGTGAACTCTTGCGGTGGAAAAAACCGCAAGGAGTGTGACATTGTGTCGTCGGAGTCTTACATCCTCCAAAGAACAAGTCGACATTTTGGCCACAACATTTTGGTCCTTCGAGCCGGATGCAAGTGCCTGGAGAGCCTTGATTCGCGCCTATCGGTACAACATATCCAGTGCTGTGGGAAGGACAGCATACGTCATCGCTGAGGAGCCCAGCAACCAGAGAAAGGGACTCGGCAGGTCACCTCATCATCAAGGGACCCAGCAGCTGAGGGACAACGACACCAGGTCGTTGCATCCTCGCATAACTCATCGGCGTCAGGAGCGATACCTGAGCACCAGGGGTCGGCGGAACCAGCATCACAGCTGTGCCGAATCGACGGCACGGACATCGTCGAGAGCCAACATCGAGGACGTTGTTACCAGCCTCATTCGCATCGCCTATCATTGACAAGCCGTGTGGACCACCGGAGACTGCGACCACGTAAGTCGCATTCAGTTGTTGTTTGTGAGTCACCTATCAAACTAGTCCTATTATCTCATTCCCGTGTATCTATCGCGGTAAAATCTCGCCATGGCACCGAGCTTGGAAGAACGCCAGAAAACCTTAAAGTTGAAACGTGAAGCATTCAAATTAGAATTAGAAACCTTTCAACTACTGATAGACAGTACCGAAGCTGGAGATTCGGGCAGTCAAATTCAGGTGCATTTTGACGACCTCGAAAGTGAGTATATGTCGTTCAATAAGGCGCAAGCGGAGTTAGATTCCGCGGACACCACCGGGGAATTAATGCGCGAAAGAATAGCTCTCAAATCCGCGTTCATTACATGTAAAGCACGCGCGATGGATATTTTGAATAAACTCAAACATAGTCAGCAGACTGGAAGTGCGTTGGGTGTCGAGTCACTAAGTTTACGCGCGTCGCCACAATCGGCCATGGAGTCTATCGATAAAGACGTATACTTGCCGAAAATCAATTTGCCAACCTTTGCTGGAGCATACGGGGAGTGGCCTGGATTTTCCGATCAGTTTCACTCTTCGATACACGAAAACACACGCATTACTGAGTCCAAGAAACTACTATATCTTCGTTCGTGTTTAAAGGGTGAAGCAGCGAAAGCCATAGAGTCTGTAGGAAATTCCGCGGCCAATTACAGGGTTGCCTGGGGCCTTTTAGAGAAACGGTATAATCAACCAGCTACCATTGTAACTAATCACTTGAGGGCAATCGTTGACGTACCGTTGTTGCAAAAGCCATCGTATCAGGATTTTAGAACGTTTCTTAACAGCATGGAGGCTCATTACCGCGCGTTGCAAGCTCTGCAGCAGCCTAGTGCCGATACCGTACTTGTTCATTTGATAGTGTCTAAATTAGATGAAGAATCCGCCCTGAAGTGGAAGGAGCGCATGCGTGGCATTGCGTTTCCTAGTGTAGACGAGTTATTTGATTTTTTGCATGATCGGTATCAGACGATCGAACCCATCGGAGGGGGGGAACCCGCTGCTGGGGCTTCTGCCGTGGCTTCTGCCGTGGCTCCTGCTGTGGCACCTGCTACCAAAGCTCAGGGAACGGTTCGAAACCGTCAAGGTTTCCAAAATCCTAATAAACCTGCAGTAAGGGAATTACGATCAATTAGGCAAGTTCATTCTACCCAGAACGTGATATTATGCGGTTTTTGTCGAGAGCCACATTTTTCGCAAAATTGCAGCAAACTCTTAAGTCTTTCTGTGCCAGAAAGATCAAAATTAGTGAAGGAAAGCCATCTTTGTTTTAACTGCTTACGGCCAAACCATTCGGTGAAGGACTGTCAGGCAAGTACCTGCCGACGATGTCATAAACGGCATCACACTTTATTGCACGTAGACCCTACCCCCGTACCTTCAGCTGTACAGGTAAACAATACCTGTTCGGTAATAAATGCTCGGCCGACGGTAATTTTGTGTACGGCGGTCATCGACATTGTAGACGGATTCGGGAAAACACACAAATGCAGGGTGCTATTAGATTCATGCGCCGAATCGCATTTTCTGTCGGAAAGAATGTGCAGGCAACTCAATCTACCCACAGAAGCAGTAAATATACCTCTTTGTGGCACAAACGCTATGCAGTCGGCTAGCACTAAAGTCACTCGAGCACAAATTAAATCGCGAAACTCTCGTTATTCAGAAAATGTAACATTTTTGATAGTTCGGGAAGTTTCACAACCGTTACCTCATGACTTGATTGACAGACAAACGTTGAAGATTCCGGTGGGGATACATTTAGCAGATCCAGATTTCCATATGACCGGTAACATAGATGGAATTCTTGGTGGTCAATTCTTCTGGGACTTGATGTGCATTGGCCGAATAGTTCTCGCGAATCAATGCACTAAATTACAAAAAACTCAACTCGGTTGGATAGTGGTTGGGCATGTACCAGATCAACCATCAACTCAATCAGCTACTTGCAATTTGACGCTTAGCGATCTTCAATCGGACATGCACAAATTTTGGAACCTTGAGGAATGCCCGTCCGTTAAATTGTTGTCTCCCGAAGAACAAGCGTGTGAAACTCACTATACTTCCAATACGATTCGCGACGCAGTGACCGGTCGATACACAGTTGGCCTTCCTTTTAACGATCAGAAGGAGAAGCTGGGTGAATCACGTCAAATAGCAGTGAATCGATTTCTGTCTTTAGAACGATCTCTTAATAAACGTCACGCTATCAAGGTTCAGTATGTCGAATTCCTTAAGGAGTACGAACGGTTAGGACATATGACAGAAGTTACGGACGAGAGCACCGAAGGTATCTATCTGCCTCATCATCCAGTGGTCAAAGACAGTAGCCTGACCACAAAGGTCAGAGTGGTGTTTGATGCATCGGCGCGTTCATCATCCGGTGTGTCGTTGAATGAGACTTTAATGGTGGGACCGACGATCCAAGATGATCTGGTCAGTATAATCACGCGGTTTCGGTTACATAAATACGTGCTAACCGCCGATATCGCAAAAATGTATCGGCAAGTCGATTTGCGCGCGGTAGATCGGAAATACCAAAGGATCCTATGGCGTGAGAACTCTAACCAACCGATAAAAACGTACGAATTGAATACGGTGACGTACGGGACGGCGTCAGCTCCCTTTTTAGCTGTCAGAACTCTTCACCAATTAGCGCACGACGAGATTGGCAATCATCCAATAGCTGCAAGCGCGTTTCTTAGAGACTTTTATGTTGACGACGTGCTTACGGGAGCGGATTCATTTGACGAGGCTATGTTGCTTAGAAATGAGTTGATTCGGTTAGCCGCGAAGGGAGGATTTCAACTTCGGCAGTGGGTATCAAATGAACCGCGTTTGCTCGAATCATTCCTGGATGCTAGTGTCCATGACCACATGGTGTTAGACGCGTCTGATGACAAAAAGACGCTGGGGTTGTATTGGAAGGCTGAACGGGATGTTCTGGGGTACACCATTAAGCAGGTAGAACCTTTACAGAAGGTCACCAAACGAACCATTTTATCACGCATTGCCCAACTCTTCGACCCTTTGGGGTTACTAGGCCCTGTTATTGTGCAGGCTAAGATTTTGATGCAAAATCTCTGGAAATGCAACCTCGACTGGGACGAGTCGGTCCCAGTAGACATTTATGGGGCATGGGTCAATTTTCAGTCACAATTGCCTTTAATACAGAGCGTTCATATTCCTAGGCGCGTTATTTCCGATGGTCACACACATTTGCAGCTACACGGATTTTGCGATGCTAGTGAACAAGCGTACGGTGCTTGCATATATATTCGCTCGACGCGTGACGGTCAAGGGTACAGCGCACAACTCGTTTCTTCAAAATCAAAAGTTGCACCTTTAAAAACTCAATCATTGCCGCGATTGGAATTGTGCGGTGCGGTATTGCTGATCAAATTATACAACATAATTATCAAAGCCATAAACCTTTCATTTGAAAAAGTAGTGTTTTGGTCGGATTCGACGATCACGCTGCAATGGATACGTACTGCACCGCATACGCTCAAGACGTTTGTTGCAAATAGAGTTAGCCAGATACAGCAGCATAGTGCTCCAAGTCAGTGGTTGCATGTGCCTTCAGAACACAACGCTGCAGATATATTATCACGGGGGTCCAACATCCAAGACTTTCTTATGGCCACTAGTTGGTTCACCGGACCCCGTTGGCTATCTCAGTCAGAAGACACTTGGCCGCATTATGACATGCAGCCGATAGACATTCCCGAGAAACGAAAGGTTGTGGTGTTACACGCAACGACCAATGCAGAGGTTCAATTGTTGGAGAAATTTTCTTCATTTATACTTTTACAACGCGTTATAGCGTATTGTCTTAGATTTTATTACAATGTCTGTCATAAGCCGAAGCGTGGAGGGCCTCTCACTACGAATGAGTTAACACAAGCACATTTTAGAATAATACGGTTACTTCAGAGATTGGTATTTACGAAGGAAATTCACGATCTTTCCAATAGTGAAATTACTAAATGCGGAACTCGATTCACCGCATTAGGTCCATTTTTGGATGAAGATGGACTTTTGAGAGTAGGTGGGAGATTGAAGCATGCACTACTGCCTTATTCAGTTAAACATCCCTTATTATTACTTCAAAACCACTTCCTTACGGAGTTAATAATCCGGGAAATTCATGTAAAACACGGTCACATTGGGGCGCGAGGCACGTTGCACGCGGTGCGTCAGAAATATTGGCCTGTTAACGGTATGATAACGGTCAAGTCTGTTCTTCGGAAATGTATTACGTGTCATAAACTCACGGCCACAGTTCCTCAATATCCAATTGGCCAACTTCCGAGGGACAGAGTTGTATTGAACCGACCGTTTTTGGTGACGGGGGTTGATTACTGCGGTCCGTTTCTCATAAAGGAAAAGAAGCTTCGAAATACAAAGAAAGTCAAAACTTATGTGGCAGTGTTCGTGTGCTTCAGCACTAAGGCAGTGCATTTAGAACTCGTTAGTGACATGACGTCGGACGCCTTTCTTGCTGCATTGAAGCGGTTTTTTGCTAGACGAGGGAAGTGTACCGATTTGTATAGTGACAATGGAACTAATTTCATTGGTGCAAGCCGCGAATTGCAAAGGATACATAATGCAATTCTTGTTCAGGATCCTAAGGATCACTTTCAAAAATATTTATCGGAGCAAAACGTTCGTTGGCACTTTATTCCTCCGCGTGCTCCCCATTTCGGTGGATTATGGGAAGCTGCAGTCAGGTCAATGAAACATCATCTCATGCGTATTGTGGGAAACGCTGTGCTCACGTTCGAGGGGTTCACAACATGTCTCGCGGAAATCGAAGCAATTCTTAATTCTCGACCGCTAACTCCATTATCATCTGACCCGAACGACCTCAGTCCACTAACTCCTGGTCATTTCCTGATAGGTGACTCGTTAACGAGCACTCCTGAGTGCGATCTTACAAGTGTCAAAACAGGTCGACTCTCATCTTGGCAACACATCCAGCAACTTCGACAGCATTTTTGGTCAAGATGGTATAAGGAATACCTGAATGAGCTGATCGTCAGGAAGAAATGGCATGATGGACGAACGACCCAGATCACGGAGGGAATGCTGGTCGTCTTGAAGGAAGACAACACACCTCCATTATGTTGGCCTATGGGACGAATTGTCGCTACTCATCCTGGTGAGGATGGTGTTGTTCGAGTGGCGACTGTGAGAACTTTAACCGGGGATTACAAGCGGAGCGTTAAGAGATTAAGTCCCTTCCCTGTAAATGATGATTGAGACATTACCTTTGATTACTAGTCTGTAGAACATTATGTAACCGTAGTTGATAATCAATTATCCTTAGTCGGTCTGAATGATCGGGTTTTTAGTTATCACTCTATATATGCTTTAATATATGCTTTAATGTATGCTTCACATATATAATGGTTTGTTCAACGTATGCACGATTTTTGTACTGAGTCGTATTGTGTGTGGAGGCTAATTCTAGTACACGTAGAACCGGGAAAGGGTATTCGGGTTCATTGGAAAGCATTGTTTGTATGTACGCGTTTTCTACAGTTATTGAACGTGGCCGTTCAAGAGGGGGCGGCATGTTGAGCGTGAAAAATACAATTATTGAATTCGAAGCGTTTCCTGGGCCTGTGCTTCGTCAATCCGCACGTGGCAAAACACTTGAGCCGACCGTCCGGGCCTAAAATCTTGGGACGTAACTATTTACCAGCGGTGCCGTGAAATATGGGCTATTGGGCCGAGTCAAGACCGCGTATCTCTAGACGACATAAACAAACGGAGTCGCGCCGTTCGATGCGATTTCGTGGAACTCAGTTTCCCTTTCCGGTGCGTTTCGTCGCCCAATGCCACAATCATTTACAGCCAATAGGCAATAGTCTACCACCTCTTATTTTTTAAGACACACCCCTGCAAGGGCTTTCAAAGGCTTGGTAGAGCCTGAATGCAACTTGGAAAACCAGATCGAACAAAACCTCTGTACTATCATCATCGACAGAATTGCATTCAGCATTCTGAGACACTACCAGCGCACATTATAACTTTACCAAAATTCAAGTGTACAAGTATTTTCATTCAATTTTATCAGAATATATTTTAAGTGTTACGTTGTTACGCGCTACAGTGTCAGTTTGATTTCACCACTATCCTTCCACATACCTCAATCACCGTTCAATTAGTGAACTCTTGCGGTGGAAAAAACCGCAAGGAGTGTGACATTGTGTCGTCGGAGTCTTACATCCTCCAAAGAACAAGTCGACATTTTGGCCACAACATATTATATATTATTATTATTATTATATATTATTATATTCTTATTAATGTAACAATATATAATTTCTTACAACATATTATTTCTCTATTCATTTACCCGTCTTCCTCTTTCTCTTCCCGGCACCATAATTCTTTCCATGATTCATGCGTACGCGTTGACGTTTGGCAACGGCTCATGGTGTGTGTGCGTATGTCACATATGTGACGCTCCGTTCATTTCGGTATATGTACCATTCGGGAAAGACTAATGCCAGAGAGCCGGCGTTTGGGGGGGTTGGTTAGGCGGCTGACCAGTAACGCGGAGGTCTTGGGTTCGAGCCCCGTCGCCCCGAGTTTCTGTTTTTCGTTATATATTAATATCATAAAATTGATGTTTCCCTCCTTACCGACTTCACCCGCGGGTTTCCCCCTCCACGCACTTCGGTATCGGTTCGATATCGATTCGGTATCGATTGATTCGATATCAGTTCTCACGTCATACCCCCCACCACTCCGCCATCTCTATGACGTCATCCGCCGCCACCGCCCGCCCGCCGGCAAAAACAAATTTTGAAAATTTTCAAACTCAAATTTGGATTTCGAGGTCGGAGGAAATCCTTATCATGACCTTCAAACTCAAATTTGAATTAGAACCCGCCTAGCTATACTACTCAGAATATTAAAATATTAGCTGATGGAACAACTCGTACAGTACACATAAATAAACTTAAACTTGCGTATATTAAGTAAAATCCAGGGTGATTAATAAATAAACAAAACTGTATACAAGTAAAGAATAAATCCACAAAATAACTAAGTGATAAAATACTTAGAGTATCGTCTATTACAGACCATGATACTCCCAATCGAAGTTTCCCAAGAGGTAGAAGAAGACTATGGTAGGGCAATAGAGGAGGTGATATCAACCCTCACTCCACCCCTTTACACTCGAATAGAGCATCTGTACTGCTTGATCAGATATACGGCAATGATATATACGTACAACCACCAGCGAATTTGTGACCTTTGCTATGAGCAAGCAGATTATAACGAAAGACGTCGATTCGTAGAAACCGCTGGCCATTGCCTATCTGCATCAAATGCGGTATAGGAATGGTGTTCAGACGACCGGTATTAAATTGTACGGAATGTATTAACAGAAGTATGACGTTAAACCCAACAGAAAATACCTTGCTATTACGCGGAAACATAATTGCGGTGGAACATATTGAATAAATGTCAGAGGAAAAGGAAGAAATTACAATCGATAGTCTACATATACACCCCACCCCAATGATCTATAGATATACATTATACCCAAAACGAGTAAAACAAGGGTACAAGCAGAGCAATGAACGGTGAATATAAACTGAGTATAACCTACTTAGATTTGCCGTTATTGCAGATATGAAGCCCCCAGTGGAAGGGTTCCAGGAGGAGGACCTAGAGTACTACGGCCTTATAGATGGAGTCCTCCCCCAAAACCATCCAGAGGCATACATAGAACTGATGTCGATGTATTGCGTTATAAAATCAATAATAAGGATATATACATGCGATGAATTAAGGATCTGCACAAATTGTTATGACGAAACGCAGGAAGATGAAAAAGAATATTACGAGGAAGGAGGGTGGCACTGCATATGCCAGTATCCAACTACACTCGTAGTGTCAACATGTTTCAAATGCAATAGATCGCTGGTCACCGTAAGGCCTGCGTATCAATGTCAAGAGTGTATTGAAGAATATTTAGAATTAGGCCCCGAGGAGTGGGCACACCTTGATAGAGAAGGATGTTTAGATGTTATTACTCGATGATAACCAAAATAAGTAAAAAAAAGGGATACTACTAAAAACCCTGTATATGTATCCATAGACTAAGGAAATATATATATTTTTACCCTCCAATTTATCGTGAGCTGTGTTGACTAAACCTCACATAAAATATAATCTAGTAATAGGAACGAATACAAAATGATTACAGATCAGACTTTAAAATGGGAGTATTACAAGACCCCCGTCAACCAAAGGGTCGTGGAGAACACCGCGGGCCCATCGACGGAGTAATCGCCTACGATTTCCCAGAAACATATCTACCACTATTACTATTAACCTGTGTGCGACAGTGTATATACCAACTTTACGTATCAGATATAAAACACATATGCGCTGAATGTTATGTACAAACAAATGCGGCACCAGAATATGTTATTGAATACCACTTACATGCTATTTGTACCGAACAAGTAGCGGAACAACTCGTCAAATGTGATCAATGCGCTAGAGAAATAGCGGGGATTTCGGAAGTTGCCATTTGTGCTGGATGCACCGAAGAATACTTGGACCTAACCCACGAAGAATACGCAGGGCTAGCGAACGGCAACTACAAGATAGTTGAGACTAGGTGGTAAATGTTAAAACCAATAAAATTTTATTATATGTAAAATTATGATATACAAAATTATAAGTAACATAAAACAAATAGAAATAATTTAAAACTTATATATAAAAGGAAAACCATAAAATTACAAAATATATATATCCATAAGTCTTAAATAGGTAAAACTATTATTACTCAAAATATATGAGGATATCACCTTGCACCTTGCAATACATTTTTTTAATTAATTCTATGGGCAAGGTGCTGGGAGGATTATTTAATGTGGCGGAAATAACCACCCATGAATTCCTCGGATGAGTCTCCAGATACGAAATCTGACTTTCTTAATTTTTATTAACCGTCGCATTCTTTCAATCCACTCATCTGAGAAATCTGACATCTGGAGAAAATAAACTAAAGTAAGATAAAGAAAGAGGGAAAATAAATTTTGTTTTCAAACATACCGTGGATAACTAAATCACAACACTCAGAGAATAGACGATGACTATGCTTCAGCAGCCACTAGCGAAATGAAGCAGCTACACACGATTTAGCTACCAGATGAATTTTGATATGATACCTGCGAGAGGAGACATATGCGATGAAAGATCGGATACCCATAAGAATACTTGTTATTTATAGAATAAGATTTAAAAAGTACGAAATATTAAAGAGATAATTATGAATCGATACTAAAGTAACGATCGTTTACATCAAGAATATTTTCTTTTGTTAAAAGGGGAATCACCATGATTTTACCATGGATAATTCTAATCAACTTGAATCTTGTTTGGGCCCTCATTGGATACGATTGCAATGGGCAACACTTAAACGTGACAACCGTTTCGTTAAATTCAGTAGGAGATTGCGAAATTAACCCAATCTCTACAGCAACAAAGGAAATCTACATTCAACTTTTGCAACTCTCGGACTTCAACTACGTGGAAGTCATCCAATGCAAGCTGATAATTTTAAGAACCATCTATTATTGCGGAATGCACTCACATGTTTCCGCAGTACACAACGGGTTAAATGAATACCTCGAAGATTTAACCGAACATCAATGCGGAAATATGCACGAATACGGTTCCACCGTCATAGGTAATAATGTCTATTTGGTAGGACTCAAAATGAACCAGACATCAACCCGGACATTGACCATGGCTGGATTACCTCTGTCGGCGTGGTAGCGCTACGTAGAACGTCTACGAAAGTGGCATATTTACTGCTTACAGTGTTAATTGTTGGAGTATGTCCACCTCGTTTTGTAATACAACTAAAATATAAAATATAATAGAATATAACAAAATATAAATATAGAAATATAAAAATACAATTAAAATATAAAATAAAATAGACTACAATATAAAACAATATAAATATAACAAAAATTAAATAAAATAATATAATAAAACAAAAGAAAATACAATTAAATAATAAATATAATATAAAAAAGAATATAAAATAAAAAAGAATATAATATAAAAAAGAAAAATATAAAAATAGAATATAAATACAACATAAAAAAATATAATATAAAAAGGAAAAATATAAAAAATGATTAATAATTTTATTAACAAAAAAAAATTACTGGGGTGGCGGTGAGGGTGACGAGTGCATAGCCATCCGCTCTAGTGTTGGGGACCGCGGCGGCTGCGGCAGCGGTTGCCGTAACCGTCGCACGTCGATCCACGGCGGCGACGGTGGCGATGGGGACCGCGGCCGCCTTAGCCGCAGGGGCCCCACTCGCCGATACGGCACCCAAGGCTGCCGCAGCCGAGCCGTCATCATGGGGCCGACCGCCATTCGCGGCGCGGGGGTGGCACCACCTCCTCCTCCATCAGCTGCGCATTCAGCATGTAAAATATGCTCTAGAACACACAGACACAAAACGTCGATATAATATTGATACATTAAACACATTAAATATCAAACGCACAAAACAATACAAAGTATTACATACTTGCAGAGGCGGTGAAGGCGGCGACGGTGATGACGGTGGCGAGCCCCAATCCGGCGACCACACGAGCGGCGACGGGGGTGACGGTGGTGGCGAGTCCTGAAACATAGAAACCCGCGATATAATATTTATACAAACGTCTGATTTTAATCTCACACGATTTCAAAGGTTAAACGCGATAAATTTAAAAAAAAATATTGTTAAATACATACCTCTGGGCTGTCTCGGCACTCCGGAGCAATCCGTAGCAATCCCATTCATTCTTTTTTCCGAAAATGACACTCTCAAAAAATCGGACTAACACTGTCACGATTTGATAGCAACTGGTCTCGATGCATCTCCTGGCTCTCGCATGTCAAAACGCCCTCCTATCATGAAATCGAGAAATGTGTAGCTTTGCAAAGTAGGATACCTTTGTTCTTCACCATCTTCATCACAGGCCACCTGCATTTTCGCTGACCATCCTCCTCCATGTACTTATCTTCTTCTTCTTCTTCGCTGATCGTCCTCTCCTTATTCACACGCATCTTCTTTCCCTTCTTCTTTGTCACATCATTCGACTAGATCACACCACTTTCAACGTGAATCGAACGGGTATTGAACTGTTTTGAACGGCTTTCAACGTGTACCGAACGGGTATCGAAAGGGTATCGAACGGATATCGAACGGGTATTGAACGGGTTTTGAACGGCTTTCAACGTGAATCGATCAACCAATCAAAGTACCCCAAGTCGATTGATTCTTGAGAACGTTCGAGACAACGCCGTGCTGGAAACGATCAGCCATATTGCGATGACTCTTGTTCGCACAGTGTGCTAGATTAGACGCGTCGCGTACGGCTAGCTATTTTTGTCCTTGTGAACTCTCACGCTCAGCGTGCCGTAGTGCGTTCCATCATTTTTGCTAAGCTCACTTTTCTCAATCTCAGTGCTCACCTGATACACGGGTCGATTGTGGATCATCGTGTGAAAAGCAGGTGTTGGTGCACGTGCGACCCCTCTCACCTCGTGTATTAATATAATCACGAGATAGCCATCAAACGTGTAATCTCACCCGCTCACGCTAACGATTCAGTGCTCACTTTTAATAAACTTGACTCTGTTTATTTTACGTATTGTGTGTTGTGTACTTTTGTCACCGTCGACATAACCTAATCGGCAACCCACGCGCTCAACCGCGAAATTCTCAATCACCATGACATATGTCATAAAAACGAGTATTTCAACTTTAATTTTTTTATCGAGATATTAAACTGAAAATTCTGAAATTTTTATTAGTAACAGTACGCGCAATGACGAAAATGTAAGGAGAAGAAAAAAATATAAAAACACCCCTTGCAGGGATTTCGAACCCTACTGTCTTGACTCGCAATTCGGTAGTTGAAAATTAGTTTTCCACAAGCGTAGTTAAGGGACTATACTACGACAACAGTGCATTTTCTGGTTAAATTATTGATCCTGTGACAATAATGCATAAGACTTTTGTATTCCTTTCAGCAAGATCTACTATTCAAAAGAAGAACGAAGTTGATCCGACGACTTCATAATTTTAATATTTAAAGCCATTTTTTATAAAAATGGCTGGCCATTCGCAGTTAATATTCTGGAATTTGTGTATACACATCGACCACACATTTTCTGCCCGGTTTCGTTAAAAATTCGCGCGTCCCATTCGCGTCCTCCTCTCGTTAGTGGAATGCGCACCATTGAACAACGCAGATTTTGTGTGGGATATGATATGCATTTATAAGGTGCTAAACATATTCATTGTACCGAGATATTGAAATTATTCAAACTACACGTACCACCTAGGATACTAACAAGTAAACATTCACTTATAGTAAATGGAGTTTTCCGATTTGGAATATATTTGTTTAAAGTACTCATACTAACTACGAAATTCTGAAAATTATATCTGCAATGGACCTATTTTACCTCTTATTTCAGAATAATTTGCTAAAACCTGGCATCTGTATGTTTTTTTGTGGTGCTGAATCCGAATATGATGTTATTTTTTGTGCAAAAAAATTTCCAAATATATCAAATTTTATTTGATATAAAAATTACTGAAAGTTATTTGTATTTGAAATAAAAATTACTGAAAGTTATTGGTTTTTGAAACGTCACAAATAATTTTTTTTATTCGACGTGAATTTATCCGACGGCCACAAATAATTTTTTTATCTAACGGGAATTTATTTTAACCATCAAATAATTTTTTCATCTTTTCATTCATTTGTATTTGAAAATTATTTGAAGCTGAAATGACTCTAGGAGTAGAGAGCGCGAGAGACGGGAAGCGCGCGCAAGCAGGATAGAGATAGATGGCGTGCCACTGATTGGTTGCCGCCATTTGTGACAAAAGCGGAAGTAGGCGGAGATAGTAAACGTCAAAAAAAGAGACAGAAATACGGATAGAAAGAGATAGATAAACTAGCAGCTTGGAAAGCAGGCAGTTCAGTGAATATTTAGGTTATGTTTACTCCGGTTATGTCACGAATGGCTGCGGTTATACCGATCAGTCCCTTGAGGATCACTATTCCAAGCAGTAGAGCATAATGCGAGGAGGTAGTTGATAGAATGAGAGCGAATGGGGATCAGAAAGAGAGAGGGATATTCGGGACGGCGGGTTTTTAAAATAGTTTATCAGATGTTGCGGATAGAACACGATTTTTGGATTAATAATTATTTTGTGGTAAATAAGTTCGTTAAGATTCGTGAAATTTATTACGGGATGTAACCAAAGGCTTGAGTTTCTAGAAAATACTGTGAAATGCGTAAATGATTTACAAGTAAAAATGTCATTGGTTGTGACTCATAAATAATTATGTCTGTTAATTAGCATGAATTTGATAAACTTTGCATGTGAAAGGTGTATTGAAATGAATAAAAAAAAATATGGTACCAAGAGTGAGACGTGAACTGGCAACCTGATGCTTAATAGTCGGAAGCGCTACGTATTGGGCCACGCTGTTCGTTGGTCAATGTGTTCTATCAAATGTATATAATTGAACTCGACATTTTTCAAAGTCAATTTTTTCGAATTTGGAGGGGAAGCGCAGCCTACTGCTTTGGGAAAGTAAAGTCCGAGTGAAGACCTTCACGTACATTAAGTATAAACGATTTCTGAGTTTGCCAGTCCTGAAGGTCCCCTTGTTAGTCTCCATATACACCTCCCTTAAACTTTTCCTCAGCCCCTTGTTCACGCCCCTCTTTTTCAACGCCTTCCACAACACCTTCCTCTTGACCGAGTCGAACGCTGGTTTCAGGTCAATGAAGAACGCGAACATCGTTTTGTCTAACCTTAGCCACCCCCCTGTTCACTAGATAATTGAACATACAGGGTCAACGTTATAAGCTGCAACCCGCGCGCGCGCGAATTTGTAAAATGGCAACACCGCCTCACGGACGCATTCCACTACAACCATGCGCCGATACTTCCGCCATCTATGAGCCTATGATGAAAGTTCAGGGTCTTTTAGGTGCCAGTAGAGGGTGCTTTTGACTTTCGTCAGAGAATATTAAATTTGACGTAGCAGACGGGTAAGGAAACGGTAGCCATTTTAAGAGTGCGACCGCGCCGATTCCGTTATCTACGTATGCAATGGTCCAGCAGCGGTATTAGACCACGCTGACGCGTTAGTGGCCCGGGTTGATGAATTTGGAGCATTTTTCGCATAACTTTTGTACTACAAAAGATAACGGAATGCAATTTGCGCCATAAAATGGGGACATATTATCCCCTTCTAATGATGGAAATTTTACTAAATTTTACGTTTACTTAATTTTTCTTTTTTCAATTATTTAACCATAATTGTTGCGACAAGCCTTTGCAAACTATTTATTTAAATACTTTATATAATGCTCTTCTTAAAATTCATGGCGCCGATAAACAATAGGCTAGTTGTCCCTGTATCATTACTTTCACAAATTGGTTTCCTTTTTTGCGATATTATCCTTAATGTAGTGCATGCACAGATCGGAAGTAAGGGGTACCTAATGGGGTGTGGCGCTGTTTCTCTAGCATTCTTTGAATTTTTTCTACAATTTTTGTGTCTGAATGTTTTAACCCTTTAGATATTATACGCCACACCTGTAGTGACTTCTGTTTATGTCATCTTTTGGAATGGTACATGAAAATGCGCAGGCTGGATGCGCGTGATTATTATGTGGTCCCCTCCTCGAAACTGACAGAAAACATAACCTATATGCTATACCTGATTTCATAAAAATACTGTCGTGGCGTAATAATAATATTTTGGAAGGATGTTAAGTCATACAATGTTCACAAATGTAGCGTAAAAGAACGAAATAGCCAATAAACATTCATTGTCATGTAGCATACAGGTAAAGTGTCCAGACGTCCCGCATTATGCGGGACAGTCCCGTATTTGCCCGCATTGAAAAATGTCCCGCAAAGAGTCCCGCATTGGACATGTAACCTTTTACATTTTCGCATTAGCATAAAGTTACTGTTTCCTCTACTTTTTTTGTTGTGAAAAAAAAATTTAATTTCGTTTCAATGTATCATCTTATAATCACAAGTAGGTATTTTTAAATATATTGTAAATGCTTTAATAAACTACGGAAAGATCTCCTCACACATCTGTTAACCTTTTTTTTTTGCTTGCTTGCTTGCTTGTCCCGCATTGGAACAGAAAATATCTGGTCACTTTACATATAGATTACATTTTCTGTCACTTCGAAGAGGGGACCACATAATGATTACGCGCATCCAGCCTGCGCATTTTGACTAGACCGGGCGGCCGCATTGAAGGGTACATTCCCCACCTTGCAGTAGTGGTAGTTGGAACCAGAGATGGGCATAACATTATTTTAAATAAAAAAATGGCTCCCAATAATAGGCAGAAATTTTATTCGAAACCAATCAAATATAAATAACCCGGAGTTATTTATTATACGAAGCGTCGTAACGGAATTTCTTTAATTTTCATTGTATCAATATGAAAATGACAGCAATGGATTCCTTGCATTCTTCCCATTAAATTGACAAAAAAAAATTTAAATCGGACTACTTTTAACGAAACTTACGTTAATATCATCTTTTGAAACTATACGCCACTATTGTGGCTTTGATACGCAGATGGCGAAAAATCAAACCAAACCTGTCGTAGCTAAAATCATTGAAATTGAGACGGGTACGAAACCAGTCGACACATTGTGTTCATACCTCGTTACAGTAATCTGGGGTGCGAGTGGTAAACCGGCCATAAACGCGGAGCGCCCGGCTTGCTTACCTGAGCCGGGAAATTCCAAATAGCTCTTTGCGACGTTAATTTGAAAGCGACCATCTTAAAATTCTCGAAGCTCGGGCATCACCGCTGTCCAGCGCTCGCTGGCAGCTTCGAACGCCGGACCGGTGCGAGAAGTGCCTTCTCGCATGTTTCGCGATATTCAATTTCTCTTACAAGCCTATCATTATATTTTCCTTAAATTGATTCCGCCCGTATCGTTGATTTCGTCGTATTGTTCATCTACACTACTTTGCTCTAGGTATTATCGGTTTACTCGCCCGCTTCTTTGCGCGTTAGAATTTGATCTGAAAACAATCGCACGGAATAGTCTTCCGTGTAGACTTCTCGCGCCTCAGTTTTCGTATTTATTTATTTACGCGCGCCTAAATGTGGAATCTGACGGTACGTGAATTGGCGACCTTTGCGCGCAAATCGCCGAACCCACGTGCGTTGAGAACGCTCATGGCTCGCCGACTCAAGCTCACCAAGCCGACCTGCCGCGCCTGGGCGAGCCGAGCAAGCAATAAATAAATATGAAAACTACCTAGAGCAAAGTAGTGTAGGTGAACAATAGGACGAAATCAACTATAAGGGCGGAATCAATTTAAGGAAAATATAATGATAGCCTTGTAAGAGAAATTGAATGTCGCGAAACATGCGAGAAGGCACTTCTCGCACCGGTCCGGCGTTCGAAGCTACTAGCGAGCGCTGGACAGCGGTGATGCCCGAGCTTCGAGAATTTTAAGATTGTCGCTTTCAAATTAACGTCGCAAAGAGCTATTCGAAATTCCCCGACTCAGGTAAGCGAGCCGAGCGCTCCGCTTTTATGGCCGGTTTACCACTCGCACCCCAGATTACTGTAACGAGGTTTGAAAACAATGTGTCGACTGGTCTCGTACCCGTCTCAATTTCAATAATTTTAGCTACGATAGGGTTGGCTTGATTTTTCGCTACCTGCGTATCAAAGCACACAAAAGTGGCGTGTCGTTTCAAAAGATGATATTAACATATGTCACCCCATAGTGGCGCACACCGGGCTCAAGAATATGGTTCCAAGTTGGAATACGTTATTGCTACTACCTCAATTTCGAAAAGAATGTGGGTTAGTCCGTTGTTTGCTCTCACTGTCTCAATTAACGATATTACGCATAAAATTAGTTTACAAGATTGAAAGCCCGTTTCGTTAAAAGTAGTCCGATTTAATTTTGTTTGCCAATTTAATCGGAAGAATACAAGGAATCCATTGCTGTCACTTGAATGACAGAATGATGAATTTAAAAAAAATCATTATATAAAGTATTTAAATAAACAGTTTGCAAAGGCTTGTCGCAACAATTATGGTTAAATAATTGAAAAAAGAAAAATTAAGTAAACGTAAAATTTCCATCGACGAACGATTCGCCAATCAGAGCTCCTCATCGCGGTTCCAGCGGAACAGAGAAGACGCTCAGAAGGAAATTCATCCGTCTTATTCAGTTGGTTTCACGTCGATCGATAACGTTCACGTGTCGTTCGGATTTCAAAATTCTAAGCTTTCAATCTCACGCATCGGTTTCTCAAGTAGTTTATACAAGAGATCTAACTTTGATACCTTGAGATATCTTGTTCATCTCCCTCTCTCTAATGTGCTCAAGTGCCAGCTCGCACCCACAATTAATATAATTGTGGGGACGCCGCGTGATCAACGATCCACGCGGATCTCGCACATTCTCACGCTCTTAGCCAGTTGGCTGTATCAATAATATATGTATCAACCAGCTATTGAGAACACACAGTGTACATTGCTTAAATAAATTGACGAGGTTCTGCACCGAAAAGTGATCTGTGTTAAAAAGAGAAAAGACCTAACCTGCCTCCGATCCCACTCAAACTCGGTCCCAAGACCTAACCTGCCTCCGATCCCACTCAAACTCGGTCTCAAGACATTTCTCAATAGCTCCAATTATGTTGTTGGGTGCCTCTGTTACGAGCTTTACGAGCTTGCTGCCAGCAATCTGCGCACATTATGTTCTCTGATGTCTGTCATTGACAGTTATCTCTGACATCAGTTACCATAGCCAAAAGAACGTTTTCTGATGAGGCGAAGTATGCGTTATTTGAAATTATCTTATCAATGATTGTCCTGTATTTCTTGACTAAGTAACGTGAGGATTGTATAATATAATATAATGTTGCGCCGGGGTGTTTCCTTGTTGGCCACCCCGGCGCAAAAGAGAGAACAATACACGGGCGTACACACTGTACAACTGTATTTCAGTAGTAGCTATATGTTTACAATGATACAAGCTAAATCCCTACGTACAAAACAGTCCCTCTGGTCGATATGCCGATCGCCCTTCCAGGGAGCCGACCTTCTTCTCTCTTCAGCTGCGAGTACCAGCAGGCCATGCACGGGCTTATACCTGGTGCTCGTAACAATATAATATAATATAATATATTTGACTATGTTAACTGATGACAGAGACAACATCAGAGAACTTGCTGTGCGTATCGTGCTGGCAGCACGTGGGAACTAAAGTCGGGAGAAATCCGAAAATGTTCTCCACCTTCGTTGAATTTTGATGCTACCGATTATACTGACTTGATCAATTGGGACGTATGTCGAATAACTTCACCAGGTATATTGAACGCGGTTGAAACCATCTCCCTGAAAAAAATGCTGGAGGAGGAAGGGCTCCCCAAATCCTGGAACTTCGAGGCACACCCTTTTCACACTCAGGCTGTGGAGCGTATAGAGCTCGTAACAGAGGCATCCAGCAAGTGATTGGAGTTGACGCATATGAGTACAAGTCTCACATTTCCACTTCATCAAGTCTATAAACCCGACTTCGAGTCTCCTTTTGCGGGTAGGACATTTTTATCAAATTTCGCCTTCTAAACCTCAAGGTAGGGTGGTTAGAGTGGGCTAGGGAGAAACTGCACATGTAGTCACCGTCACGTGGTGAGTTCTGACTCACTCTGTTGCCAGATGGGTGGAAGGAGGGGTGTAAAATCATTTTTATACTTTTTACTCAAATCTCGAAATTTCAAGGCTCTTGCCGGAACAGAAGTTATTAACTCACAGGGCTGAAAGTTTGCACAGTTATTATTGATCCCAAGACACAACTTTCCCGCACTAAGGCCTAATGCGACAATCATTTTCATTTTTTTCAGAACGGCCTAATATGTATAGTGTCCGGCAGAACGTTACTTTCTTTAATTTTCCTTGTCAGTCTTCTATCCAGGATTTTCGTATATATTTTATACACTACCTGCAGCAGTGTGACCCCCCTATAATCTTCCGCTCTCTTCCCTACACCTTTTTTTAACATTAATACTATTATCCCCGTTTCCCAGTCCGTTAACCACTCCGGGCATCCCTCCTTCGGCACACCTTGTCACATATCGCCCATATATACCTTCTCGAGCCCGCCCCTCAATATTCAGCACCTCTGCCTCTATTCGCCCCTCCGCACCACCTTATTTGCCTGCAGGCTCTTTATTGTCTCCTCTGCCTCTTCCATGCCCACCCCCTCTACTTCCTCCCCCTCTTCCCATCGCCTCCCGCACCCTTCCTTCCGTACTCCCTAATAGGCCCCTAAAGTACTCCCTCCATTCTTCCGCCTTGATCTCCTCATTGATCCCCTTCCTCCCTTTCCGACTTCACTTTCCCCACCCTTTCCATGAATTCCTCTGCCCTTTTTCTTTTCTTCTCCTTGGACATCCTGTTGTACTGCCCTCTCCTTTCTGTACTCCTTCCTCCTCCCTTCTCCACTCCTCCACATTCTTAACGCTCTTCTAATCTTCTCCTTTCTTGTTTCCTCCTCGTATTACTTTCCCTATAGCCTCTCTAGTTGCATTCATCCTTCCAGTTACTTCTTCCACCATTTCATCTATTCCTCCTCCATTTAACTCCCACCCCTTCGTTACCTCCCTAAACATTTCTATTCCCTCCAAGTCCAGTCCCATTTCTTTCCCCTCCCTATTTTCCCATGCTGTTTCCCTCCTTCCCCTTTGTCCTCGTGCAAAAATCCCGCGAAAAAATCATGATTTCAACTTTAAATAGCCGCCATTTTGTTTTAAATTAATATTTCGGAAATTCCCTCCGTTATTCGGAAGATACATTAATATACTAACGAAATCTTTTTTGTTTTTTGATTTTAGATTATCTGGTTCCAAATAGCAGTGCTCACCGCAAAACCAAATTTTTAAGAATGCTTCTTGGATGTCGGTTGTTACTTTATTATAAACATAAATATTTTTGTACAAAAAAATTACCAAATGTTCTTTAAATGTTGCTTTTTTAAGCGCAAAAAGTTTTGCAAAAATATATGCTTCCGCTTCTTCAAAAAAAAAATTCACAAATATTCGCCTCTTTTCGGTCGCCTGACTAGGTATAACCCCTTAAGAGTGTTTCCTTCCGAAAATCACACCACTTTGGAAATTACATGAAAGGTCAAAGGTCAACACCCGATTTCAATGTGTTAGTCCCACCAATATGCGCAAGCTACTATCCGTTTCAAAAGACACTATGTCATAGGACTTTTATGGTCCATTGGACCTCCCCTATCACCCCCTAAAATGTCGCTACGTATACTGTTTACACTCTGTATACACCATATAAACATGAAAACGTTAAGCAGCTATACAACCTAAATTGCGTTCCTTCCACACATGTATTGCTCCAAAAACGCATAAACAGGAAATGGATTAAATTCATAAATCATTACTAGAAAGAAAAGCCTTACCTTATCCGGGTCGAAGTCGCCTTTTGGCAAAATATTCGCGACGTATGGTGACTTTGGAATGTCTTCTCCGTCGCATAATATATGGACAGCATAATGGCCTGGGGCAGTAGGCAAGTAAGACACATCTGCTGTTCCATTGCCATTATCGTGGCAATTGATTTTCGCTTTCGAAGGACCTTCGATTGAAAACCCAAGCCCACCGGTTTCGCCATTTGTATCGACCGTGAATTTCGCTGGATGATCAACTACTCCACCATAAAGTCCAGGGCCAAAAGCCCTGATTGCTGATTCCTTGTAAGGGCCAACGTTAACTTCAAAAGGTGATTTATAAATTTCTTTTCCACCATACGTTATCATTACTACGTGTCGTCCTTCTTTGATAGGTGTATAATGACACTCATATGTTTTTTGGTCAACTTTGGACATGCTAGAAACATAACGTTGTATAATTTCAGAATAGAGTTCGATGCAATTAATGTGCTAAATTTCTAAACCGTTCATAAATTCATGACTATTGTTTTAGATTACATTATACATACGTGTTCACAGTTAAAATTTTATGTAAATCTAAGTTTAATCATTCACTTCGTTGTATTTTATTGCCGAAAATTATTTGATCATAGTCTTGTAAATGAAAGAGTTTACATATTACTTACAAAAAATATATACTCCTCTATCATTATTACAATCATAACATATTATGACAATGAAGGTATACTCAAACACAAGGCTACTTACTGCACGGGGCGATTAATTCCACCTGGTCCAATGACTTTAACTCCGGGTACATCATCACCGGCACCTTTCGTAACGATAACGAAATCCGCGTCATCTTGAACGCGGACTCCATTCGGTAATAATCCTCGTCCATAAGCTCTGCACTTTTTTGCATCCGACGCTAATGCTACATTAACGCTATGAGGACTTCCAGGTATCAAATTTCCGGCAAAAAATACATTGACAGAATGTAGGCCTGTTGCAGGTGAAGTGTATTCACACCTCCACACATCTGGTAAAGTTTGCCGTAATTTCACAGGTATAGTTGTTTTTGAACCCTATAAATCAGTAACTTATAATATCTACATTCGGACCCTTACGTAGATCAATAATTTAAAGAAAATACATGGTAGTCAATTGTTTATAAATATAAATCTTATCGTATAAAACATTTTAAAATCATAGGCTGTACTACGGTATGACCCAATCACCATAATGAACCAAAATTTTGAGGGGTTGGTGGGAGGCGGGGGGCCTCTAATATAAATTTTTAGCTTCAGGTATTTGTTAGTTTCTGCGATATTAATAAAAAAAACTTTCGGCATAAGGCATTGAAATCTACCTACACCGACATTACTAACACAACCATCTTCCCGTCGCCTTCGACTGTTTATCCCTGACAATGCGGACGAGAGTGGGAGAAATCTGATTGTACGCGTACACGATCATGGGCAGTGCGATTGATGTTGAGGCCTTTGCTCTTTTGTCACGTACGTAGTATCAATATTTATTACTCTTTCGATCTTCAGTCGTGAAAATTGTTCGCTGGTAGACAGGCATGATTGACTATGGCTTCATCAAGTTACAATATTGCGCTTGAAGGGCGTTGGAATATTGAGAGAATGTCAAACGAAATGCTGTGCTCCCGAGAGACTTGCATCGAATGGTGCAAATCTGTTGGTCTATTGCCCAATAGAAGAAAATGCTCAAAGAATCGGAAAGAATTAATGATTTTCGATTCGTCTTACCGAGTTTATCACGGGCCCTCAGTTTGCATCGGCATGCGATGGATGTGTCGCAAGCATCGCATTGAGCATACGCTTGCAGAGAATAGTTGCTTTGAGCGACACAGCATTTCTATGGAAGATGTTCTTCGTTTAACTTATTTTTTCAGTCGAGGCTTCAAGGAGGTTGACATCATTAATGAATTATATCGCAAAAATTACGCGAAAAAATCAGAATTTCAACTTTAAATAGCTGCCATGTTGTTTTAACTTAATATTTCGGAAAATTCTCTCCGTCAACCTGAGGATACATTAATATACTAACGAAATCTTTTTTGTTTTTTGATTTTAGATAATCTGGTTACGAATGGCAGTGCTCACCGCGAAAGCAACTTTTTAAAAATGCTTCTTGGATGTCGGTTGTTACTTTATTAAAAACTTAAATATTTTTCGACGAAAAAATTACCAAATGTTCTTTAAATGTTGCTCTTTTAAACGCAAAAAGTTCTGTAAAAATATACGCTTCCGCTTCTTCAAAAAAAATTTACAAATATTCGCCTCTTTTCGACCGCCTGACTAGGCATAACCCCTTAAAAAGAAATGCTTCATTTATGACAAAAACGACTGTCTAGTACCCTTCATCCAAAATTAAAAGGTATCGTTGAATTACACCAGACCCGCTTACTCGCTAAAATCCATTGATTCCACTATATCCACTGTATTGTGTTATCGAGACACACTGTCTCGGAATTTCCTCGAGTTTCGAGCGAAATCTTCCGATTAAATTATACTGTATCGAATCCCGAATGCATAGTTTGTAAGCGATAAATCGAATGTACTTATTCCACAAACTACCGAACGAGACCGACAAATAAACTGAATGTTTAATATTAATCGTTGATTAACCGCCCTTCCGTTAAGACCGACGATGGTTAAGGATCACTCAAAAGAAGACAAGAAATTTACCATTTCCTTGTCGAACACGAAGAGAACGAGGAGCCAATCGGCAGCTGCAAGAAAGATCCCCCCCCCCCCCCACCGCGGCCCCCGGACCAGAGCTACTCGGTCCACCCAAGAATACCGCGGGACCTGAGAGAGAACCGTCACGACTCATTGGCACGCCTGTATCGTCGACTCAACGTTCCTACGATTTATTTAAGCATAGAAATTATACAAGTATCTAGTTTACATGAATGACACATTTTTTTTGGTCAAGACACACAACACACGGAATCACACCACCCCAAAAATGTAAAACAATATCAGACCCCTTACACTAAAACGTATGGAAAAATTTTAAACAAAACACAAATTCACCCGCATTGAACACGCAAAAAAAACAGATTTACACGTACTCAGTCAATTGGCATTCTTAACACTCAATAAATAAACTTAAAGTAAGTTTTTCGTTGTAATCTCGGGGGTCGACTGAATATTTGACAACTTCGCGATGTGTCGATACTTGTCCAGGTAACATAAAATTGGCGGTGCTGTTGACTATGTGCTTAGAGCATATATATATGAAGTGCTCATTGAGAGCCTGAAACTGTCTCCAACATCATACGCGAGCGAGGGTGGTATAGAACCCCAATCGCCCGCAACACGCATGCGCCGTGGTATATAAACGTGGCAACGGCGAATCCCCATCGACGATATCGGCGCATGCGCACTGTGGACGATTGGGGTTCTATACCTCTCTGGCTCGCACCAGCTCGCACGATATCTTTTTCTTTCGCACGATGTTGGTCGTCAGCTGCCTCCATAGAAAACATAGGCAATGAGACCTCCAGTAGTATATGCTCTAAGAGCATATGAAACACCAGCACGAAATGCGCGTTTATGAAGTGACGCGGCTAACCTGAACGAGCCGTGGCGCTACCAAGTAGGCCCAAATTACTTTATAACCCCCAATCTGGCAGAAGGTTCGGAGTTGCTTTCTTTTCTGTTCATTGCAGTTTGAAAATACTTCAACTTTCTCTGCATCAGTTTGAGGGAACTCTCTTGCGTTGACCGACGAAAACATCAGTCCCACTAAATTCTTCGAACGCAGTACATCAACCAAGCAAGCATACAAATAAACTCATTTAACTGTTTTCGTTTTGGTGATCCCTATATTCAACCTAGCTCAGTCGATATTAATTTATTACAACGAGCATCGAAACATCGCGAAGTAGACAATCATTATAACAGTTTTCAGTTTCAAATGTCTGAGTGCGTATAAATCTGTTTTCTTCGTGTTCAGTGCGGATAAATTTGAGTTCTTTTTTTAAAAAAAATTACACGTTTTAGTGAAGAAGATCTGGTATTGTTTTTATTTCTTTTAGGTGGTGTGATTTCTGCGCGTGGGCGTCTCCACAACACAATGGATTACAAGTAGATATAGTGGAAATAATGGATTTGGTGTTTAGGCAGGTCTGGTGTAATGCAAAGGTAACCTTTAAATTTTTTAATAAAAGTGGCAGAATCGTGTGGCTATGCCGATTTTCTTAAATTTGATTGCAGCTTCTTCAGAGAAGAACCTCAGTGACCCCGTGCGACACTGACTGTGATCCCCACTGCCGGAGCCCTCGTCTGACTTGTGCCACGTGCACCGTGACACGCGGGTTGCCTGCTTTTAGGTAGAATATATGCAATATTTAAACGCTTATAACTAATAGAGGAAGCCCCAACCGCAATATCGTGATTCTTGATTTGCGTCTTATTTTGGGATCCAGAATCAGCCAGTAAATTTTTTCCCCACAGTAGCCGAACACCCTGTACAACAACATTTTACCCGATACCCTATGTTTTCGTTTTTTTTTTTCAATTTTTACTCGACTTATATAGTTATACGTAAATGAAGGGCCGTTTTCTTGCAAAGAATAAACTTTATGCCTCAAACTGTCGCCATTTTATTTTTCAACCGAACGAAAAAACCTTACAGTGGACGATAGACAATTTAGTTTTATTTAATATTCCACTGCTAAAATGTCATTGCAGAAACATGCCTATTTGAAATCATGTACTATGCAAAGACTACATATTCGCTAGTGGGACGGCACAAGGGCAAGAGGGGTACAGTGTTGTCCCGTTATGCGGACGGGTACCCCGTTCCGTTAAGGGGTTATAAGGCGACCGTAAAGGATGTTGGTTGTTACTTTATTATAAACGTAAATATTTATCTACGAAAAAATTAGCAAATGTTCTTTAACCCTCGGTTGTCACACCTACTTTTTTTAACGTCGTTGTCACACTGGGTCAATTTGACCCTACCAATTTTCAATCAGTTGTTATTTAAAAATTATTTGTTAAATTAAGTCGCAAAAAATCTGAGATAAAGTTTGAACACTGTACAATATATGCACATTGTTGAAAGTTGACATTTAAAGTGTCATCAAGTTTAAAAAAAAAATTGAAGCAATAAGAGTTCCGACAAAAAGATTTTTGCTTAAAAAATTGCGGGACAATTTGACCCAGTGTGACAACCGAGGGTTAAATGTTGCTCTTTCACGTGCATAAAGTTTTGTAATATATGCTTCAGCTTTTTCATAAAAAATCACAAACATTCGCCTCTTTTCGGCCGCCTGACTAGGTATAACTCCTTATAGGGAAAAACCTTCTGTAAAACGTAAAAAAAAAGGGACAAGTTCCGGAATTTTTTCAAAGAGCTAAAGGAACGAATATATTTCAAATCTTTTGAGACATATTTGTGCACATGTTGACGAATAAAAAAAAATGTTATGTTACAAAATGGCCGCTGGTTATGCCATAATTAGCAGATTCGGCCATGGCCCCATGGCCGAAGTGGCAAATCGATGTAGGTTCTGGCGTCCGTTGTACTCAACTACAACGAAAAAACCAAGCAGTTTCTTATTGCGTATGAAATGATGCCGTCGATATAACTATGGGCGAAGAATAAAGTGCAAAATTGGGTAAATAATGAGTTTTTATGCGGCAGTACGCAAGAAATGGCGAATTTCAGAACAGTTGCTCTTTCGGTTTATGAAAGAAAGTGGGTAAGAAATTTTTTCGATTTTTTTATGGTACATCTACGAGAGGATGGAATAAACTATATGTATGTGTGCACTAGCGCAACTTAATTGGGAGAATTGTTTTTGAGCTATCGTATACACGGTGTTATATAAATGTGAAAAATGTGTTTCCTAGAAAAACGCGTTCAAAGTTTTCGTTCTTGCCGCGCGCGTATAACTGCATGTGCAAAAATGTTCTGTACGGGCTTTTAAAGTTCGAATTTTGGTCGGACGCTTTATGAACAAGTTTTTCCACATGACATACAGTCTGTCTAACAAGAGCGTGACGGGCATAATTTCAAAACTGTTCATTATAATAAAGTGTAAATTATACATATTCTACCCACTTACAAGGGGAGGACACCATGAGGCACCCATCGATTTTGATGAGCCTTGGCACGCTGAATCTATGTCGAAAATAAGTAAATAGGTGTCCGAGCGTTTCTGCCAATGGGCCTTAATAATAGAGATATTTACATGGAAATTATTAAAAATTTCATAGTGCCCGTGGGGTTTTAATGGGTAAAAATCTCACACTACCCTGGCGCCCCCAGGGGATTCCCCTCTGAAGGAGTCGGGGTGCCTTTTGAAGATTTCCCTAAGTTAAAAATAATTTTTAAAAAAAAATTTATGAAGTTTTTTTTTTAAGGTGGAGACATCTTCAAAAGGCACCCTGACACCTCCAGAAGGGAATCTCCCACGGGCGCCAGGGTAATGTGGGTTTTTTACCAACTAAACCCTAAATTTTTAATAATGTCCTTGTAAATATCTTTATTATTAAGGCCCATTGGCAGAAACGCTCGGACACCTATTTACTTATTTTTAACATAGATTCATCGTGCCAAGGCTCATTAAAATCGATGGGTGCCTCATGGTGTCCTCCCCTTGTTAGTACTACAGCGCTTTTATATTAATATGCTGTCCAATCGCCGTTGGTGTCAATAATCGCTTTATCTTTTATGCATGCTTTCGATTAAATTGACTGCGTACTCTTGAGGTAAGGCCCTCCAAATTAAGCAAATGTATCGGATAAGTTGTTTCACAATCCATACACATTTTCCTCAAAGCTCACCTTCATATATGCCCAAAAATTTTTGGTTCTTTCGGATGCCCACAGAGAAAAACGGCTTCGAATCGCTTATCGTACGCGACACTCATAATCTCAATGGCGTTTCCTTACGAATGCCGGGCAGAAATTGCGATTTTCTCTACCACCCACTATAGGAGAAGAGTTACGGTATCTGTACGTTCATGGATTTTCCCGGTAATTACATGATAAAATTTATAACGGTCACGCTCTTGTTAGACAAACTGTACTATTGATTAAGCCCCCCCCCCCCAACATTCGATTTTTGGACCAATTACAGAAGGTTCCCCCCCTAAGAGAGCATTTCTATCCCCGTTACTTCTCTTGTAGTCGCTTTGGCGAGTGCGAGAGACTGAGAATGAGCAACAGAGCAAGCGACAGCGACGATATTGTCGTACGGGATACTAAACGAAGAGGGCAAAGGTAAAAGCCGAGACGCATAGTATACCCTTTCGTTAAGGGGACGGCTCCGCAGCGTCGTCTCCTTAAGCTCTGAGGAGTAACATCACTGTAACGGCTCAAAAATTTAGTGTAGGGTAAAGGCAGGTAATATGGAACGGCACGTAATATGGAACTTCGTAAAATTTCGATAACGAAATAACAAACTCTTCAGGCAATCGTGTATACTAGATCCCTAGACACAATAGACGATGATACTGACAATTGAGTATCAGTCGGGCATCCATTATTGAAAGAGATACGTTTATATTTTTCGTGGGGTGTAAAAGTTTCTGAAAAGTGCATCAAACAGTTAAATATTGTAGTGAAGGTATGTTAGAAAGCATTATTTTGATGTAAATTATCATTAAATATGTGTGTTCTTGAATACACTACTTTACAAAATCCAAACACTTATTTTTGATCCAGACTCCACTATGAAATTCTTATGTAAGGTGGTCCCCTAAACTCAAAAATCGACATGAAAAAAATCCTATGGATACGTTTTTGAGATATCGCCCGATGAATATTTTGGTAATTTTTTAAGAAGACGACCCAACGTTTCTGGCCATATCTTGCGTTAGAGTTGACCGATTTGATCGCGACATTCTTAAATTAAAGGCAATTAAATTTCATTCAATTCGTTCTTGCAGTGTTTTCCAATCGGACCAATAGTTTAGGCGGAATCGAGCGAAACTTAAGAAAAATGTAATGTTTTGGGGCCGAAATTAAAATCGAAAATTCACTACATAGCCTGGAAGACATAGAAATTATCGTGTGACATCCAGTTTCTTATTTTTTACGTAGAGTGCGCACCTTTACGAAGAAAATACGCCCAATTTCAGCAAAATCCATGCTCAAATAAGGAAGTTATGGGCGATAGAGTGGGAGTGTCTATTTTCAACTTTTCCCCTATTTTTGCATTTCTTCCCGTTTTTTGGTGAATTACGTATTTGCCTTCAATGAAAACAAATTTAAATATATTTTATCTTATTTTATATAATTTTTTGAAAACAATTCTGGCTTTTTCTGTTTCTTTTGCCCGCATTGAGATCAGTTTCTCTTACAAGGAACCAGTTGTAGTCTCTCATCATTGATTCATCCCAGAATCCTTGGTAGCGTTTCTTAATAGTTTTCATCTGCTGATGAAATCTCTCGCCATGTTCGTCGCTTACAACGCCAAGATTTGGTCGGAAAACACTGTAAGAACGAATTGAATGAAATTTAATTGCCTTTAATTTAAGAATGTCGCGATCAAATCGGTCAACTCTAACGCAAGATATGGCCAGAAACGTCGGGTCGTCTTCTTAAAAAAATACCAAAATATTCATCGGGCGATATCTCAAAAACGTATCCATAGGATTTTTTTCATGTCGATTTTTGAGTTTAGGGGACCACCTTACATAAGAATTTCATAGTGGAGTCTGGATAAAAAATAAGTGTTTGGATTTTGTAAACTAGTGTTATTTAATAACAATAGTTTACCAATTAAGTTACGTTCTTCTTAGTATAATTCTTAATTTCTTGTCGGAACATGTGTGTACGTAATATGGAACATACCGAGTAACATAGGATGAAGTTGATAATGCCGATGACGACGATGATGCGAAATGCTTATTTTGCGATGGTAATAATAAAAATAATGACAATGAAAAGTAGACCCAATGTATTCGCTGCTTGCAGTGGGCACACGAGGAATGTGGGGCTTTCGAAGTATTATTCACGTGCCTAAGATGTACGCAAAATGCAGAAATAAATTTCAAAAAATGATGTATATTTATTTATTTGTATCTTCTACTTAAAAAATCTTTATTTTTAGTAAAAAAAAATTCAGATTTTTCAGTTTTCTTTACAAATTTCTTAAGTGTTCCATATTAAGACCCATTTTTTCGAAAGGCCGATTTTCACTCTTTTCAGTTTTTTACTATAATTGCAAAACAATTGGATTTTTTTACATTTAACGATGTAAATATGATTATGCATTAGTTCCTTCGTCCCCTCATGTCAATTTTATTTAAAAAAAAAAAACAAATTCCCCTACTTTTGACAAGTTTTTGAAATCAGATGTTCCATATTACCTGCCTTTACCCTATCTTTGACAATTGTTTGTGGGCAAACACGGAAATAAGTGGAAAATCTGGTTAAATGCCTTTATTATACAGATCTTAAGTACTTTCAAGCTATTTTTTTCTTTTCTTTTTTCTAAAATGGCACTTTAAACGCGATTATCACGGAACCACGTTTTTCAAATTGGCTTGCAGCATAACTTAAACAAATTTTATTCGACTCACTTAAAATTTCTACGATAGCTTCTTAACTACATTCTTCATAGAACTATGTACCGATATTGTCCAGCACTATTTTCACCCCAAAAATCGATCAGAACATCTTTCAACAAATCGTAAACTCGGTAGGTATTTCTACGGAGGATGTAGTTAAGACGCTACTGTAAAGATTTCAAGTGAATCGAATAAAATTTGTTTAAGTTATGCTGCAAGCCAATTTGAAAAAAGTGGTTCTGGAAAAACGCGTTTAAAGTGCCATTTCGGAGAAAAAGAAACGAAAAAAATAGCTTAAAACTACTTAACCCTTTAGCGCCACACGTATCATATATATTCCTTTTTTTGCCGTTTTGTCGTTTCCATTCGCAAATCTCTGTTTGCAACAATTTAAGTAGAACATGTTTAGCATAGTTTTATTCACTGAAGAAGGCTGGACCTACCTGAACCACTGAATTTTTTTTTATATAAAAATATATAAAAGGCCACTTCTAAAGATAGAAAAAAGGGGATATTTTTCCTTCAACGGGATCTGGGTGCGGGCGCTAAATGGTTAAGATATGTATAATATAGGGCTTTAAACAGATTTTCCACTTATTTCTTTGTTTACCCGCAAATAATTGTCTAAGGTACACTACGTTTTTGTGCCGCTACAGTGGTGTTACCCTTAAGGTACTATAGTGTAACTGCTCGTTTTTCAACGCCATCTTTGGGAATTTATTTAATAAAAACTATAAATTTATACTATATAACGTTTTGCCTTCATATTAAGATATGTTTGAAGTAATACTCAGATTTTTTTAGCATTTTTATCGCACAAATACATAAATATATTCCGTGGCGCAAGCTGCTTAAAAAAAAATCGGTTCCATCTGGCGATGATGTGGAGACTGTTATAGTCATCCAAAATGGAAAAAGTAAGGTTTATTTTCTTTACTGTATAGTTTGTCGCTATGGTTGGAACCACGGACGAGTTTCTGTCTTGTAAAAAATTAATTTTACAGAACGAAATCAGCTAAATTTTGGACAAAAATCGAACATTTTTTTCACAATGCTGTCATTCTACAATTTTTTATTGTTAGGGAGCCTCTATTGTCACTATAAAGTTTTTGTTAAATAAATTCCCGAACATGGCGTTGAAAACCGGGTCGTTACACTAGAGTACCCTCTTAACAGAACAAATCTGTACCACGCTGGCTCCGCGTGACTCTGTCTACAACAGTCTGAGACATCTGCCGTATCGCTTTGACGTTCGCTCTATCCCACTCGGTCTTGATGTGCCTTGTTCGCCCTCTTCGCCTCCCGGTGCTATCAGATCCGATTCTTCGGCCAAGAGTGCAAATACGTCATCGGATCCTTTGCCTAGCCAACTTCTCATCACTGCACAGTACATCGTTCCGCGGTGCACTCGGCTACATGGCCTAGACCGCTAGCTTTGTCTTTAGGAACTATTCAATAATTTTTTTTTTATATTGTTCAATCATGCCTTCATCAAGAACAAACAACTTCTAAGAAAGTATTTTCGTTACTTGAAAATAGATTCGTGAAGAATTGGTAAGGTACTTCTTGATCCAATCAAGGGGACCTAACCTCTTAAGACGTAACATGTACGAACAACGATGCAAGTTATTATATTCAAATAAATTACTCTTGTTATGACGATATTCCATACTGTTTAAAAGATCTAAACTATTATTCAAGATTATTCTCGAAATTGACTTTACTATTATAGAAATAGAAATGTAATAAAAAATATACCCTGATAGCCAGATCTGGGCAGCAGAATCTGACGTCAGAACTGCAGCAGTCTGTGTCCGCATTTGGCTGCGTTCTCATGTGCAGAGCCTGAGGTGCAGTGCCTGATGTCAGATGGACAGCAGATCGACCGCAGATTTCGCCGTCTGCTAGGCACAGCAACAGCGCCATCTGTAGGCAATTGCTTGGTAATTCTGGATCTCAGATGGCGCTGTTGCTGTGCCTAGCAGACGGCGAAATCTGCTGTCGATCTGCTGTCCATCTGACATCAGGCACTGCACCTCAGGCTCTGCACATCAGAACGCAGCCAAATGCGGACGCAGACTGCTGCAGTTCTGACGTCAGGTTCTGCTGCCAGATCTGGCTATCAGGGTAGGTAATTATTTAGAAGTTTTCCATCCTCACCGATTTCAATGATTTTTGGATATGTTATCAAGATCAAGATTCTGAACAACTTTTTCTTATACATGTTACCGCCGCACGACCTTCGTATTCGAGATATTTGCGAAAAACTTCCGTTGATTTATTCCGACGCAACATATTCCACTTTCTAACTTGTCCCGGGTATTAGTATTGGTTGGGACTAGATTAGTGCGGGGGGGGGCGCGTAAAGCATGATAGCAAACTGATGTGAATTTAGAGATTTGAACCAGAAACTTGCAGATGCCCGTCAACATCCCGACTTATATCGGTTCGTCATTATCGGGCGCCCCCCACCACCCCCCCCCACTGATCTAACCCTAACCAATACTAATACCCGGGACAAGTTGGAAAGTGGAATGCGTTGCGTCGGAATAAGTCAAAAGAAGTTTTTCGCAAATATCTCGGAAACGAAGCTCAGCTGCGTTATTTGTTTTGTCCCATGCTGGCGCATGCGCTGCCGCGGACGCGTCCTGTAGGTAGGTATACGGCAGAATACATTGTGTAGTAGCAGCAGTTTTTCGCGAATATCTCGGAAACGAAGGTCGAGCGGGGGTAACATGTATAGGAAAAAGTTGTTCAAAATCGTGTCCCCGACAACATATCCAAAAATCATTGAAATCGGTGAGGATGGAAAACTTCTAAATAATTACTAAAATAGGTGTTGTTTTTCAAAGTATGTTGTGGATCTAACAATGAGCTTCTTTATTCCAGCGTACAGCTTAATTGTCTAAACTCTAGAAGAATATCTTACCTGAGGATCCAGTATAACAACTTCTGGTATACCAAGACCAGCATCTTTTGTAAATATGTCAAAGAAAGTAGGCCTGTTTACTAAAACACCTTCTGGTTGTATTCCTGGTCCACTCACTGTAACCTTGGTAGGGTCACCAGCCTGTGCCCCAACATTAACTGTGTAAGGACTTTTTGGAATCTCTCTTCCAGCAAAAAGTACCTTTAGTTTGTGTGGCCCTCGATTTTGTGGAGTATATGATACAGTGTATGTGAGGTTCTTATCCTTGTTAAACAAAATGTTGACCTTTAATGAGAAGAATTACATAATTATAAACGTTATTATTTAAACAGAATGTCAAATATTTTCACAACATTCGATTTTGTTACTTAATTATAATTCTATTTCATGTAGAGAGATTTGGAATAATATGTGACGGCCATGCTACAAGCGAAACTTAATAGGTATTTATTGATTGTTGCACAGCTATTAAGCACAGTGCGTTTACAAAGTTTCAGGACTGATTTTTTACAGAGAGTAGATATTACTGTTTAAACCATCTAGTAGGCATTGTTGCAACTAATTAGTAACATGTCTAAACTTGATTTGTACAAAGTGGATTCAAGTTATGGTTATGGATTCAAGTAGCAAACTACGAGTGGCGATCAAATTTTGTTTTATAGCGTGTAAGCGGGCACCTCTCGATATTATAAAGAAGTTGTGGAGCGACTTTTTAAAAGACCTCGGCCTGTTAGCCCTGAAATTGCAAAATCCGGTGAACAGTTCTTGTTGCATGACAATGCTCCTTCTCATAACACAGCTATCGTTAAGGAATTTCTTGCAAAGAAAAGCGTTACAGGTTTTATTAAAAACTTTTTAGCTATCCCTTTATTCGTCGGATTTGTCACCTATGGACTATTTTCTATTTCCCAAATTGAAAGAAAACCTACTTCAAGGGGCATTATTTTGATTCCATCGAAGGTACCTACATCAATGTAATGTGTGAGCTGAACAGTATTCCGGCAATTGATTTCTACAGGGAAAATTAGAAGCTTTATGACCGTGCTACTCGATACATAGATTTAGAAAGAGAGTATGTTGAAGGCTAAGGAGGAATAAAGTTGTTTTCTTAAGAGTTTAATTTTTTATTAATCTAGCTCTAAAACTTTATAGACGCACTATGTACACATATTATGAGGTGTTTTACTACAATTTTAAAACAGTTAGAATGACAGCCTCACTGTTTGAAACAATTTTAATGATTTGTTATTGTTACTACTTGTTACAGAGAACTAAAATTCATGCACATGTTGATTCTGGTTACGGTTTTAATATCGGGTCACGCATCGGTTCCAATATTACTGACAAGGTTCTTTTGGCGTCTGTTGAAAAAAATTACCCAAAGATTGGATTTATCAAGCCGATAAGTACCTAAAGCACAGAGTAAAAATTATCAAACAATTTTTAGATGGAAGAAAAGTTAATTTATTGAAACGGCCGGCACAAAGTCTGGACTTAAATCCCACCGAGATGCTGTGAATTGGCGTAGATACAGACACAAGATTAATGAAACAAAATATATCAATGAATTATATAAAGTAATAGAAGCTACACGGTGTAGTCCAGTGAAATTAGACGAAAATATGCCCAATCTACGAAATAACTTCCAGCAAGCTAAATTTTGGTATGTGCCTTTATTTGGTCGTTATAAACAATATGTCAAAAGTCCCGATTGATCCGACCGTCGCTAAAAATTATACAGAGGGTTAAAAAAAACTTTAAAAGAATATTAAAAAATAAATTTATAGCTTCGAAAATTCTCTGCAAAAAGGTGTTATAAGTTTTTTTCGTAGGAGTAATCGTTTTCGTGTATGTCGGGTTACCAAGTTTCAACCCCCATACTTCTCACAGTTTTGACAAGAGTAGATCCCGAACCCGGAAAATAAAAAAATTATGAAACTTTGTAAATATGTAAGGGATGTCCTCCTGAGTACAATGCAATTTGCAAAAAAAACTCCTAGGACATATTTTGTAGAGAATTTCCAAAGCTATAAAGTTTAAAATAACTATTTTTGTCGTAAAACTGCTACATAACGCTATATTCGCGGAAAACCGTTCTTTTTTTAACCCTCTGTAAAAAATTTCGCGGCGATCGTATCGATGGGGACTTTTGACATATTGTTTAAAACGACCAACTAAAGGCCCATACCAAAATTTAGCTGGCTGGGATTTATTCCGAAAACAGATCCCCATTTCACTAGTGTTCTATTCCCGTTCACCAATGTGTTCGTTAGATAAAATCTATGCAAAGACGTTGTACTGCAGTCATTAAACAAAATGGCAAGACGACAAAATACTAACCATACAGTAACTTGAAAAATGTTTCATCTAATATTCGTTCTCGAAAGAAGTAGGTACTGATATATTGAAAAGTCGCTGTTCATAAGTTTTTGTCCGTAATAAAACAGACTGAAGTTACTATTTACTATTATTTTTATTATCTTTTTTAATGTTCAAGTTAATTTAAAATTACTCTGGGTTTTTAAAATATATAAATACCAACACGTTAAAAAAGGCCATCAGGAAAATTAATTCATTTCCTTCCTACATAACATTACAGTCAGTAAACATGGATATACATATGTATACAGGGTGTCCGCGGGAAGACTGAACAGCTGGATATCTCCAAAAGTATTGGGAACAAAAAAAATTTACATGGAATTGCATGGTTCGAGGGGGCCAATTTATTAGCGTAGAAGATTTTTTTTTTAATTAGTATTTTAAAAGATACGATGGTCAAGTTCGGTTTTTCAAATGGAACTATTTTTTTTAAGAGATCACCTGATTAGTCCGTTCCAAGACAAATTCAATAAACTTTAATGTATACACTTTATTTCCACTGGTTTTTTGAGATATTGCGCTTGCAACTTTACTGATTTTTACTGGAAGAAAACCCGCTGGAATATCAAGCGCCGGAAGTGGTCTTGCTGGCGCCCCGGGTGGCATTGCCCGTTGAAACAGGTACCTACCTGCAAAAGATCTACGTCAGGAATGGCTGGCCCAAAGGCTGGACAATTCTTTTCCGTCAGAAATGCTACTTAGGTACCCTGCTGGAGCTGCCAGTTAGAACCGCATTAAAATATTTTAAATCCGGATTGATGCGGTTTTCTTCCCGTAAATTCCAGATTGAACCCGATGAAATATTTTCTATCGGTTTCAAACCGGATATGCGTGTAAAAATCTTGACGGTACGCATCCCGTGAATTATTTGCTCTGCCAATCCGGATCGCGACGGACTCGAAAGAGCTTGTGGCATTTCCAGATTGAATCCGTAAGATTTTTGATCCGCAATTTCAGATACGAAACTTCCGGGTTTATGCAAATGTCAATTCCTGATAGAAATTTATAAATTTCGCACATGCAAATCCTGTTTCATCCATCGATCTGGATATCCGCATTGAACCGGATTCGTTTTTGAACTGGCACAAATCACTGCTTGAAAATCCAGGTAGTACCGCATGGAACCAGATAGATCCAGTTCAAAATTCAACGCGGTTCTAACTGGCTGTTCCAGCAGGGTAGGTACATCTGCAGTATCGAGAAGCGTACCGTTAATGTTTCAAAACGTCATAAAATTTACTTAGAGTTTGTACGCAAGGAGAAGTAGGAAAATATGACTCAATTTTCAACTTCAATAGTCTTTTATTTCGCACTTCCTTCTACGCTCGGATGGCCGGTTCTTTTGGGAGGGATGCAAGTTCGATTGGTTAGGTTAGGAGGTGTGAAAGTTGCTAGACCAAATTTCAACCATATGGAGCAGATTGTATTAGGACCAATCGGATTTGCATCCCTCCCAAACGCCTGCTCTCTTGAAGAGGCCCTCTTCACAGCAATACCTCCTCCACAATGCCCACCTCCTCTCAGACGGAATACGTCAACGCATGCTTTTGTTTTCCAATAGGAGCTCGTGTTTATACTCGAGAGATAAGGGATCTGTTCGAATTTTTAAGGAGGACCAGGCGTCGACAGCGGGCTACCCCCTTTCTTCCTGTGTCTCTCCACGAGGCGAATTGACGGTGGACTGTAGGAGCATAGATGTCTGGATGCCAGTTATTGAACTCAGGAGACGATAGAAACACTTTATTACAAAACACGCATGTACTATATTAAAGTAAATCGTATTCCTCTCGGGCAGGAGTACTGATAATGATCGAACTTGCGCCTTACTTCGCGCAGACCGATTACACGGAGGGTAGTCGGGTCAGACACTGCACAACTGATACAGGGTGATTCTGGAGCTACGCCCGTCCAAGGATGCTGCCTAGTACGTTGTGGTGAGGATAACTCCTCGCAGTGCTTGACCGAATTTTATGGCTTTTTCCGGAAAAAGGTATGAATCCTGGGCCGAACGTAGCGAATTGTGGTCGACTCTCCGCAGTCGAGGGTAAAATATCCTTTACAGCGTATTAAGAAATTCTTTTCTTCGTCATATCAAAAGGGAATTGACGCCAATGAATTCCTTAGGTTTTTCGGATGAAAATCATAACAAATATCATGCAAACTGGACTACTTTGACACAAGCTATTGTAATACAAATAGCGTAGCTCCAGAATCACCCTGTATCATTTGTGCAGTGTCTGACCCGACTACCCTCCGTATAATCGGTCTGCGCGAAGTAGGGCGCAAGTTCGATCATTATCAGTACTCCTGCCCGAGAGGAATACGATTTACTTTAATATAGTACATGCGTGTTTTGTAATAAAGTGTTTCTATCGTCTCCTGAGTTCAATAACTGGCATACAGACATCTACGCTCTTACAGTCCACCGTCAATTCGCCTCGTGGACAGACACAGGAAGAAAAGGGGTAGCCCGCTGTCGACGCCTGGTCCTCCTTAAAAATTCGAACAGATCCCTTATCTCTCGAGTATAAACACGAGCTCCAATAACAAAACAAAAGCATGCGTTGGCCTCTTCAAGAGAGCAGGCGTTTGGGAGGGATGCAAATTCGATTGGTCCTAATACAATCTGCTCCATATGGTTGAAATTTGGTCTAGCAACTTTCACACCTCCTAACCTAACCAATCGAACTTGCATCCCTCCCAAAAGAACCGGCCATCCGAGCGTAGAAGGAAGTGCGAAATAAAAGACTATTGAAGTTGAAAATTGAGTCATATTTTCCTACTTCTCCTTGCGTACAAACTCTAAGTAAATTTTATGACGTTTTGAAACATTAACGGTACGCTTTTCGATACTGCAGATGTACCTACCTAAGTAGCATTTCTGACGGAAAAGAATTGTCCAGCCTTTGGGCCAGCCATTCCTGACGTAGACCTTTTGCAGGTAGGTACCTGTTTCAACGGGCAATGCCACCCGTGGCGCTAGCAAGACCACCTCCGGTGCTTGGTTTTCCAGCGGGTTTTCTTCCAGTGAAAATCAGTAAATTTGCAAGCGCAGTATCTCGAAAACCAGTGGAAATAAGGTGTATACATTAAAGCTTATTGAATTTCTCTTGTAACGCACTATCAAGGGATCTCTTAAAAAAAATAGTTCCATTTAAAAAACCGAACTTGACCATCGTATCGTTTAAAATAATAATCGAAAAACAAATTCGTCTGCGCTAATAAATTAGCCCTCTCGAACCATGCAATTCCATGTAAACATTTTTTTATCTCCAATACGTTAGGAGATATCCAGCTCTTCAGTCTTCCCGCGGACACCCTGTATATACGTATGTTTGTAAGTATATGTGCGTCACTGTATACTGAAATTATAAACTTACAGGTATTTTGTTTCCGTCCGGATCCTCTACGATAACATCGACATTTCCCTTGCCAGCAGAAAATGTTTCTACCGTGAAATTAGCTGGCACTCCTACAATCGGACCACTTGGCTCTATACCAGGACCATAAGCACGTACTCTGTGGAACAAATTAGTATAAAAGATTAGATTCTGCATCATGTGTAAAAAGTACTCCAATTCTTATCATATTAAAACGTTAAAAGTATTTATTGTCCAAACGAAATAAAAAAGAAATGTAAATATACTTCTTATTAATGCGAATTAAATTCAATCAATATACAGCTGTTTTACATGTCAGTTAAGCTTAATGAAAGATAACTGAAGAATCCATATAATCTCATACTTTCTAGTTTCTTGAAGCTTTGTACGACAATTATAATTTGTTTCAAAAGAAAACACTGCAGCTACCAAGTAAAGATCTAATTGTAAAAAAAAATATTTTTATTCAAAACTATAATTAATGTAACGAGAAATTCGCATAAATGGCATATCTCGCAAAAGCTTTTTATCATCCCCATAATGCACTAATGAATTTGTGGAAACAAACACAAGTATATTAATTTATTTACTACACCACTAATAAATAGAATGGCAAATTTTATAACATTTGCATTCATTACTAACACAAAACTGTAGAAACTTCAGATTATCATATTTGCACAATATCGCACAAAACCTATTTTTTTTCATTCCACAGGGTGTTCGGCAGCACGTGGTAGAAGATTTAAGGAGTGAGTTTAGACATCAAAATAATACGAAAATCGAGACCAACGAAATTGCGGTTAAGGCTTCGTTCGTCAGTTAGAAGCATTTAAAGATTTGATATATTCCGTCTGAAACCGGGCAAACCGCTTGACATCGATGTACGGTGAAGAAGTTAGGAGAGGGGTAGAACAGTGACATTTAAAGTCACTGCCGTCTCGAGGTCACGCATTTTGGAGAAGGTGCGACGAAATTTACGACACTCCACATGGCCACACGATCCTGCGACTCTTCATCCAAAATTATAGAATATCGCTGAATCTGTCTACTCGCTCAAATCCATTATTTCCACTGTATTCACAGTAGTCCGCTGTTTTATGCACACGCGCGCGCACACATACACACGAATCGCACATAACAGGGACTCACACCATACAAAAAATATCGGATTTTGCGGAATGCAACGGGTAAAAAACTTAACAAAGAAATCAAAGTTACTCACACTGAAACACGCAAAAAGATATGAACTTTACCCGCACTAAACACGACGCGAAGGAAATTAGGTTTGCACACACTCAGTCAAGTGAAACTAATAATTCCTAATAAATAAACTTGAACTAAAAACTCACGAGTTGGCTGGAAAATTATATACGATACTTGGAATATCGGAATTAACTTATCCGAACGAGCGTGTGAGACACCGCGAAGTAGACAATCATCCAGACGACTCACGAGTTATCTTTTTAATTGTCTGAGCGTGTGTAAATTTCATTTTTTTGGAGGGGGGGGGGTCTTTTTGTGCGAATAAACTTGATTTCAATTTTAATTTTTTCATACGGTGCAGTGCGGCATGTCTGATTTTTCTTGCGGTGTGAATCCCACCTCCCACACCTAGCCGAACACCTTATGTAATGTTTGTGTTATTTTTATCTCTATTTAAGATATTATATAATATCATGAAGGATTAGAAATCGTTATTCGTAACACATCTTTACTGTAAGTCCGACTTGTTATATAAAAGGAAACCATGCAAACAGCTTACTATGATTAGGAAAAGATTTTAAGCTGCATATTCCTTATACTATAATAAAACTGCACCAACTAGACTCATGTAAATTGCCACTTTGAAATGCAACACCATCCAATGATTTAAAAATTTTTGTTATTTAAGTTAAAACGGTACCGAAAGCGAGTCCTAGTCGGGGTAAGGTACCGAATCTGTCAACATTTGACTGTGTTTTAAGGGAGAAACCCGATATAAACGTGTCGATGAGTAAAAACTGTCGACGAAATTCGGTGTCAATTGTCGATGAAATGATTGTCGGCGAGGTAAAGGTAACACAATTTCCGCAACGTGTAATTCGACGCTTGAAATCTACCTAAGTTTAATCCTTGATTCACTGGCAGTGCCCACTGTCTCAAATCTATATCATGTAAAATAATTTTTCGACTTCTATGGTATCTATCCTGGCTATGCATGGGGCTACCTAGCGACGTGCGCTTTAGTGCAGCCAAGGCCAGTTGGAGTCATTTGGGAGCCCGAGCTCCATGATGTTTACCAGAGCCGCGCATAAGGGGAGCTCCAAAGCCAATGACAACGTGGGCGCGCAAGGGATAGGGAAAACTGTAAGAGTGTAAGTAGCAGCGTGCGGTGCAGCCTCGTACCCATGGGCTGAAATAACTGGCCTTCGGGGCCCCGAAGAATCCCAGTCACTCAAGCCTATCGTACGGGTATGAGGCTGCACCGCACACTACTACAATTTTCCCTATCCGTTGCACGCCCACGTTATCATTGGCTTTCGAGCTCTCCTTCCGCATATCTCCGGTGTTTATCATGGAGCCCGGGCTCCGAAATGACTCCAACTGGTCTTCGCTACCTTACTGTAATTACTGGACCGCGGAAGTTTATGCAAGTGTGATAAGCCGTAAATATGCAAAATTTATACACGAAATATGCAGTAAATGTGCATTTTCATAGGGATTACGAAATTCATAGAATTTTGTGGAATTAATATTGTTGCAGCGGTGACGTGTTTCCTCGTTGACCATTGTTATTTATTTCCAATATATTTAATTACAGTAATACAATACAATATTCACAACAACTATATGCTTGTACAATATGAGATTCAGAATATCTTGTTACGTCCGTCCACTATTCGGTCGGTTCAAGATTGACAGCAAATTAACAATAGCTTCGGTCGGTCTTTTCCGACCGTCATCTAACTTCAGACACGAGCACCAGCAGGCCATGGTTGCCGCTATATATCGTGCTCGCAATAATATGTTTACACATTTATCTATATGTTGTCAAGTTTTGAAGATAGTTTTTGTCCACAATCGCCGGGGAGATAATTTATGACTGAAATCACTCCGGTCACTTGACATGGATTTTAGTAACCCTCAGAGACCACACTGGATTACGTTAACCCAGTTCGTCCGGAAAACACTTGGCATTACTGAACGGCAAAGTATGGGGAGTTAGGACTTTGCGGAAAGAAGTTTGATACCTCATCCACAAATCCCCCTGCAGGATTGCTAGTATATCTGAAGTAGCCGAGTAAAACCATTGTAATGGTAGTCTGTCGGTTACATTCACTCAGTGTGCCTGAATCGTTAGGGAATCCATTAAAAGTGAACGTCAAGAGAATATTTTTTCTTCGACAAGTTGTTATACATATGTACAATAAGTACTTGTGAGTTATCAACTGTGAAATACATGCTTTTTGAAAGATATAAACGTTCATATAAATAAATAATTCCATACAGTTTGTCAACTTTACTATATTTATGGAAGAAATTATTCGTTCAACCATTTCATTGTATTATTTTAGATTTTTGTACCTGATTTTCGTTAAATACAGGCATCTTTCCGAGATTTTCTACATTACAGCCCTCTGTTGTCCGCCATTTTAGATTTTCAAAGCCATCAATGAAATTACTTCCTATACTGTATACTCAATGCCAGTAGCAGTTATGTCCTTATTTCAACGAAAAAGACAATTTTTCACACATAATAGTTGTTCGGTAGAAGTAACTCAGAAGGTACTCAACTTCACCTCACCAAATAATTATATTTTTTGGAACCACTCATAATAACGTATTTTTTCGCGTAAAGTATGACTCGAAACCTTTTGATTGCTCTATAAGTAAACCCTCATATCCTTTTCTGAAAAACTGTGATTAAATGAAAAAAAAAATTCCAGAAATTTCACAAACTTGATCTTTTTATTTTCAAGATACCTCAAGTACCAAACGATTTATGACTAAATCACTTATATATATTCTTTTTCCTTATTGTATTACGAATCGATTAAAGGCAAAATCATTAAAAAAAAAACAGTTCAGCACATCCAGAGATATAGTTAAAGAGCCCTCTGGGTTACGTTAACCCATGTATGCCTGAATCGGGCGACATTGATAGTGTGGTCTCTGAGGGTTAAATTCCTAATCCGTAAGCAAGTTCTGTATATGCCAGAAATATGCCTACGTGCAAAATAAAAAATTTATTTTAAAACATTCTAATGACAAAACATATTTCCGTCAAAGTCCCACTTCTTTAGTCCTTTCCTATAAAAATATGTATTTGCATAAACTTCTGAAGTCTACGAGTTATCCAAAACCTCATAATAGTTTATAACATTTTCTACGACATGTACTTGAAGACAATCTTTATTATAACTTATAAGGCCAAAAATAAAAAAGAATCAACATATCCGTATTTCTTATTCTAGATGGTAGTTTACACGTGCGAATACAAGAAAATCAGTTAATATTTTGCCAGAAAAATTTTCAAAAGTATGTTAATTTTTAGTATATTGTTTAAACAAATGAATTTTTCTAAAAGCTGTATAGGGGAATGAATTTGTCTTTTAAAAACATAATTTGAAAAAAAGATATTTTGCTACGCCTAATGCTTTCCGAGATACTCCAGAACAGGGTTGGCTAACTGGTAGCTCGCGAGCCACCAGGGGCTCCTCCGCCTTGCTGCTACGCTGAATGGCCCCCCTCCATACCTACCAGACTTTGACGATTGCAGTGGATTCCTTCTTCTTTTCTTCTCTTTTCGGCTGCGATCGTCAGAGTCTGGTTGGTATGGAGGGGGCCGTTCAGCGTGGCAGCAAGGCGGACGTGCCCCCAGTGGCCTGTGAGCCACCAGTTAGTCAACCCTGCTCCATAAGATACATTTTCAACCTCCAAGTATGAAAGCTGTTTTCGTCCCTTCATAATGGACGATGCTGATAAAAAATGTATCGAATATTTTCGGCAACTCTAAAAATCTGCAGAGTTTCGTCAAAATCGATGAGTAGGGGTTAGATATGTTCCCTTGTAAGACTATAGACAGTTCTGATTTATTTTTTCACGAAATGAATAGTAAACATGGCAATGTCGATGGGAAAGGAAATAAGTAGGTATAGCAATAAGAGACAAGGGGATAAAACGAGTAGAAGACAGCCATTGAATAGATATTAAATCCAATGCATCACCTGCATCATCGCGAAAATTGCCAAATCATTCATATCGTACCAAGGTGGCTACAACACTTGGATATCGAATTTTAAATTTTACTAATGTTTTCGTGAAATTGGAAAGCATGTAAAGTGAAAATATTGTGATGGAAATGTTACATTGTCTGAATCAAGGGCGCATAACCCCGATTTCAAAGTTGAAATTTCGTGTAAAAATTACGAGTGAAGTGTGAATTCGTGCTCGCTCATAAGAAACGAGTATGAGGTAATTGTGCATACAATAAGAGTATCAGGAATTGGTTTATTAAGGTTAAAAAGCTTTGTACGATAATGGATCCGCCATGATTAATATTTCAATTGTTTTACGACACTATTGCGTCTAATTTACATACGACCGCAAAAACTGTGATATTTCGTGATTGTGATATTTCTCTGGCAAAAATAGCACAGCGGAAAAAAACAACTAACGACTGAAGCTGAAAACTGATGAACCATCTGGCATTACTGTTTCTGGAGATGGGTCATGAAAGAAAAGAGGGTTCTGTTAAGAATTCGAAAGGCCACGGGGTTATGATGCGGACGTGTTCTCTTTGCTATTTTTGAGCTTAAGAATTTCATTAGCACGATTATTGTGGCTGTTAAGCACCTGGTATAATAAACAGGGGAAACTCCAAATCCCAGTTATGACGGGTACCCTTGGAGCCTCTTCTGGCGCTCAATAGCGATTGACGTATCATAAACCCCCTGGACAGGCGGCGCACGTGAGGGTAGTGTCTTCCGCGCACGTGAGGGTCGTGTCTTCTGCGGGACCTTGGGGTCTGTCTCGGGGTCTCGGTACGAATTTCTCCCCACTGCATTTTGCTTATGCGGAAAGGCGAGTGTGGACAAAATTCGGGAAACCGCCCAACGTGCCACATTTAAAATCTGATTGGTGAACGAACATTTTCACCCTGCTCGGACCTCCATAGTAGAGGTTGGTGGTGGGATAAACCGAGGTCTCGTTAGAGGATTCGCGGAGGAGGAAGATCAGAACTCAACTGAGAAACATCACCGAAAGGTTCTCGACTCCTGTCAACCCTAGAAACGGCCATACACATACATACTTATACTTTGACTCTTGTCGACCATAGTAACGGTCAATTGTAATAACCGTTGTTGTTTTTAAAATCGAGCGTGTTACTGAACCAGCGTCCATCCACGTAACAATTACGCTCAAAACAGTTCAGTTCTCTACATTAATAAAACACTACATGGGTCATGTTGTGGATATACTCGTGAGATCTGGTTACTACTGTTATGTCCCGAAATTCACTTTTAAATCTTTCTTTGTTTTTATTTTTATTTTTTTTTTTTAATAATAAAGTTAATAAGATGCGCATCGACAACGCGCAGCGTTCTGGGAAAACCCTCGTCGAGCGAACTCTTGCTTACTGTATTTTATCTTTGATAATGGATACCTCTGATACTGGGTCCGCCGTCGTCGCGACACTTGGTCGCTGCACTGTACTCAGATCGTAGGACTGTGCTGAAGTATCAGCACTGTTCTCGGAAGCTCGTTTGAAAATAAGCAAGGGTCCTCATACCTTGAAAAGTTTTATTTAATGTAAGCGGCAAGGGTGCGTCTTGACAATGCTTGAGCATTCTGGGAAACCCTCGTTGAGCGTACTTCCGACCTTCGAATAGTTGCATCGAAGACGAAATTGTAAAGGAGTGTCCAGAATGTGAGAATGCGTGAAGACGAGTGTACACCGTTTGGGAATTAGGATCAGAGAAAGTAGTAGATTGGCAGCGCCCAAGTGTAAAGTATGAAAGGATGAGGGCGCGAATACCTAATGACATCATGCATGGTTGCTGGGGCATGATAGAACTGCAGCGTCAGCTTTTTCGAGCGGGCCTTGCAGCTGGGCGTTCCTGACCGCGCGAAGCTGGAGTCACTCTTTGTCGTACAGTCGCGGTGAGCCTGGCAAGGTGTGCGTGGAATTTATAATTTCTTTTCTTTAACTACTAATTGCACTTCGAGCTAGAGATTCCTAAGTTTATAGTGAATGGACTCAGAATTCCACGTTAAACAGTGTTAACTTCACCGTGTTTCATTTTCCATTTCTATAAGTTTGAAATTTATACTCTTTTATTATTGTTATAAGATTTTATGTAATCGCGTGAAGATCAATCATCAGTTCGATCTCAGTCTAGTGTTTCTTTTCGTTTTACTACTGTTCACTTTTAATTATCATTACCGTGTGTAAGTGTGATTTCTCCTTTCCCAGGCACAGAGTATTGTATTTAACAAAAGCGAAAATCAAACGACCGAAAGGCCCAATTGTAAAGAACCGACTGATATAGTGGTGAGTTTCGCATTCTTTCTTTAAGTTAGAAAATCAGAGTATCGATTGGCGAGCGTCGTCTCACGTAAAATAAAGTTTATCAAAACTTACGAATGTAGAGGTAACGGAGGGTCAACATTGGCATTAGCCAGCGTTCTGGGATTACCCTAGGCTCTTCAGTATCTCTAGTGCTTAGTAAAAGGACTTTATACTCAAGCATATTTCATTTAACGATAAACCTCCTGATTCCTAGAAATCTGTTGGTGCGGGGCCTGTATAGGACCAGATCTTTCACCCACAATCATTATCAAAATCCTTTACCCAATTAATAAATAATTCGTACTGTAACGCGCATAGCCTTTCCAGCGGAATCGATTTTTAAATACCGAATACCCGCGTCTCACGCCTACCTTTTATAACTGCGTTGCACTACAAACCATGCGAATATTGGGTACCACGTCTAGCTACCCACTGCAGAATATCAAGAGTGGTCAGCAACACATGCCACAAGCAGCAATGCAGGTCATAAAGAAGCTACCGGAAAAATGGAGGTGGATGGGATAAAAAAAATGTTTATCAGATCAAACCAGCAGCATAAACTGAAAAATAGGAGGTATGTCGGAGATGGAGATAATAAAACATTTAACCCTCTAGTGCATACGCCTGCCTTTGGGCGGACACCTGTTTAATCCAGGAGTTGGGCTCCTATAATTTTTTTTCAGAATTCTCATTTGTCAGCCTTATCTGCTTTGAAGTGCATTTTTTAGCTAAGCTCGCTGCGAAAATTATTTGTGAAGCTAACAATAAGTAAATCAAATAAAGTACTTCCCAACACCGCACAAGAAAAAAAAATTATTGGTAAGTAGTTTGTGTAGTGATCTATCGAAAACAATAAAGATTTGATAACAAAAAATAATTTACACCTGACAAGTGAGGCTTGGCCGGTAGCCGCCTTAAGGCGGTATCATGTTAGTAGATCATCCTGAGCTAGTTAGAGTGTTAGTTTATCACCCTAATAATTGATGCGTGAAAATTTTTCTTGTGCACCTTTTTAGCTTTTTGTTCATGAACTTTGGTACCTATATATATATATATATATATATATATATATATATATATACTCACAAAAATTTCAAAAAGTACTGAACAAATCATTACGATATTTTAACTACAGTATCCTTGAACAACAAGAACGAATATAGGCTATGTTTTATGACGTAAAATACAATTAACCTGTACAAAAAATAGTATTTACATAAAGAAGGTGATTGACTCGGCCGGCTCGCGACGAATAGTACGCGACGCGACCGCCAGGCGGCAACCGGGCCAAGCGCTTCTCACAACAATGGATCGTAGCAATAGCAAGCATTAAAAACTGTCGGATTGAGCCCAGAAGAAATGGAGAAAATCCTGCAACTGTACGATTCAGCAGAATCGACGGATGGTGAACAGCGTTTTCAAGCGATGTTGATCCGATATACGATCCTACCGACATGGATACATATGGAGAGGAAATCGGCAACTGTCTGGCCATAGGTGAATCGACTACTGAATTGCAACCACTGCCAGGACGGAGAAGTTCTGAGTCTGTTGTGTTTGTTGTGCCAGCAACACCGGCTACAAGGAAGCGTCGGCGTGAGGCAAATGTTGATTTGCCAGTTGAGAGCGTGATCATTGGCACAGCTGCTGAAATCAAACCGAGGTCAGACAATTTCTAGAAAATAAATTGGCGAAACCGACAACTTCAACTACACATCCAGCAGATCAACTTTCGAGGTGCCAAAAATCTGCCCGATAGTTTCAAAGCAATCAGAACGCCATACGATTGTTTCGAGTACTTCGTTGATGTTAAATTTTATAAGCATATCGCAGATCAAACTAATTTATATGCCAGAAATAAAAACATCAACACCAAGTTCATGTACCAACACCTGCAGAGATTTGTAGGTTCGTTGGTATTGTAATGCAACTGTCAGTGATTCGCCACTATTCAACACGGGCATATTGGGGCAAGAATAGTGAGACATACAATGCCATGCACTCAGTTCGAAACACTGCGTCAGAACTTGCATTTCAACGATAACGCTCAAATAATTGAAGACAAAACCAATCGGAATTATGATCCACTGTTCAAAGTTCGGGCATTGATAAACATTTTTAATGAACGCTTTGGATCCGTACAGTTGCCTCCACGTTTATGTGTGGACGAGCAAATATGTGCGACTAAGATGAAAAAGAATCCAGTCCGCCAGTACATGCCTGCTTTGTTTTATGCGACTCCGCTGGATTTTCTTATAAGTTCGAGGTCTACGCCGGCGCGGGCGATAATATCCTTCAGGAAGGCGCACCAGACTTGGAAGCATCAGCTAACGTGGTCGTACGATTGTCTCAATTGATACCAGATCAGCTCAACCACATTTTGTACTTCGACAACTTTTACACATCGTTGTCGTTCTTGGTTTACTTGCGGAGCCGTGGAATCTTTTCGCTTGGTACAGTGCGGGAGAACCGCATACCAAATTGCAAATTCACGAAGAAAAAGAATATGACAAACAAAAATAGAGGATATTCCGAAGAATATGTCGGTATCGCCTGTGGCGTAGAGATTTCGTCTGTGATGTGGAAGGACAACAAATGCGTACGTCTCGTATCTACATATGCAGGCACTGAGCCTTTCATAAGGCCTGGCCCAACTAAGCAGAGCACACCTCAAATTTCTCAGTACAACAGAAAGACAAAGACAAGAAATCAAGTGGACTGCCCATACATAATCTGTGAGTACAACGAACATATGGGCGGTATATCCATATGAAGACGATGAAATGGAGCAACCGAATTTTGTATCATTTGTTGGATATGGCCATAGTGAATTCCTACCTGTTGTATCGCCGCATTCACCTAGGAGACGAATACGTTGACAAATTCGATTTCCCCGAGTTCCGGCTAGAAGTCGCTGATACGCTTTGCGGCATAGTTTCGGTACCGGATGCACGAGCTAAAAAGGCAGTCGGTCGTCCACGCAAAACTACCACCTTTTCTCCTCCACCTTCAAAAGCAATCGAAAAGACGTACTTGCTGCCAACGAATGTTCGGGAAGATGGATATGAACATTGGGCCAAATGGTTGGACCGGTCTGGCAAAAAACCCTGCAAATTCCCTGGCTGCAAAGCTGAGACACAGAGCATTTGTGTAAAATGCAACGTTCATTTGTGCCATGGTGCGAGCAGCAAACTGTGCTTATCTAAATTTCACAATGTACAATAATTAATAATTGTCTATTCTATCATAAATTTATATTTTTTAACAGTTTTTCATAGTTTTTCACCAAAAATAAAGTATTTATTTTATTCAAAATACTACTACATTTTTTGTACTTGTTACATGATCTCACCTTAAGGCGGTGACCCAGACGGCTGCCCTGCGGAGCCCAGACATCCTCCAAATTGAAAATAGACAACGGATTCATCCACAAATTAGACTAGTCTAATTTTTCCAACTGAATTAAAAATCTATGCACTAGAGGGTTAAAGCAATAGTCGATTCAAATTCATATCAGAATATTCCTGCACAGACACAAGAATGTGTCAACTATCAACCACTTCACAACAGAATAAGAACAAGCTTACATATGGTGAAGAAAGAAAATAACGGCGTCGGGGGAAATAATTAATTTATTGAATCTATCAGGAATACGATGTGGGCTAACAGTAGATATACTGTGCCTATCCTAAGTCAGGGTGAGGGGCTGATATCACGGAGGCGGGTGTTGTTAATCGAGAGGGTGTCGTATGAGGGAGGATCGAGTTCGTGAGAGAGTGGGTGTAGTGGGAGGGGGTATCGAGTTCATAGGAAGGAGGGTGTAGTGGAAGGGGGGATTGCTCAATGACGCTGTGCGAGCAAGAGTTGGTGGTGGGATTAATTGTAGTTAGTGATCCTCTAGGGAGTAATCGGTATAACCGCAGCCATCTTGGAGCAAAACCAGAAATAAACATATCTATTTCTTTCTGTCAGTATTTCTCTCTCCCTCTCTCTCTCTCTTTCTGTCAGTATTTCTCTCTCTCTCTCTCTCTCTCTCTCTCTCTCTCTCTCTCTCTCTCTCTCTCTCTCTCTCTCTCTCTCTCTTTCTGTCAGTATTTCTGTCTCTTTCTATCAGTAGTTCTGTTTCTTTCTTTTTTTACAGTTTCTTTCTCTGTCTCCTTCCGCTTTTGCTCCAAAATCGCGGCAACCAATCAGCGACGATACACGTTGTTCCGAACACTCCCTAGAGGATCACTAATTGTAGTTGGTTATTAGCGCCATCAGTTGGATGGTTAAAGTACATACTTGGGAGCGTGTCGTCGCCGCCAATCTCCGTGTGCGTGCGGAGATCGGGGTGCAGGCGCGATCGCAAATGATTCGCAAGTTTGGGTAGAAAGACAGAGAGAAGATAGAGGGTGGAAAATGAGCTGGAAAATCGAATTACGTTTTCGGAAGAGTTTGCACGTTTCATCCCCCCCCCCCCACCCACCTCTTCCTCATGATCTCGGTACGGGGCATTGATCATGCTTATACGTTGTAAAGATTGCGTAAAACGGCTTCAAAGCCATTCTGATCATCGCGACGAGAACTACAGGTGAACCACAATTCGGAGAAAGAGAAGGAATCACAGCGCAATTTGATCCACGCACGTCGAATCGTGTACGTGTGCGCTCTTCTTACCGCGGATGCTGCATATTTCAGTACCCTTAGACATACTGAGAAGCTATAATTATTCGAGGTCATGTTCTGAGTATTTGATACGAATCTAATTAGCGTAGTCTTTCCCATGCTACATGAAAGAATTCGACATTACGTTCGTGCGAACCACTAAGTAAAACATAAAGCGAGATGCAATAACGATACCGGGTCTCAGTTTGGGTATGCGGGGGTATAATAAATCGGACCACGCATCCGCTTAGTGGAGATCGAGGAATATATTTGTAGGAGCCGGAAAATAGGGAATGCCGTGGTGGTGCTGGGACTCGAACCCAAGCCGTCTTCGTGCTGGCCAGCCGCCTAACCGATTTCGCCATGCCGAGTCCCGCATGATCCCTTAATTCTCAACTCCTACTTAATGGATGTCACTTATGTGCCTCGCACCATAGGCCGTTTCCCAAACGCCAATGCCTACACGTTACTCGCATAAGTGCTATAAGGCATGGATTTGTTCTTGAATGCGTACGGGGTTTTGACTCGGATGACTCCGATGCCGTGCATAATAGTGGAATGCAGAGATTGGATTGGAACAGTGTAACGAATGCTTGCTCCTTGTCACTAAGTATATGGGCACTCAAAGACTATCGGGAGCTATAAATCGACATTTGATATCACTCAAAAGTAGTGTTGAGGTAGCGCAAACATACGTTCCCGAGAGAGAAGCTTGCACTATTGGCCAATACGCCGCCATTTATCTAGTACATAAAACAACCTTGTTCTAAGCACAACCCAACTAACGGAGCGCCACCTATCTGCCCAAACCTGCACGATAGATCGTTTCCCAACTAAACACCTACAGTATGCACAAGGAATGTTGTTGAAAAATACAGATATTTATCCAGAAATAGAATTTCCGAAATATTCGTAAAGCATGTATTTAATTGTTCATTTTTTATTTATCAAGACATGTTCTGTGCAATATATGTTACTTACATAATTATTTTGAGAAGTGAATTAAAGAAAAAGTAATCTGTCAATGGCAGGAAAAGATACGAGGCATTTCAGTTCAAATATCGGTTCAGCAACCCGATAACCTAATTCTTGCCTATGCTGTAGGATAATAAACCAACAGCAATGTAACCTATTGTTATACGTATTTTTTATTACATTTATACAGCCAAGCTTGTACAGGAAGCCTTGGAAGGTTTTAAGCCAAAATTTATAATGCAAGGTACATAAATGAGTGGTAATAAAATTCGTCGTGCAGTTCAAGTTTCAGACCTCTTACATATCAAGCAATTCACTAATTGGTTACTTTTAGACCACGTGTGCAATTTGTTAAAGCAAACTCATCAGAAGAAAAAATCAAAGGTAATTATGATATTATATAAAAACAACCAGCTACGCTCAATTGCAGTGTTTTAATCGTTTCGGCAGAAATTATATACGCAATAGTATGCGCAACTACTATTAGTAATTATGCTAGAAAAAAGTAACGAATGCCAGAATATGGTTCTTGCACAACTTACCGTGGTGGCGGCGTGCTGCAACCAAGAAATAAAATATTTTATTAGTAATACATTTTTTATAAGAATTGAATGATTGACCTTGTAGTAAATGTTTTCGCGTAATATATCTAACGTAATGCAAAATTAGCATGTATGTTTCATACAACATGTTACACTTGTGAGGAAATATATTTGTTCCGAAAAAAATTAAAGATTTTCCGTTCTATTCAAACCAATCCACTGTCACATTGTTGATATATGCATGTACACATACATATGTTAGCGAGAATACAAAATGAATTCATTTTTGTAAAAACTCAAAAACGATTTATTCTGTTTCAAATTAGGAATAAAACTAACATTTCATACAGGGTGTAAACATAGTCACATAGTTAGTGTCTGATCTGCCTCCACTTTACTGTAATAATGGCTTAAAGTTAGCAGTATGCGTTTGAAGCGGATAGTAGCTCGACCATATTGGTGAGACAAATGGGCCCTTCACACGGACGTTCTTGTGTGCACTCTTGCGCGCCACACGCCGCACAGTGGTCGAAAATCGAGAAATCCTGCCCAAAACATGAAGGTGACATTTGATTTGTCCAAAAATGGGTGTACTATGGTTTTCGAGGTCGCTGATTACGAATCTGAGGTCAAAATTGCAAAAAACAAAATGGCGGACCCATTATGACGGATGCGCATATCAGAAAAACATCAAATTTGGTCTAAGCTTGGTATCAGCAACCAACAACTAAATCCCGCTTCATATATGGAACTGAATGGAGTAGTTCGACTAAATATACGTATATTTGATGTAAATCGAATGTAAAAAAGTGGGATTGGTTTTTTTTTAAAAAAAAGTTTTTTTCTTCATGAATTTTTCTCAAACTCTTTTAAAAAAATTGCCAAGGCAAGTTTGCAGCGCTTATTGCACCATTAAACTTTTGTTTGAAACATCTTTTTCTGTCTGTCGTACTTTAGGAGTTATCCGCGAAAAGGCGGGAGTGCCTATTTGACTTTGAGCGTACTTTTCACACGCTTAAAAAGCGATAGGGCACGAATGAAACATACCGCTGATCTTGTCTTGAGCCACTCTATACACCCACAAAGTTGCATTCCAATCGAGGAGTCCGGATACGCTGTGTTCCCATTTTAGATCCGCATTTACGGAAATTCCATTTGTACATTAACTTATTAAAAAATGTGCCAGCTCCAAAGTTGCAAAAAGTAGCAAATGGAAATAATTTTTTCAGACTCTCTACACTTGTGTGAACAAGTTCCAAGAAGCCCCAAGGTAGAACAAATCGGAACTTTTTTTGAGGGGCCGTCAAAGTACAAAGACTGTAAATTTTTGTAGTATATTTTTGATTCTAGGCAATCAAATAATGTATTTAAGTTTTAGGATCCGTGTACTTACAGTTCATGTTGGAATCAATCACAGATTGAATATATACCATAAATACTGCCAGTAAAAAATGCCACAAACGACAGACACAGACGAGTAATGAGACTTCGATCGTCAACTCACGCGTATGCACAGAGGATATGAGTTGTGTGTGTGTGTGGGGGGGGGGGGGTATTGTTTACATTGGACAAATGAACAAAAGTCATGAACAGCTCTGATTCTTCTTATCTACTATCCACCTTGCACTTACCGTGATGAAACATTTTTTTAAGCACTTTCAATTTTGGGTTTTGTCCAGCTAGATAGCTCATTTTGACCACTCGCGACGGCTGTTGGCTGCCGATACAAAGTTTAGACTAAATCTGGTGTTTTTCTTATATGCACGTCCGCCATATTTGGTCCGGCATTTGTTTTTTTTTTGCAATTTTGACATCAAATTCGTAATCAGCGACCTCGAAAACTCCACGATACCAAGTTTAGACCAAATTTAATGTTTTTCTCATATGCGGTCCGCCATTTTTTTTTGCAATTTTTACATCAAATTCGTAATCAGCGACCTCGAGAACCTTAGTCTACTTATTTTTGTACAAATCAAAGGTCACCTTCATGTTTTGGATAGGTTTTCACGATTTTGACCACTGTGCGCCGGCGCGTCACGCAAAAATGCGTGAACGCCGGAGTAAAGGAAAGAGCGCGCTCCTTCGTGCACGCCAAAAGGTTATACCCGTCACTACTTAGAGACAGTGGGTTCGGGCTCCCATTTCTACATCGACTCCACATGTTTTTTTCCATGATCCAGCGCAGTCTTGTATTGTGTACCACCTGCCCCATGTATATTATCAATCTGCAAAACGATCGGCAGGACACGATCGCGATAAACGTTCGCGAAAAGTATACGAATTCCTCGATATACCTGGCTTATAGAGGATCTCATAAATGCTGTTCCTGTAGGGCACACTGAAACATCTGTTTTTACAAAGCTACATTTGGTTTACCCGAAGGTGCTATAAATCAGTGGTGAGCAACCTTTGGTCCGAAGTGGGCCACAAGTGGAAACCTACTACTCTATGCGGGCCGCAACATTAAATACTAAGACTGTTCGAGTACTCGGAAAAAGCGAGCCAAGCCAAGTTCGGTTTTTCGAGCCGAGCCGAGCCGAGTACCCGTTATCTACGGGAATGTAAATAATGGTTCTCAATAAGTAATATGAATAATTAAAATGTAAGCTATAAATGGAAATATTCTGTAACTTTTGAAAATAAGTACTAAATTAAAAAAAAAAATCTTAATTTTTTTGTGTATTTATGAACGTATTCATACACTTCTCTTTATGTTATCTTTCTTTTCTTCGTAACCTAAAATATTCGAAACATTCGTATTGCCCGAAATGTTCAAGCTTCAAGCTTCAAACTACTCGATACAGTCGGTCTGCTCGAAAATTTCGATCTGCTCCAAGTATATTTGAGCCGTTCGAAAACATTCGAGCTACTCGGTTTTATCGAACCGATCGGTTCTTTCGAGCTGCTCGGTTTTTACGGGTACTCGGCTCGGCTCGGAAACCGAGTCTCGGCTCGGTCCGAACTTCAGACTACTCGAATATTCGAGTACTCGAACAGCCTTATTAAATACATAAATATACTAATCAAAGAATTTTAATTTATGGGATGAATTTATAATTTCTAACATTGATTTACAATAAAAGTTTTTTTTTTAAATTTGATTTACTGTTTATTAGTAATATATACACAGTAATATGTACCTATCTACATATTATAATATAAACAGGTATAGGTACGTAGATTTTTCTAATTAAATGAAATTAAATAACTATTGAAATTTACTTAATGAGATGCTTGCTTCTGTTTCTCATTAACGAGCTTCTCAATATTGGGTGCGATACTTAAAACTACTACTCTAATACAATTATTTAATCGTTCGTCAGCGAGTCGATTACGACGATCACTTTTTAAAATTTTCATTCTCGAGAATAATTGCTCACACGCAGATTATAATTATACAACATTAGAAAAAGATAATTTTATCCTATTTTTTGGCGCAAAATTCATTCCGATATCTTTTACAGTTCGAAAGATATACGCAAATGTTCAGGCGGGCCGCAGGTCAATGGCTGCCGGGCCAAATGAGGCCCGCGGGCCGCGGGTGGCTCATCACTGCTATAAATTATGGAAATGATTTATTACTCAGTTATAACGACTGTAAAATTTTACAAGGGCACATTAAAAAATGTCCACATGTTTCCCCGGCAATGCGATGGCAAACGAAATTACAGTTAACACATGCACTGTTGCGACGATCATAATTATTACTATTGACGGCAATAATTACGATTTCGTTGCTTGTTTTAATATAAAAACTAATATTGATAGACAATAAATACACGTAGGTATGCAATTGATATGTTATATGTAAGATAAATGATGAAGAGATGTAATATGCAAGATGTTTTGAACAAAAGGGGCAGTCTTCTGATTGTGCGTGATACAGGTCACATTTTTCACCCACTAACCTCGACTCCAGAAGAGTGTCCATAAGAGACAGAAAGATACTTAGAAAAGGAAAACGACACTTGAAACCAGAGGTTTGGCGTGGCGTGTGGACTTTCCGACAGTGCGCAAAGTTCTGAACGGCGCGTCGCGCCTGGCAGCCAAGCCTCTGCGAGCCGCTACAAGCGGCAGGAAATGAACGCGATTTAAGGGACTTTAAAAAATACGAATTTCACTTTAAAAAATACAAAAACGTTTCAAAAGTGCTCAATCTGCTATTTTTTCACAAAATTAGAAGCTTTTATGATATAATTAACGATAATTATCAATTTATTCACTTGTGTAAAGTACATACAAATTAATTAATTAAAAAATGCTTTGGATAACTTAAAAGTAAATTTTCTGCGTCGTCATTGTTACTACTCGTTTCCAATAATTCCATAACGAATTCGATCCATTTTGAAAGTAATCTGGAGGTTATTCGATGCCATTAAACTGCACTTACTGCACTGCCAAAAACCTCAATGCCATAAAGGTTGCACTCGTGCAGGACATTCCTTTGATCCGAATGCGAAGTTTGCACTACACCAGGGCAGTTTTTGGTCGCCGAATATGATACAGGATAGGGTCGTATGTAATCCAATGTAATCGATGCTAGGGAATCTGCACTGGCGTCGTTCTGGTACTGCACTGGCATGGTGCTAGAGCTGTACTGGTATGGTGCTAGAGCTGCACTGGTATGGTGCTGGACCTGCACTAGTGCAGTGCCAGTGCGTGTCTGCCGAATTCGCTAAGTAGTGCCGAGTATAACCTTCTGGAGTGCACGAAGGAGCGCGCTCCTTCACTCCAACGTTCACGTACTTTTGCGTGGCGCGCCGGCGTGTTGTGCGCAAGAGTGGACGCAAGAGCGTCCATGTCCGCATTTCTCATCAGATGTCTGTGAAAACGGCGGCAATCGATAATCTTATGTTTCTCTGATCAAAATAACACCAAGAACGACGTAATTCGAACCATAATGAATTCGATGAAAAATTGCTTTCCAGAATCTCAAGCTAATTTCGTTAAAATTAATCTGATTTACATGACATTTGATATGGTTTGCATCGAAAAAATGTAATGAATCTCGATATCGATACGATAAAGAATAAACAATTCAGTTTCTCAGAAACGCAGCGAATCAAAGTCGGCGCCCCGGAGTCGAAGGTGAAATTATTCATTACAGAATACTAAGAAATTCTTTATTCTTTATCATATCGATATTAAAGCGGCACCAATGGATTCCCGGCGTTCTCCCGATTAAAATTATACCAAATGTCATACAAATCAGACTACTTTTACGTAGACCCATAAAGGGTTGTAAATTAATACCGAGGCCTCCAACTCAGATTACACATTCAGGGGGCCCTACGTATGATTGTTTGGTTGGGTAATGCGTGGGAGGAGTCATAAGTGCAGCTACCCCCCTGTGGTGGACACGGGGTCAGTTTGGTAGATCGCATCTTCGAATTACCAACTGAGCGAAAAGCTGCCCAAGAAACGTGTGCAGAACGCCCCCCCCCCCCCCGGCCCTATGTGCATTTCACGGTTCGGTAGTAACATGATCAGGACACTGGAGTCCTTATTGATTACTTTTCATCATAATATGTGCATGTGAATGCATCCGTATCGCCAGACAAGTCCATCGGATGAAGGCCATAACTTTAGTGTTTTTACCCAAAATCTTAAAAATTGACCGTCATAGTGGAGACAGCATATATTGTCCGATCCGAAAACAAAATTACACGCGAAATGTCCTTATGGGTGGCCACTTTTGGCGGGTATTAGAATTGGATGCGAAAAAAGTTGCAAATCGAGCTACCCTAGTATTTACCCTTTGCGGCTTTGTCTCGAAATATTCCTGATTAAGTGGTTTACCAGTTGTGGTCTCAAGCCGGGATTATCGCGACATGTGAATTACCCTTCAATATTTTGAAGATACACAGAGACTTGTTCGGGTACTTGAATATTCGGGTAGTTTGAAATCCGAATCAACTTAAAACCAGTGCCCGAGCTGAGTCAAATACCCGAAAGAACCGAGCGGCTTGGATACAACCAAATAGCTTGAATTTTTCAAGCAGCCCGAAGGAACCGGACCGCTCGAACAGAACCAAGCGGATTGAATTATTTCAAGCGGACCGAATTTACGTATTGTAAGTGCTTCAAGCAGATAGGATAGAAAATAGGTTAGGTATACCTAACCTAATTATAATATAGCCTGCGGAAGTTTATGTAAATGCATGTTTTTATAGGAATGACTTAAACAAGCGGGACATTGACAGAACTATGTTTCATCATTAAGAAGATGTTAAAAATATATTTTTGAAGTTACACATTTTGCATATTCTGGATATACGTTGCACATTCTGCATATTTTTAGGTGCGAAATAAAAGACTATCGAAGGTGAAAATTCAATCGTATTTTCCTACTTCTCCTTGCGTACAAACTCTAAATGCATTTTTTTACGATTTGAAACATTAACGGTTCGCTTCTCGAAACCACAGCTGTACCTATCTAGCATTCGTGACGGAAAAGAATTGTCCAGCCTTTGGGCCTGCCATTCCTGGCGTAGACCTTTGGCAGGTAGGTATCTGTTTCAACAGGCAATGCCCAACGCGTACCACCCGTGGCGCGAACAGGACCACCCCCGGTGCTTGCTATTCCAACGGGTTTTCTTCCAGTGAAAATCAGTAAATTTGCAAGCGCCATATCTCGAAAATCAGTGGAAATAAGGTGTATACCTGCACTCTCCAGCGTGGGGGCCCCTGACCTGTGATGCCAGATCGGGGGCGGGTTCCCTCAAGAATTTCCCCCACCTCGCGCACACTACGCCGGAGCTGGGTGTCTGTGAGTTGGACTCCGAAGCGCCGAGCTCACGAACACGCCGCTGCGGCGTAGTATGCGTGAGGTGGGGGAAATTCTCGAGGGAACCCGTCCCCGATCTGGCATCACAGCCCCTGACGCACCTGCTGCCCCTTCCAATCTTTCTCTCGCACAGCGTACCTTCCGTTGTCAAGGACACCGCGCAACGCTAAGAAGGCTGCCATGACGGGCTAGTCCGGCTAGCGTCGGTTAGCGTCGCGCGGTATCCCTGACAACGCGGACGAGAGTGAGAGAACCCCAAGCTCCCGCGGGAGTGACCTTGGACAGCGCTGGTGTATACATTAAAGCTTATAGAATTTGTCTTGGAACGCACTATCAAGTGATCTCGTCATAAAAATAGTTTTATTTTAAAAAAACCGAACTTCACCATCGTATCTTTTAAAATAATAATCGAGAAAAAATCATCTCGGCTAATAAATTTGCCCCCCCCCCCCAAACCATATATATTTTTTTTCTCCAATGCGTTAGGAGATATCCGGCTGTTCAATCTTCCCGCGGACACCCTGTATAACAGCTTGATACGTATGATATATAATTATTTCTTATAATAGTTTGTATAATGCACATATCATGCGAATGTGTTGATAAATATACTGATGAAACAAAATTATATGAATTTTCTAATCCCTTCGGGAGTCCTTATATTTCTTGTATTTAGTCTGCACATACATCGCATACATTTTGTTGATTTATTGAAATTCGTTTTATTTTGGCTAAACAAGTAAAGAACATATGCAACAAAAAGTGAACTACAAGCGTAAACAAATAAAATAAATAAACAAAAACTTTATTTTAAAATTTGTAAAGAATAAACACTCAAACTCTGTTTTTTATTTTCTTGAGCCTAATTAGGTTTTCTTTCCCAATTCATAACTGGGCCATCTGTTTCCTTCTGTCATTAAACGAAAATGAACTTTGAAGTGTGGCGTCTCTCTACCACCACGTTCTTTTTCTGAGATACGTTTCTTTTCATACGGTTCTAACTTTCATATTTCTAAATTCTCTTACTGTTTACAACTTCCTGTCTATTCTTCTACAGTTCGTTTCTCGAGGGTTTCGCCTGGGCCTGGCGTTCGTCAAGAACATGTGGCGACCAGGCCCGCGCGAGCCCAAGCGGAGTCGTTTCTCGCGTAGCTTTCTCTTTTACCGATCTCAGCTTTTCTTCAGTGTCCTCTCTTGCTCTTTTTCTATTTCTTTCCTTCACTTTTTCCACCCCTGGTTAAGGGTACGGTTTGTGAAGACAGTTAGTCGGTATCGAGCAGCTGCTGTGTAACTTGCCGATAACGTCACGCGAGTCTCTGGTTATATTGTCGCAAGCTTTATATCAAATAAATTGAGTGTGTTGTTAGATGGAGTCAGACATTATTTTACTACATACCACCTCAGAAGTATATTTTAAATACGATTCTGTACACTACAGTTTTATAAAAGAGGTTAAATGTAACCTCTTGTATGTTTGTATCGGCATTATAGAAATTATTATAACAAATAATTATATATCATACGTATTAAGCTGTTGTACCTACTATCCAATTATTAAACTTTTGAATATATATGTCACTATTAACATATGAAACTATTAAATTATAAAGGCGAGGTTCAGCAAGCTAATTTGTAAACAAATTCGTCGTCTACATGGTCGCAGGGGTTTTTGCGTGACAACGTATACAGGCAGTGAGATATTTGGTATTATCATGACCAGTGTACTGAGACTACTGGGCGATGGTACAAGAAGTAGAAACACACATGGTGGCATTCTAAAATCAAACAAATAAACAATTTCTTTGCAGATTACAAGCCAAAATAATTAAAAATCTCGAGTTTAGTAAAAAGGACACTGATGATATTAACACCATGAATAATGCTCGACAAGACAAATCTAACACTGAAAGAACTCGGCTACCTCAATCCGTTTCGAAGTTATGTATATGAAGAAGAATGTGCATTGCTGCGTGGAGCTTCAACTTCTTCATATGTACCTATTCATGTTGTTAATATCATCAGTGTCCTTTTCACTGAACCCGAGATTTGTAACTATTTTGGCTTGTAAACTGCAAAGAAAATATTTATTCGTTAGGACGTCGTCGTTTGTGTTTATTATTTATCATTGTTGGCTACTGCATTACTTACTTTGTTTGTTTACGCACAAATTGACACCAGAATTACTTTGATCCGGTGAGCCGTACGCCCGCTACTGCGTTTCTTACCATACTAAATCCCTCGAAATCAGAGTTTCGGGGAGCGGATCCCCCCGCGGCCTAATGACGTCATTGCGATAAGACTTCATGTGAGGCATGAATCCTGAAGACCTACCTACGTAATCGTATATTTATATTAAACGTACTGCTTATTGTTGATGAGTAATAATTTAGGGTGATCATTTCGTGACGCTCACTTTCCGAACATGAGGGGCTAAATTGTACAGCCGGATCCAGACCTGAATGAATATACGTTGAGCAAGGTTGCACGCGCACGAATATTCTGATGTCGACGGGTGAAACAGTAGCCAGGGCCGCATGCTTCTACATCAGAAAGGGTGAGCGTGAACGCTTATGGTAGTGCGGACGTGTCATTCGTGGTGACTCGACGCATGCGGCCCGACTCGCGAATGCCGATGAAGGCACATGGCCTGAACCGGCCGTTCTCGGTTTTCTTCCACACATCAAAGGAAGTTTGGAATGTATTGCGCTCAGCGTGGAAGATAGAAGCAAATGAGATACTTTTCTCAAATCCTCGATGTCCCGGATTTTCATGATATTGAAATATATTGTAGTCCATATGAAAGTAGGAAGGGCTAAGTACTCATTTTTCTAGTTTCGAAATTGTTAGATAATAAATAATTGTTTCGGGTTCGAATAGTATCGTTACCAAGTCCAGCCAAGATGTTGATACCTACAAAGGATCGAAGCTTTTGAGTACGTATCATTTATGTATCGATACCTTCTGATACCTACAGTACTCATACGTGCTTAAGATGCCATGATACTTCACCGCTAGGTATCGATACTGCTTGAGCGGTATCACGCTCATCACTAATTTTTATGAAACCCACCTTCAGAAATGAATTTTAATGACCTAAATTATTGAAGACATGAACTTGCGTCTGTTTTTTAATCATGAAAGCTGGATCTATGTGAATGAATTTAATCCATTGCTAATATTGTCATGAACAGTTAATGAAAAATAAAAAAATTACATTTTTAACAATATAATGCATTGATCATATGATAGACTTTAAACCTCTATTTTAATGAATAATTTGTCTTTGTCGCGGGACGATCACCGCTCTCCGTTATTCGTTCTCTCCTTCTCTTTGTTTCTCCTTCTTTCTCTCTTTCTCTGTCTCTCTCTCTTGCTATCTCCTACTCTGTTCTCTCTACGCGACAGAAAAACTGTAAGGCGCTCTCGGAGAAAGTCATCAGGCTACGTGCACTACTTTCTGTATATTACACGATTAAACACCGGCTGGTAAAACTCGTAAAATAAACCCAATAATTTATCAGATTCTATATTGGAATCTAAAACGATCTTTCTGATCCCATCACATAGTCTTTCTTTTCTTCACTACACCTTGTATTGTTCTCAATTCATACATCCTGACCGACTCGCTGCTGTATTAAAAAATCACACCAGATTACTCGCGGGGAACGGCAATACGCTTCGTGGAGGGATGCAGGAAGAAAAAGGGTAATCCGCTCACTGCGCGTGACCCCGCCCGTATTGTCTTCCCTCTAAATTAGAGACGTATTCCTTATCTCTCGAGTATATACACGCGCTCGAATATCAAAACAAAAGCACGCCTTGACGTATTCCGTGCCAGAGAAGGTGGGCTTGAAGTCCGATTGGCTCTAACCTAACTAATCTGCTCTGCATCCGTCCCAAACGGCCACTCTCTTGAAGAGGCCCTCTTCACAGCAATATGTCCTCCCCAATGCCCACCTTCTCTCAGACGGAATACGTCAACGCATGCTTTTGTTTTGATATTGGAATGCGTATTTATACTTACGAGATAGGGGATCCGTGTTTAATTTGAAGAAAGGACGACGCAAGCGGAACCACGCGTAGTTAACGGACTACTCCTTTTCTTCCTGTGTCTCTCCACGAGGTATAATTCTTTCGATGGCATCTTTACGACTGCGGATTGGGCTAAGCTAAGCACAGAAGTTGGCGAAGACAAACACATGGCACTTTCAACCCCTCCGCATGCGTCATTCGTGCGCGCTCATTATCAGCCAGCTCAGCGTATACACATTCAGGTCTGGATCCGGCTTAATACGTTGTCACGTCAGTATGAAAAATATGCTAAATATGCATCGTGTATAAAAAATATGCAAAATGTATAAAATCAAAAATATAAATAGTTCTGGCAATGTCCCGCTTGTTTAAGTCATTCCTATAAAAACATGCATTTACATAAATTCCCGCAGTCTATATTATAATTAGGTTAGGTATACCTAACCTATTTTCTATCCTATCTGCTCGAAGCACTTACAATACGTACATTCGGCCCGCTTGAAATAATTCAATCCGCTTGGTTCTGTTCGAGCGGTCCGGTTCCTTCGAGCTGCTTGAAGAATTCAAGCTACTTGGTTCTATCCAAGCCGCCCGGTTCTATCAAGCCACTCGGTTCTTTCGGGTACTCGGCTCTGCTCGGAAACCGGGTTTCAGCTTGGTTCGGATTTCAAGTTACCCGAATATTCAAGTACTCGAACAGCTCTAGGGTCCTCACATCCTAAATAAGTAGGAGCTGGTAGTGGTGATGATTTTTTATTAGTCTACCCGAGGAAAAATTATCATCTTAACCGTGGAACACTGTACTTCCCCTTCTTTGGTTATACGTGAACGGTCCGCCCCAACCAGAATGCATACAAGTGGAAGAGACTATACTTCCTATTAAAGACTATTCCCTCGAAGATAAATTTAATCAAATTTCAAAGGAGCATTACAAAATAGCCAGACATCATTCCGACCGACCGGATATGCAAACCAGAAAAGGTGTTCCATCCTAGGCATACTTTAACTTTAGATGGCAGGGGATGCATATCATCGAATTTATCATCCAACCAATACATTATATTATACATATGTATTATACTCATGCGAGCTATTCTTTACATGACGTATCTGTAAAACAGATAACGGGGGAAAAAAGTAATTTATTTTATCACCTTACCTATTCCGATTAGTACGTGGCCGAAGAGGTGCTCCTGACTTCAACTCTGCATTAGGATACTGAGAGAGGTACGTCATCATTGACATTTCGTCTACGTTCGGGTTAACCATTTCCTCTGGTTTAATAAGCTATAAGACAATAATAAAGGAAAGTAAAAAACTAGATAGGTAATGTTGATTTCAGCAGTTGGAATAGTTTTACAAATTGTTATGTTGAATAAAGGTTATATAGGAGCGCAATTAGTGAATATATCAATACTCGTTTAAGATTTCAATACTGGTTCAACTTAAGGATGAGCAAAATATATTTCAAACGGTATTCGAACAATGAATACCTTACTGTTTTGTAATCTTACATGTACTCAAATTCTAAATATATTAGTACTTAAAAAGATTTCATTATTACAGGTAGCCGCAAGGAATATCAAACATACAGTGCTATTATATGTGCGTAAGAGCTCAAAAATCTTTTTTATTGTTTATCTCAGGAACACTGCATCTAAAACTATATTAACCGTTATTATCAGTTGAATCTGAGCGAGCTGACAGCGTCGCAAAAATGAACGAGATTACAGTAATCGCCCGTTATGAGTCCGATTTGTCCGCCCGTTCAGTGTCCGGCGACTATCCCCACCATTTCTTGGAAGCCTGCGGACGGGAGTGAGAGAACCGGACAACGAGCGAGAGGACAAGAAAGCGTCGACACGAAGTTGCTGTCGGGTACGAAAGAGAGAAAGCATGATACTTTGTCTCGCTCCGTCTTTCAGCTGGAGGGGCCCGCACGCGGGTCGAGCCCAAGCTCGAGTTGAAAGTCGCTCGTTGTCCGGTTCTCTCACTCGCGCCACTGGCCGCGCAGAACCATGTCCGCAAGTCACTATGAGTCCGCCGCCAGCCCCGTTTGACGGACTCATAACGGGCGATTACTGTATGTATACGTATTTCTCGTTCGACCGCGCGGTGCCGTTTCATCTTCGCCGGGTTTCGCCGGTCGATCACGCGATGATTCACAGCTTATGCAAAAAATAAAATTCTTTATTTTCTTCATCGAATCAATATGGCAGTGACACCAACGGAGTCTTTACGTTTTTCCGATGAAAATCATACCAAATGTTATTTAAATCGGACTATTTTTAACGAAGGTAATTTTACATTACGCAAATAATTTTTTCCTCTAATTTCCTTAATTATGGTCCGAATTATATCGTTCTTAGGGCTAATATCATCGGAAAAACATAAGGAATCGATTGGCGTCACTTTTGCAAAAATCTGATTAGAAATGCAGAATTCGAGATTTGTCGCTGCTTAGTGCGCAACATTGTATGACCCCGCTGATTCGAGTATCGAAGACCATGAGACTCAGCGAGGTGCGTGATTGCTGGCGGTATCGCCTTTGATGACTCTTGCCAGAGAATCAGACTGTATTTTGCATCCTGTTTTTTTTTTTTTTTTTGACATTTTGCAAATGGTTGTACTCAGAAACTGGAAAGATGACACGGAACCGCGCAAAATTGAGTCACAAGAGAAGCTCGGTTATGTGAACATTCCGACTTTTTTTAAACTCCGCAGGATTGTATAGGACCTCGATGGAAGTATGAGGCAATTTTTCGTTTGTACCTATTTTCGGTTCTTCAGGGTGAAAACACCCTTTAAAAGTTAATGTGTGATTTCCTTCTTTCCTGTATAACTTGAAAACTACAGTAGATATAGACAAATTATTACAGTGAAAACATAACGGCTTTTTATAACCTATAAAATTATGTAATGAAATTGTATAAAATTTGCAATTTAAACAGGAAAATGTTCCCCACCACAAATTTTAAAACACTTTGATTACATAGTTTTATACAGCACAAAAAACCATTAATTTTGTTTACAACATATTTTCTATATATCGTTTCTAAGATATACTGAAAAATAGGAACAGAAATCATTAACCTTTAGAGGATGTTTTCACCCTGAAAACTCGAAAATGGGCATAAACAAAAAATTTCCTGATATTTCTATTGAGGTCCTCTACAAATCTGCACAGTTTAAAAAAATCAGAATTCGGGTACCTGAACTTACGTAAGTGTAGTTTTCGTCTGAATAACGGATATTGAATTTGAACAATAATTTTTAAAATGGCGGCTGTTCAAATCAAAGTAATGAGAATTTTGACAACTTTTTACCCTTTCAACGCTCGAAACACATAGAAAACATCATCGGAGGTGATTAGTAATTGAGACGAAAAATATATGTTTTTTAACCATATGTTCCAAGTTTTTCAAGACGATCGCGTCAGTACATTTTTCTAAATTTCGACAGAAGTTTACGAAAATATTGTTCTTAGAAAAACGCGTTTAAAGTTTACGTGATCCGCTCAGATAATCCGTAGTATTGTTCATTCAAACCTCTGTAACTCATTGTCAGCTAATTTCAAGTTTTCACCAAAAAACCTTCGGTTTGACTTTTTGAGCCGTCCAAAGTAGAAAACCCCCTTTGTCATATAAGTCCAATCAAAAAGAAAGACATCGCCTCGACAACATTTCCTCGTCAGTTTAATTGCCGGTAAAAGAAAAAGCCGTTGTGTTTCAACCGCGCCTTAAGGACCCGCTGCAAGCATTTATTAAAGATGTGTCTTTTACGTCAATGCTTAGGTAATATTATATGGGAACGAGTGATTTTGAGTATAAGAAGTGTACAAGGTGTGTAAATTAAGTAATGAGACTGGCAACGGAGCATTCGATCTGGCAACACTTGGGATGCGGGACTTGGAGGGGCGGCAGGTAAACATGTGACATGCGATACGCTCTCAATCCGAGTTTGGACTCGCTAGAGTCATTTGGTTGTCCGTAGCGATTTTTTTCGTGTTACAGTTTTTTCACTTTTTTGCTTCAGACTTGGGCACAGTGCAACGGAAACTTTTGCAAAACTTCAGCGGACCTACGGAGACAGTGTTATGTCAAGGACCCAGTTTTTTCAGTTGTTTAAGGCATTTTCAAAAGGAAGAGAGCCAATTGAAGATGGACCACGCAGCGGAAGGCCTTCGTCTTCAAGAACCAGTGAAAATGTCGACAGAATACGGGATCTTTTGCGTTCAGATCGTCGGTTGACAGTCAGAATGATCGGGGAAAAATTGAATTTGGCTCACACTACCGTTCATCAGATTTTGATCAATGAATTGGGGATGAGAAAAATCTGCGCAAAACTGGTTCCGAAAAACCTTTCGCAGGACCAAAAGGACATCAGGAGGAAAAGGTGCGTTGACTTTCTGAAATCGATTGAAAATTATCCGCATTTTCTGGAACGTGTCATTACTGGTGACGAGTCTTGGGTGTTTGAGTACGAAGAAACCAAGCGCCAGAGCATGAAATAGCACACTTCAATCTCTCCAAGGCCTAAAAAAGTAAGAAAGAGCAAGTCGAAGATCAAACGCATGCTGATTTGCTTTTTCGATAACCAGGGAATCGTCCACAAAGAGTTTATGCCTCAAGCCCAAACGGCCAATCAACACTTTTACCGAGAGGTTCATGAAAAACTTCGAAAAAGGGTCATGTGTGTGAGACCAAACATCAAGAACAACTGGGTGTCGCATCACGACAATGTGCCTTATCACACAGCAATTTCAATAAACGAGTTTTTGGCCAGTAAAAATATTCCTGTGACACTTCAGCTTCCTTATTCGCCTGACTTGAGTCCTTGTGACTTTCTCCTCTTTCCGAGATTGAAAAATCACTTCAAGGGACGTAATTTTGAGACACTCGAAAACATTCAAACTGCTGTAACCGACCAGCTGAAAGTTATTCCAGTATCCGAGTTCCAACACTGCTATATGGATTGGAAGAACCGTCTCCAACGCTGTGTGGCTTCTCAAGGAAGTTATTTTGAGGGAGACAATATTGAATTGTAATTCTATTCGAATAAAAAAATTGAAAAAAATCAGTCTCATTACTTAATTTACACACCTCGTATATGTTATATTGATTCTGATAATGTTGCTGTATCGAGCGAATCATACCAGTGTGGATGTTTTCGAGTTTCGCGGCATCATCATTATCCGGAAATATCGTTGTAAAAGAAAGGCTCATAAGAGGGCAACGTGGAAGATGCCAATAAGACCATAGAAACGACAGAAAAACACAATATTTTCGGAGTAAGTGTTTCAACTTCTTGCATTTGGAGCATATTTAAGTTCTGTGTAAGGAATGCTTGAAGAGTTCTAGTGATAGTTGTTAACATTACAGAAAATATTAATATTAGGGTTCAGCGTGCGTGTGCGTGTGTGTGTGTGTGTGGGTAGATGTATAAGAAGTACGCGCTTGCGTAATAGGCGACCGTGACGCGACACGCGAATGCGCAGAAGATAACGGGCATTATCCTACAGGACGTAGTTGTGATAGTCTCTATAGTAAATCCTCAACTATCTGTAATATTACTTTTAAATATATATAAAAGCTCATCAATAGTGACTATAGTGACATAATTTTGAAACAAAGATCTCATCATACATGATGCTATTAAAGATTATTATGTATTATTTTGATATCCTAATATTGTAAGGCCATATCTTTTTCATTCAAAACACTACATAGAATTTGATAGTGTTAATTATATTAAGAATATTGATAGTAACAACATATAACAATTCAATTTTTTACTGAAAAAAATGCTCTGTCTACAGTAAATTTTTTTTTTTTTTAAGTACTTCAAATGGATGTGACAGACCCAGTGCATAAATTGATGTCCTGAAAATGAGCGCAAGCTCTGTTGAGTTAAAATTGATAAATCCGTCGCTATAACTTTTTTTCATTAGATATAATACATATAATGTGACTTCTCCGAAGATAGTATTACTTTTAGATGAGAACACTTTATGAAGAATAAGCATAGGAGTGTATTGAACGCAGGTATACGGTATACGGTATGTGTTCAGTATTTATCACAGCGTTCTTCAACCTTTTTACACCTGCAAACCAGCGAAAAAAGGAGAAATATTTCGCGGACCGGTTGACGGCTAAGACAGAAATAAAAGCCAATGTAGATAGTACTTTATTTATTAAATCTAATGTTATAAAATTAGAATTCAATTAAATTTTTTTATTTAATGTAGTGGTTACATGATGGGGGCGAAAAATTTCGCTGACCGGCATGACACTGGTTCGCGGACCACCGGTTGAAGTACACTGATTTATAGTAACAGATACAAATTAGCCCGGTTACTCTATTGGCTTTTTGAGGTTTAAAACTGCGAGACAAATAAAGTAGAAACTGCCGCTTTACAAAAAGGAGAAAATGCTGCTTTGCGTCACCCTGCGTTCAATGTGCATCTACTCTAAGAGTCTGATCGTGACTTCAGTTAATCTTATTAATTATAGAATAGAAATTTGTACATTCTTAAAACTCGATTACTGAAATAATTACAGTAGAGCGTCAATTATCCGAACCTCGATTAACCGAACTATCGGTTATCCGAACCAGTGCTGCATCATCGCTATCCCCAACACTTCTTCGAATCAGTGTAGTGGTACCGATTGATTGATTGACTTTTGCGTAATATAAATTTACGCAGTAGTACTCTCGTATTTAATAAGTAATTTTAGATGTAATTCCTATAGTTATAAACTGTGTAAAGTACACGCATGCTTCATTCTCCGAACTGTTCGATTATACGAATAATTCGAATTTCCGAACCACCTCGGTCCCAACTAGTTTGGATAATTGATGCTCTACTGTATGTAGAATTTAGCTAATACGGTACTATTTGCCATTGTTATAAGTTAAACGTATCTAACGCTTAAAAATAGGTTTACTTAATATTTGAAGTCGATACTGGTAAAGTACACGAACCTGTGGTATATTAAGCCAGTCGTCAGCCAATCCCATTGCTTCAGAAGCATTTTGTAGTGCATCGTTTGGATTCCAATCTTGCCAATCAGGACAAAGACCTGGTGCAACAGCATCTACAAGTGCGCCAACTGCACGCCCATCATTCCAATGAGAAGTGAAGTTGGTAAGCTGTAGATCCGGTAGTTTGGATTGGATCCAATGCATCAATCGTTGTTTCGGTGTTGCATATTTCTCGTCGTCCTCCCCCTCCCACGTGGGCATCGAAATGGAATAATGAAGTATCAAAGTCCATATTAGACCAAGGATCAATTTCAATTTACAATCTACGATGTCCGAAGAATCTGTAAAACATTGTTTAAGTCATAGAGCAAATAAAAACAGACAGAACATTATAGTACGAAAATGTAAGTAATTATAATAAAAAAATATGCGCATTCATTATTAAGGATTCTATGCATTACATTTCTACACAGAAAAATTAGTTTCCTAATAAACAGAACATCACAGAATTTGATAATATTTTTGGAATTTATGAGAACGCAACCTCGATCTAATACTTGCAAAATTTGTTTATAACCATCATGTTCCAAAAGTGTCTTATCATCCTTAAACAAATTTATTTGGAAGGGTTGGTCTTTCTGGATCAAAATATAAGAAAAACTAACTCCGCACGATTGGTACAGTACATACTGCCTCGTTAAGGGCACGCAGATTAGCCCTGTTGCAATATGAAATACACTTTGTATTACGCGCCAATATCAATCGCCAATCTTTGTGGATGGTGCTGCCAGTTTATGTAGAAGGCGCTGTCCAAAGTCGTATACGCGTACACTCAGGGTTGCGAGGCGGTTCAGTACGCCGTACTGTCATACAGGGTCAGCATTTTATCTTGCATCCCGCGCTCAGGCGAACAGATAAAATGGCAACAGTGCCTCACGGACGCATTCCACTACAACCATGCACCGACCCGGCGTTCGGAGAGCTGCCAGCGGCCGCTGCACAGCAGTGATGCCCGGCTTCGAAAATTTTAGGATGATGTCTTTCAAATTAACGTCGCAAAGAGCTATTCGGAATTTCCCGGCCCGCGTTGAAAAATTTGGGCCCTTTTTCGTATAACTTTTGAACTGTAAAAAATATTGGAATAAAATTTGCGCCCAAAAATGCGGAAACATTATTCCCTCTTAATGATTTAACATAATTTACGATTACTTAATTTATCTTTTATTAATTTTTTAACCATAATTGTTGTGAAAAGCTTTTGCAAACTGTTTATTTGATACTGTATTTAATACTCTTTTAAAATTCGTGGGGTTCATAAAAAATAAGCTAGATGTTTCTGTACCATTACTTTCAAAAATTGAGAAATTAAATTTTTATTCAATTATGTGTTAGTTCTGTAGACCTCAGAATGTATTGTTCTGGTTTTCACTTTATCCTTAATGCAGTGCGTGTGTAGGTCGGAGGTAAGGGGTAACTAATGGGACGTGTCTTTGATTGTAGCGGTGTTTGAATTTTTTTCAAAATTTTTGTGTGTGAATATTTTTAACCTTTTAAGGAGGTAGACACGTCACGTGACCTAACCGATTTGGCAAGTCGGTATTACAGCAGGGTTTTTTCTGCACAGAAATGGTAACACCCATAGATACGCGGCTGCCTGGTGAACGCGAGAGGGAGGTGTTTGCTATTTCCATATTTTATTCTGAATGTGGAAATAAATCCTCAGCTGTTGCGTTGTAATTGTAAAAATTTAAACGGAAAGTCTGCTGGTAGTGCAAACGAAGAAAATTCATTGTAGGGAGGACCGGGTTAGGTTGTAACATGGGGTAAATTGTAACATAAGTGAAATCTTTTGAACGACAAATCTGGTAACCCACAGCATGCGAGAGCTGCTTGACAATATTAGCACCGTCGGTTTTCGTGACGCAAACGAGCGTTATGTATTCATTTTGTGGTTATAGCCCAGAATTATAGTATGTAGAGCACGTAATTGAATTTTGTCTTAGCACGTTTATTTCAATTAACCGTCATTAGAAACCGTTTGAATATTTGTTTCTTGGTCGCAAACGAATCAGTACACAATGGTTAATTGTAATGTGTACGCATTTTAGTAATTTGATGTTTTGTTTTTCGTTTGCTGCGATAAAACGCAAAAAATCAAGCACAGGGTAAATTGTAACATGTTTCTACTTACTCCGCTCTAAATGGAGATAAAGCAAACATGTTACTTACTGACACACCGGAAAAAGATGCTCTAGACGAAAAACAGAACAATCGAGAATCGAAAAACTAGAAAAAAGTATGAAGATGTAACCGTATTCCGTAACGGCTACTAACCGGACGGTGGGTAGAGTGGCTGAGTGAACAAGACGGGTAAATTGGCTGAAGGGGTATTTATTACGTCGCGTGTACAACGGAGCCCGACCAGGTCTATGCTGGCTTACAAGAGGACGCGGCGCGGCGCGAAGATCGTTACGAGTCGGCGGGTGATGAAGGAAGGTGGGGTGTGGTCGTTCTGGTGCCCGGCTGTGGTCTCCACCAATGGCCCTGACCGGGAAGTCTTGAGCCCGATCGCCCAGTGCGTAAAACCCGCGGGAGATATGGAGACTGTAGGATCTCGACTTGCGTCTATAGGTCGGCGAACTCGCGTTCCTCTAGGGGCCGTGGAGGTAGAGGAATCCAAAAAGACACAATGATACAGCTTGTAGTACACAAGAGATCACTGGGAGAGTTCTGACCGTTCGCCTGTAACGCTCGTGGTAGACTCTGCCTGGCAGGCCCTCCGCGCTAGCTTATATGCAGCGCCACGCGAACTTCGCGAGCGAGAGCGCCGCTCGGCGCGCAGCCATCTCGCGGCCGCAACGTCCCACCGTTATAACTCGTTAAGATTGAGTTTCCTAGCCGCGCCCAGCGGCCGCGGCCAGCGGCGGCGGCCGGCAACCGCGGCTGGTAGCCCTTGGCGGCGGCCAAACTTCGGCCGCGCAGCGTCCAGAGTCCCACTTTGGTTCGAGCGCACTTGAAAGGGTCTACGGCCGAGGATTTATACCTGCTTCAGAAATAAAATTTTTTTTTTTCTTTATCGTTTCGATATGGAAGTGACACCAATGGATTCCTTATGTTTTTCTGATGAAAATCATATGAAATTTCCTGTAAATCGGACTATTATTAACGAAGACAACTTGAAACAATATAAATTTATCTTTCATGGAATTTCCTTCATGTGGTCCGAATTACGTCGTTCGTGGTGTCAGTTTCATCGGCGAAATATAAGGAATCCATTGACGTCGTTTTTGCAAAGATCTGATGGGAAAGGCGGAAATCCTGGATATTTCTGACTTTTTAATGATATTCGAACCCTTTCAAGGGTCGAAACTCATAACATTCGGTGAGGCACTGCGAGGGTTTGACCTCGTCACGGGGTACCATGCGGCATCTAAAGAGATGTGTCAAAGGACAGACGCCGCTGGAGAATCGCCCTGTATGTAGTATTAGAGTAAAATACAACCTGCTATGACATCCAACTAAATAAATTCTACACCAAGAAGGCTCGAAGCTTTTATAAAATCAAAACGCAATCCCACAAATTATTAAAACAAATTATTAATACAAAAAGTTAATCAGGCTGATCGACCAAGCGTCCGACCAGAGTCACGGTTTATGACCATATTGTCCCACGAGACGGCGCGGCGGTTAATAACAGTACCTACGTCCGGGTCCGAACCCATCGTACGTACTACCCACCGACAGAGTAATATACGGATTAACTCATTGCGAGACTGAAGAATGCCTAAAATTATTAAAGACGGCACTACCTTCTTGACTCCCCTTTAGAAATGCTGGCAAACAGATGTTGTCGAAACGCTCTTGGGAAAATACGAAATTATCGGACGAAAACAACGAATGAATTCCCGCTTTTGTCCCAACGCACAGTGGGTGTCAATCCCAAGAATAGAGAAAAAATTCAACATGCCACTTTTTTCACTCAAAATGTCGAATTTTATGAAGCTACTTTATAAAACACTAGTACTGCATGCGAAAAAATCGATAAAAAGTTTAAAACATCTTCGTTTGTATTGCAATGAGAATATTCCGAGCGTACAATCTTTTCTTTACTTTTTAAAACCTTTATTTCTGCCATCTTGGGTCCCTTCACCCAATTAGCCGATTGGAAAGTTGCCCAAATATTGTATAATTTCGTAGGAATGTATTAACACTTTGTGAACAGTATTTGGTATATAGGATAACATGGATACAGGTTTGCAAATATTTCTGCACTTTGCATAGTATGTAGATATATTTATCAAATTGTTCTAGTTTTATTGGAATTATTCACATTACTTTTTTTAAATAACGTCAATCCTCCGTACGAGCTGTATATTAATACTTTTTTTATGAACTTCCTTAATTATATTCCGCAGTTTCAGTGCGAAAAATGTGATGTTGTTGAATTTTCCCCTATTGCTTGGAATTCAGCCTCGCTGTGCGACATAGAATACAGGTAATTACTCCATTATTGCCAAATTTTGTTTTCGCAGTTGTGAAGTTAAATGTATGAAGTTCCCGGAGGGCAACAAAAAAACCGATAATTGCTGATATTTCTTCAATGGGTTTCTTATGGAAAAGAACTGTATGTAACTAATTATTTGCTATTGCTTACCGAAAACGATACTACTCATTTCGGTTCCCAAAAAATTTATATCATCAAAATTTAAAAGACTCGATTCAAAATCTTGCACAAGAAAAAACATACAAACTTTGACACGTGTCTACACACAGATCAGAAGTAGCCGCCACGATATTTTTCCCTTTTTTAGAAACTCATTAGTTTACAAGAAATATATAAAAAAAACATGATCCCATAACTTTTGAATTCTGCCATGTTTCCTTATTTTTGGTGATTCTGTCCCACTCTCGCGTTCGATCGCAGCGCGGCCGCGGGTATGACTCCCTTGGCAGCAGTCAAGCGATTTGCCGCCGTGGCTAGCCGCGCGAGTAGTAGATTCCGCCATCATGCCGGAAAACAGACACTCATCGCATTGTGTTGCGTCTTAAGTAGCCTAGGTTGCTGGTGCAGCAGACGCGCGGCCGCAGCCGCTCGAAAACGCAGCTAGGAAAACGGTTGCATGCTTCTCCATAAGAGCGGTGCTTAGGATTTGGCCGCCGGCCGCGGCTGCTGGCCGCCGCCGCCGCCGGACGCGGCTAGGAAACTCAACCTTCACAAAGGCAAAAGTAAATAAAAACGAAGAATATGATTTTGATCGAATCAGATGAATAAGCAATGATTATTTAACTCAGGTATATGAAATGTTTAATAATGATCAGTGTTTTGATTTATATTTTTTAGAAATGTATTTTTGTGTTCATATTTGTATTTAAATAAGTGAAACAGGTGTATTACAATTTACCCCAGATGGTATTACGTTTTACC